>NC_133787.1:12635732-12710001 GCF_003597395.2 Chelonoidis abingdonii | reverse complement strand
ACCCTAATCCGATATGTTTATATCGATTTTAGCGCTACTCCTCTCGTCTGGGAGGAGTACAAAAATCGATATAAAGTGCTCTTTATATTGATATAAAGAGTGTTGCAGTGTGGACGGGTACAGCATTAAATCGATTTAACGCTGTTTAAATTGATTTAAACACGTAGTGTAGACCAGGCCTAAGTTACGCTAGTGTAAAACTGGCGTGAGAGAATGGAATATCAAGCCTTATGTCTTTAACTATCCAAGAAGTGTGGCTATCAAGCAGGGCCACCCAGAGGATTCAGGGGGCCTGGGGTCTTTGGCGGCGGGAGGCCCCTGCTGCGGCAGTAATTTGGAAGCAGGGGGTCCTTCCACTCAGGGACCCGTCACTGAAGTGCCCTGAAGACCCGGCACTTCGGCGCTGGGTCCCGGAGCGGAAGGACCTCCTGCCGCCAAAGACCCGTAGTGGAAGAAGCTCCAGGGTCCCAGGCCCCACGAGAGTTTTCCGGGGCCCCCAGAGCGACTGAAGGACCCCACTCCAGGGGCCCCGAAAAACTCTCATGGAAGCCCGTTTGGGGCCCAGGGCCTGGGGCAAATTTCCCCACTTGCCCCCCCCCACCCTGGGCGGCCCTGCTATCAAGTGTAACCACGCTCTCCAATGTGTTTCACGGCTTTGACAATGCTTTAGAAATATATTTTAAATAAGGGAATTTGATACATTTTCCATAACAAATATAAGTATAATGCCAAATATTAAACAGCATTTAATATTTTTAAAAGTATTTTAACATGAAAACTATTTCTCTGTATGATACTTTAGAGTGAACATCACTTAAAAATATCAGCTGTAGCTGTCATTCATTCATTTAATCCAGTGAGATGCTGAGAGACCTCAGCTCCCGTTTATATCCATGAGAATGAAGTGCTCAGCACCTTGCAGAATCTGGTCTCTAAAGAACTGAGGATTCTATCGACTTCCTAAGCAGTGCGATGCTTTCACTAAAAATAACGTCTAAAAATTAGTGGCCCTGGAAACCTATTACTCCCTCTTATATCCTGAAATTTAGAGAGGGCAAAATTGACTGTCCATCCTGGGCAGGTATGCCAATTTCCTGCACACTGATTCAGCAACCTGGGAGTGGTAGATTGAGTTCCCATACTCCTAAGTAATTTGTATGTTTGAAAAGGTATAAGTGACAGTGCAACCCATGTTAGGAATTTTAAATGAATTATTTCTAGTTAGTTTAGTATCTCTACTACATTGCATTTACTGAGTTTCAGGAGGTACTGTATGCATCATCTTGTTCCTAAAAATATCTCCCAAATGACTTGCCAATGAGTCAAGGAATGAAAACTCACAGCTGATCTTTTACACCCAAGGGATCTGTAGAGATTAAAATGAAACTTTGGCATTTCAAAGTTTATGCTTCAATTCCATGACAGCTGTGAGTAGGTAGGATGTTCTAGGGGATAAAGCAATGGTACAGGACTTTTTTCTTACGTGTTTGCCCTTATTTCCTCTCTTGCTTCCATTTCCCCTTCAGCCTGTACTAATGGTGTTGGATAATGATTTGACAATAGATGGTCTGTTATTCCCACAGTAGCACAGAAAGAAGGTTAGTGGGGAGGAAGAATGGTCCAGAAGATGGTATTGTGCTAGGCGTCAGAAGACCTGGTTCAGTTCTTGGCTTAGCCTCAGTTATCATGTGTGACACTGGACTAGTTATGTAATTTATCATGGGAATGATGCTGCTCCGACTCACAGGGGTGTTGTGAGGATAAAATCCATTAATGATTGTAAAGTGTTCAGATACTACCTAAATAACACTGTTGCAGTAGAAGCAGATCGACTTGCAGATAAATCATGTAAATCCAGAAAAATCAATCTTTACTGCACCATCTGATGTTTCATTGGAATATATCTTTTAGACATCTAAAATCTTGAACCTGAGTTTGATGCATCTGAAGGAATCTTTAAACATTTCTCAATTGAAAACAAATGAAAAGTGATAGAAAAAATGCAAGATCACGTTGTCTTAGAAACAGAGTTACAAATTATTAAAGTAATCATGGGTGTTCTCATTAAAGACAATTGGTTATGTTACCTCAGTTCCATATCGTACATATTTAGAATAAAGATCAAAACACTGAATCATCGTAGCCAGAAAATAAGTAAGGAACTTTCCCTATTTAGATTAGTGATGGATGTGTACTTTGAGACATTCAAAAGGACAACACACAGTACATGAAGTTAAGCATATATATATATGTCTTTGAAGGATCAAAGTCTATTTACTAATCTAGATATGCAAAAGAAAAAATGGATCTAACTATGTTTCATTATCCAAATCCTTATCTAACTAGTCTATGTTATTAGCAGAGGCAGCTCTAGGTATTTTGCTCCAAGCACGGCAGGCAGGCTGCCTTCGGCAGCTTGCCTGCAGGAGGTCCCTGGTCCCGTGGATTCGGCGGCACACTTGTGGGAAGTCTGCCGAAGCCGCAGGACCAGCGGACCCTCTGCAGGCATGCCGCCGAAGGCAACCTGCCTGCCGCCCTTGCGGCGACCGGCAGAGCGCCCCCCATGGCTTGCTGCCCCAGGCACGCGCTTGGCGTGCTGGTCCCTGGAGCTGCCCCTGGTTATTAGCACTATATTTGACCATAAAATGCAATATTTATAACTAATGAATGGAATCTAATTCTTCTTTTAATTTAATAAGTTTACTCCTGGTTTACACTAGTCTCAGAAAGGAGAAGCAAACCCAGTATTCTTAGGTTAAATTTTAACTTTAATTATGCTAATTCTTTTCTTACATTATTTGCTGTATTTGCCCACAGATGACTAGAGATCTTTGTATTCTGATAAGCTTAATAACAATTGTTATAATGCTGCTAAAATTAAAAATGCCTTTTTTATCTTTCCCTCAATACTTCCTTAATGAAGTATTTTTTCTAGAATTATGAATAAAATGATTTTATAATAAATTATTTGTAATACTTGACACTACTACAGTTTCTTTCAAAGTGCTTTACAAACTTCAAAGATCCACACTAATTGTGGGTGTTTTGAGGTTTGGGTGCCCAAATGAGATATCTCTCAGAGGTGCTGAGTGCCTGTAGCCCGTTGGGTGTACAAAAAATGGACACAACTAAAATTAGTGGACACTTTTGAAAAGTTAAGCCTAATTAATTTTTCTTCTCAACATCTCTCTAATGCAAGATTGTGGTTTCTGCTTTATAAGATGGGGGAAATGGGGCACTGAGAAGCTTCAGGGGATATGTTTCCCGGTCACACGTCAGTGGTAGAGCCGGGACTAGAAACCAAAGCTCCTGAATTTGCCACTGTACTCAGACCACTGCACAATGCTGCCTTCTTTTATACTGCCAGTTTTAAAATTATAAATCGCCCAGTAGAATGCACTGTTTTACTTAATGTGTACATCGTTATGCCATTCTACTGAAAAGACTGTAGTATTTTGATAACATCATCAACATAGGATATAATTATTAAAAGGAAATTGTTTTTCGCATAGCTTCTGTAAGGACTGACAAATTCTCTGTAGAGGGAACATGACAGATGCAAAAAAACAAACCCATTATTCAACACATATTCAGAATAACTTAGATGTAACAAATATAACGTGATAGCAAATATTTCTATGCTAAAAAAAAGTGCGGCTAGTTTGTGGGGAGAATTTTCCTTCTGTACGTAATATCTCTCTGTATTATCGGTATTTATTTACTTTTATTATGAAATCCCCTCAAATGGCAGGTTAGTACAATGTTATGTGTGGCTAGAGCAGTAAATGGTTTCTAATTTTATGGGACTGTTAATTTAAAAATCACAAAGATATAACATAATGCCACAGATCTTTCCCCATGTTTAATTTTAAAAAGTAAACTATCTGCATATATGGGGGTGGGTTCCATGTGCATTATAGAAGGTCAAGCTAGAGGCACGTTAGGGTAGATAACATGATTGATTGATTCAATTCAGAATACACTAAAGGACCATGATCTCCTTATGTATTGAAAGCCTGTTTTTTAGTTTGAGAAAGATTAAATGGGCCTGACATTATAGTTACATGTTATTTCCGAAATGTGCTTTACCTAAAGTCATATTCTTGTCCCTTGATTGTATAAATAAATGGAACAATACAATCAAAAGTTTACAGTTCCAAAGTTTTGTTCTGCATGAATTGTTGTCGGTCTTTATAGAACTTTGGATTTATAGAAATATTCATTTTTTTAAAGAGGCATGTTTTAGTAGGCAGATTATGAATCTGGTCATCCCAATGATAACCTAATAATGAGCATTGCGGAGAAGCTTTAATAGACCCTAAATATTTGAGTTAATTCCTAGGCACTTTAGCCTACGGAACTGTTAATCTCAAAAGTGTGAACACCAACTTAGAAGTCTGCTGAGAATCCTGACTTTCCATCACTACTTTTGCAAGGGCAGAAGTTATTCCAGCTAATCAAGCTGGGTAAGCGATGAGGCCAAGTGGTTTCCCAGATGACCTTGGTCCTTTAATGCATTGGAAGGAGCTGACTCTCCCCATTAATAATTTTGTTTGTGAGAGCTGAAAAGGTGACTTGTAATACTGCTCCTTTTTACTGATTCCTCCATAATAACATTTTGAACAGGCAGATGATGGCCTTTGATTCAGTATGACCTACTTAGTTTTAGTGGTTACAGAATGCTTTAAGAGGAACAGTGTACATGAGAAGAAAGGTACATTCCATAACTAAGCTTTCCCCTGGAGAGCGTCTTTGTAAACTTACATAGAAAATCAAGGGTAATTTTAATATATTTTTTATTTTTTTCTTTAACTTTATTATTGCTTGATTATCAGCTAAACTCTTCTGGCCTGATTCCCCTGACCTGTGAAGTCAGTTGAATTATGCCAGTGTGTGACATGTATGAGAGAAAGAAGAATGTGGCCTGTATGTTCTGTTAATAGATCCAGCGTTGCAATTAGATATTCTCAATAGTCTGCAGTCAGCACTTTAGGGTCTTCCTCTCCACACTGTTATGGGGTTCAAATACCAAAATGCCTTTCTTGGGGCTATCATACTAGAAATCCTCTTCCATTCTGTTGGAATATCTATATCAGCTATCGTGCACCATTTTGCACAGAGCTACACTGCAAAGAATTTTCAGCAGTTAGTTAAATTCTGAGAAAAGCAACAAAGAGTCCTATGGCACCTTATAGACTAACAGATGTATTGGAGCATAAGCTTTTGTGGGTGAATACCCACTTCGTCAGATGTATTCACTCACGAAAGCTTATGCTCCAATACATCTGTTAGTCTATAAGGTGCTACAGGACTCCTTGTTGCTTTTTACAGATCCAGACTAACACGGCTACCCCTCTGATACTTAAATTCTGTGGTAAAGTTTCATGGAGTTTGGGCCAGAAGGGACCATTTGATCATCCAGTCTGACTGAGCATGATACCTTGTGTTTGTTTGAAGCATAAAGCACTTCTTCAGGAAAGGCATTCAGTCTTAATTTGTAGACATCAAAAGATAGAGAATCCATCAGCTCCTTTGGTAGTTTTTTCAAGTAGTTAAGCACCTTCTCTGTTTAAAAAAAAAATTGTATCTAATTTATAATTTGAATTTGTCTGGCTACAACTTCTAGCCACTAGTTCTTGTTATGTGTTTTTCTGCTGGAATAAAGAGCTCTTTCATACCTTGTGTTTTCTCCCTGTGAAGGTATTTATTAGGACTGTCGAGCGATTAAAAAAATTAATCGCGATTAATTGCATTGCTGAACAATAATAGAATACCATTTATTTAAATATTTTTGGATGTTTTCTACATTTTCAAATATATTGATTTCAGTTACAACACAGAATACAAAGTGTACAGTGCTCACTTTAGATTTATTTTTATTACAAATATTTGCAGAGTAAAAAAGAGAAGAAATTGTTTTTTTCAATTCATCTAATACAAGTACTGTAGTGCAATCTCTTTATCATGAAAGTTGAACTTACAAATTTAGAATTATGTACAAAATATAAATCTTTCAAAAATAAAACAATGTAAAACTTTACAGCCTTCAAGTCCACTCAGTCCTACTTCAGGCAATTGCCCAGATAAACAAGTTTGTTTACATTTACAGGAGATAATGCTTCTTGCTTCTTGTTTACAATGTCACCTGAAAGTGCCAGATGTGCTAAAGATTCATATGTCCCTTCATGCTTCAACCACCATCCCAGAAAACATGCGTCCATGCTGAGGATGGGTTCTGCTCAATAACAATCCAAAGCAGAACAGACTGACACGTGCTCATTTTCATCATCTGAGTCAGATGCCTCCAGCAGAAGGTTGATTTTTTGTGGTGGTTCAGGTTCTGTAGTTTCCGCATCTGAGTGATGCTTTTTTAAGATTTCTGAGAGCGTGCTCCACACCTCATCCCTCTCTGATTTTGGATGGCACTTCAGATTCTTAAACCTTGGGTCGAGTGCTGTGGCTATTTTTAGAAATCTCACATTAGTACCTTTGAGTTTTGTCAAATCTGCTGTGAAAGCGTTCTTAAAATGAACAAGTGCTGGGTCATCATCTGAGACTGCTATAACATGAAATATATGGCAGGGGTGAAAGTAACTTAAGGGACTTACCAGTATGCAGGGCCAGGGTCCTGAGCAAGGTGGGCGGGGTGTCAGGTGGAAGGGGCGGGGCCTTTAAATCCCTGGGCTCTTTAAATCACTGCTGGAGCCTGAGGGCTCCTGGCTGCTGCCACTACCCCAGGGCACCAGCAGTGATTTAAAGGGCCAGGCGTTCCTGGCCACTGCTACCACAGCCAGAGCCCTGGGCCCTTTTAATCGCGGTAGCAGTAGTAGTGGCTGGGAACTCTGGGGCTTTGGCTGTGATTTAAAGGACCTGGGGTTTCCAGCAGCGGCCAGATCCTCTGGCCATTTAAATCATTGCTGGAATCCTGGGGCTCCCCGCCATTGCCGCTACCCCAGAGCTCCAGCAGTGGGGCTCTGGTGGCTATGTGGCCACTGCTGGGCTCCAGGGGCTCCAGCCATTGCTGGGAGCCCAGGGCCCTTTTAAATTGTCGGCCTGGGAAAGCTGCCCCCTGCTAGTATGTTGGCTGTGTGCCGGCTCTTGCAGGTACACCATACCGGACCATACCAGCTTACTTTCAACTCTGTATGTGGCATAATGTGGGTAAAACAGAACAGGAGACACACAATTTTCCTCCAAGGAGCTCAGTCACAAATTTAATAAATGCATTGTGATTTTTTTTAATGAGCATCATCAGCATGGAAGCACGTCCTCTGGAATGGTGGCTAAAGCATGAAGGGATATATGAATGTTTAGTATATTTGGCACATAAATACCTTGCAATGCCGGCTACAAAAGTGCCATGCGAATGCCTGTTCTCAATTTCAGGTGATATTGTAAATAAGAAGCAGGCAGCAGTCTCTCCCGTAAATGTAAACAAACTTGTTTATCTTAGCAATTGGCTGAACAAGAAGTAGGACTGAGTGGACTTGTAGGCTCTGAAGTTTTACATTGTTTTGTTTTTGAGTGCAGTTATGTAACAAAAAAATTACATTTGTAAGTTGCATTTTCACAATAAAGAGTTTGCACTACAGTACTTTTGCATGCGGTGAATTGAAAAATACTATTTCTTTTATCATTTTTACAGTGCAAATATTTGTAATCAAAAATAATATAACGTGATCACTGTACACTTTGTATCCTGTGTTCTAATAGCAATCAATATATTTTAAAATGTAGAAAAACATCCAAAAATATTTAATAAATTTCAATTGGTATTTTATTGTTTAACAGTGTAATTAATCACAATTAATTTTTTTCATCGTGATTAATTTTTTGAGTTAATTGCGTGAGTTAACAGTGATTAATCAACAGCCCTAGTATTTATGCACGGTAATTAAGTCATCTCTCAGTCTTGTTTTTGATAAGCTAACCATATTGACCTCTTTATGTCTCACATTGTAGGGCATCTTCTTCAGCTCATGAATCATTTTTGAATGAATTATTTTCTGCACCCACTCCAATTTTTCAATATCCTTTTAAAAAGGAGGACAACAGAACTGTGTGCAGAATTCCAGTATTGGTCTCGCCAATGCCATATACAGATGTAAAATTCCTTCCTTTTTCCTCTGTTTATACGTCCAAGAATCACATTCATTCTTTTCGCCACGACATTACACTGGTGGCTCATGTTCAGTTGCTAGTCCACCGTAACCCCAAGATTATTTCATAATTCTTTCAGTGCTCCAGGATACAGTGCCCCATTTTATAGGTATGACTTGCATTTCTCGCTCCTAGGTGTATAACTCTGTATTTGACTGTATTAAGACACATTTTGTTTGAATTGGTCCAGGTTACCAGGCGATCCAGATCACTCTGTATGACTGCTCTGCCTTCCTTGGTATTTATGTAATCTTTGTGTAATCTGCGAAGTTTATAAGCAGCAATTTTATATTTACCTCAGGATCATTAATGAAAATGTTGAATAACATGAGGCCTAATACTGAACCCTGCGGAATCCTATTAGAAAAACTCCATTTGATGGTGATTCCCCACTGACAACTTCTTTGTGAGATCTGTCAATACGCCAGTTCTCGATCACTTTACTGTGTGTACTGTTGATATGGTATAGTGCTATTTTTTTAATCTGAATGCTGTGCAGTATGAAGACTTCCAAAATAGCCTTACAGAAATCTAGGTATATTACAGCTATGCAGTTATCTTCCAACCAAACTTGTAATCTCATGAAAAAATGAAATAATGTTTGCTACTAGAAACAAAATGAGAGATTGTGGCACAAGATATTGGATGATATACCTATGGTATGTAGACACTATCAGAAAGCAAAATTTGTTTGAATTTCCTGGAATTAAGAACAGCTGGATTAGCAGTAATTTCATTTAAACAAAGACTGAGATGAACTCATAGTTCAGGACAGTATTATAGCAATTTCCTTTAGGAAGAGAAATGGGAAGAATTAGATCTGCTGGCCTGCACAAGGAAATAATGACTCTTGTGGAATGGGAAGAGGAAAATATTCATCAGCAATTCATGCAAAGAGGTCACTAATGTGGCTCAGCTGGCAAACAAGAAACCAGGAAAATTGGATTTTGACAAATAACATTCAAATAAAAAAACCAAAATATTTGGAGGGCCAAGACTACCCTGTTTTCATCAGGCTCCAGCAACTGTTCTTTTGCAGTCATGGAAGCAAGGGAGTCACAACAGAGGACCCATTGTCAGAGAGATGGCAAAAATCCTTTATTGTATCTGTTCCACAGAAACTCTGGAAGGATGCAGGACTGCCCGGGGTGGGGGCACAAGTGGGGCAATTTGCCCCAGGCCTGCAGGGGCCCCGACAAGAGTTTTTCGGGGGCCCTGGAGCGGGGTCCTTCACTCTCTCTGAGGGTCCCCAAAAACTCTTGCAGGGCACAGGCCCCCGGAGCTTCTTGCGCTCCGGGTCTTCAGCAGCGGTGTGCGTTGGGGGGTCTTTCTACTCCGGGACCCACTGCTGAAGTGCCCCAAGACCCACGGCGGGGCCTCTCGCCGCTGAATTACCGCTAAAATGGGACCCGCTGCCTAAGTGCCGGGTCTTCTGCAGTAATTCGGTGATGGGGGGCCCCACTGTGGGTCTTCGGGGCACTTCGGCGGAAGGACCCCCCCCCCCCCTGCTGAATTACTGCCGAAGCAGGGACCCCCCGCCGCCGAAGACCACAGGCCCCCTGAATCCTCTGGGCAGCCCTGGAAGGATGGACTCACTTATTGATCAAACAGGTCTTGGTATTTAAACCTTTTAGTTAGCCATACTCATCTGGCTTCATCTGTCTAACAGGAAAGGCTTTTTTTTTTTTTTTTTTAAGTGTGTAATGTTACACAAAGATCCATACAGTTTACACCTGACACAGTGACTACTGAGCAAAGTCACTATGCATGGCTACTCATAGTGTCATTGGTAGATTCTAGATAAGTCCATCCAAGCATTACTTTAAGCAACATGTGACAAATGTTTGTCACATCACTTAATGCACTACTGGCAGGTGTTCAGATCCTATGATGATGTGCACAGTATAAAAACTTATATATTGAATAGAATAGAAAATACTGCTATCATAAGAAAAGTCTCAACTAAACAGGTATGCATGTATGGCTAGGGTTCAGACTCTGGTATAATTAGATCATCCCTAAGGCCCCAATTCAGCAAATTGTTTAAGCACTTACTTAAGTCCATCCTACTCAGCAAAGTACAGAAGCATATGCTTAACTTTAATCACATTCTGAAGGATTGCTGAAGTTAGTGGAACGTAAGCACATGGTGAAGAGCTTTGCTGAATTCTGATGGACTGCTGAATCAGGTTCTAAATTCGCTAATAGAAGTCAAATTTTAGAATTTCTACATGATGGTCTAAAAGGACATCTTAGATGACAGACTTATGCCACAATAGCATTACAGGTCAGTATGCTCAGCAAATGCCTGTGTTTTCAGCATTGTCAAAGTTGGTTTCTTAAGCGAGTCACAGTGAATGATTACTCCACAGAAAATTCACAAGTGCTTGCTGGTTAATTTGAATTGTACCTTGCAAATGCCCACAAAATACCCATTTTGAACTACTTCTTAAGGTAGCGTCACCACCTACTTTATTATCATTAAAATATTCCCCTGTGGCAATAACTTTATCAAGAAGGAATTTCAAGACCTGGTGCATTATCTATTGAAAAGCAATTTAGTAGTTTCCATTCAGGCAAGGTAATTTTAAGAAAAACACCTGAAGTTTACTCTGAAGGCAATTGCAATCTTCCATAGATCTCAGGATATTATATTACCTTCGTTCTTTTCGAATCCGCAGCATAAGAAAGAGAAAGACTGACATAAATTGGATGTTCGAAGAGTTCTGAAGATAGACATCAGAAAGACTCAAGAGTAAGGAAAGATCTCAGAATTATTTGTTCTTTTCCATCTTAAAGTAAAAGAGAACAAAGCATCAAAGGCATCACTAGTGAGATGGCTCAAAGTCAGTACTGTATATCGTATTGTATAAAGCATATGGTTTGGCACCACCAAAAAATCTAAAGCCCTGTTCTGTGGGAGCAGTACTGGCATTGTGGTCATAAAGATCCTTTGCTCTATAGAAAATAAATATGGAAAATTTACTATACTAGCCACTACACATTTTATCTGTTGGAAGCATTTGGCAGGTGAGTTCTGCAGTCCGTGGTGGCTCAGTCGTGGTTGGTGCACAAAATTAATGACTTTGACTTGTGCACTCTAGAGTTGGATTCTGCATTCCGTATAGACTTCAATGGGAGTTTTGTTTGTGCAAGAAGTGCAGGGTCAGATAGATGCATGTAATTCATCTTATCAGTTTTATTCTTATTCTTTAAATAAGATGGATGTGATCAGGACCCAGACAAGAAAATTTGTTCTCATCTGATAATCTCTTATTCAAATTCTCCAGTCCACACTGGAGTTTTAGTAGGATTAAAATAAAATATTTAAAAATGTTTTTAACTGTAATCTTTTGGGATCTGATTCTGTTCTCAAACTACTTTTACTCTGGAATTACTCCTGGTTTGTGCTAGTCTAACAGAGTTCAGAATGTGATCCTTTGACTCTGTATATGGATTGGGATAGTGTTTTATTACACTGGAGTAGAAGTGGTTATTAGATTTCTCTCTGTATATTGCTTTGGAAGATTTCATACTGGAATGCAAAAAGATAATTACAGAGAACCTAAGAGTAGACAATTTGATACCTACCACAGTTACTGATAGGGATGAAAACGCCTATTGTTAGAATTTGGTCAACACAGAAAGTAGCAGAAACTCTAAGTTATGACTGCACCATTTATAAAACATTGAACCAAACCTATATGCATTATATACAATTCATAACACTAGTTCATTGGAACCTCGCCCAGACAAATCATCTTTGCTGTTTCTGCTATATTGAAATAAAGTTCTTCAGCAAAAACAGGAATATGTGTGTGCGCGTGCGCGCGCACACACACACTCCTTGAATGTTTTAGAATATATTGCAGCTATTTATAGGAAAAGACATATAACTCCCCTTCCCCCTTTCTCTGAGAGCTGAGCATTTTGACATTTGTCTCAGTACAAATAGAACTGCTCAGCAAGTCATAGTCGTGGGTGCAACTGGGAAATGGCAATTGAAAGATGTTCCTCTGCGTCCCATTTCTCTCATTGATTATTTTATGACAAATGAGCAATTGCTCTTCATCTCCTGCATGACCACTGATAATCAGGGACGCTTGTTGATAGTGATTGCAATGGTAAAGCTGTATTTTCAGGATTTCGAATCCCTAGTAGACTGTTTTCCAGCATTTCATTGGTGTTATGCAATTTTTATTTGTACCAGCATGAACATTCAATCAGAGATGTTAGGAAAAGACCTGTTAGATAATCTAGCGCATTCCCCTCCTGCCAGTGCAGGAGTGTTCCTTACAGTACATTTCTAAGTGCTTTATCCATAAAATATGGATGGATAGAGAAATAGACATGTAGAGGTTCAGGGAATATTAAAATACCTGTTTGGATACTGTAGGAGTGTATTTGACTAAAAAAAAATAAATATCTCTCTCCTTTTGTGGCTCTTGGTCCTTTTATTTCCCACTTTCCCCAGAATCTGCCCTTTCCTGCTTCCCTTTCACCTTGTTATGACCTAGATTACTTTTTAATAACGATGCTTTTCGATCTTAGCATTGTGTTGCACTTGTGGGGCACAGGCCTAATCTTTGTTATAAATTTTCCCCCCTACTGTGGGATTCAGTGTCTACAACAGCATAGTCTTGTAGTGTAAATAGGACCGAACCCTGTTTTAATTGTGTTCCCCGAGGTATGGATTCCAAGGCTCGAGCACGCTTCAGGAATATGTTGGAAAATGTGACTTAGTTCTTTCTACACTGCAAGATCAAACCATTTTTTCAAATTTCAAGCACTATGGTGTACCTCAAAACATAAGATTTTCACACTGCAGACAGGGCTTTAGTCAGCCTGTCACCGTTTCTTTGGTACATTGACCTCACTCTTTGACTAACCAGGTTTTGTCACAGTCAATAGAGATCCCGTTTCATTCAGATGGACCAAAGTTGGTGGGAGCAGCACAGTGATAGGAGTTAATGATGGTAATAGTGGGGGGAAGTGATTTAGGGGTTGGGTTTTTTGGGGGGATGGGTTTGAGAGGGGGGTTTCACATGAGAACTGATGCTAGTGAAATGGGACATTTGGAGGTACTACTAACAGAAGTGGTGGGGCAGGTCAGGGATTGTTTCAGGAACCTGAGAGGACAGCAGCGGAGGGTTTGGGTCTGAAAGAATCTTAAAACTTGGTGGTTAAAGAGTCAGAGAACATTTTTCTACTGTTTTGCCCAGTCTAGTTTAAGTGTGTGAAACAGTGGGGTTTTTATCAGTCCCCTTGGGGGAAACTTTCACAGTCTAAAAAATCTTCTCTTGATCTCACTCCCATGTACACCAAATCAGGATTTGCCATTCAACAATGGGTTTCTATTTGCCTTTCCCACAAATATGTAGGGTTGTAGTCCCTAATAACTAAGCTGCAAGTGCTAAATGCTTCTTTCCCATGGAAAAACAATGATCAAAAATCTGCAACATGTGTGCAGCTTCCTGGAGGAGACAAAGGGCACAGACTTCAAACACTAAGGATTCTTGGGAAAATTGGGCTCCCTCCTTGTAAATCCTGGGGCATCCTATGGAAATCCCACCCTGCTGCAGTACTTCCCTAGAAACTACGCTACCAGTTCATTTTCTCTGCTTCTTGAGCCTTGTATGTTGTCCACCTACCAAGAGAGCTAAAAGGCATGGATGGGGAGATTAAATGCTGCTTGAAGCATCATTAACTCTTGTGTGGGTTTCAGCCAGAAGAGAAGAACATGCCATGTAGTGCGTAGGTTAACAGAGGAGAGTATCTGTAGCCTCCTGGGAAGCACACTACTGATATTCCATTTTCTGTTGGTTATATTGCCACTCCTCTTTCCTCTCTTTTATTTATTGCCACACTGCACAACAGAGGAGAGCATATGGCCCAAGCAAACCCCCTAGTAAAATAAGTGGGGGAAGTTCACAGCTCCGTGGTTGCTATTGCGTCAATCTGTCTGTGGACTCAACAAGATAGCCATGCATCACTTTACACTGTCCAGGTTATCTTCTCAACCAGAAGAGCTAGAAACTTTATGTTAATAAAAGCATAGATTCTGGATAATACAGTACAATCTCTCCAAAGACCCTAAATCAGCAATTACATCTGCATTTCAGTGAACATGGAGGAACAATGTCCCAGCTGATAATGCAAACAGGATGAAAATAGTTATTTTAAAACTGCATAAAATCAAAATTTTGGGGGAAACAAGTCTGCTGTGTTTATTCTCTCTGTGCTCAGGAGACATTTTGTTTCTTTGTCTGAGAAATCATAGGAAAGCACGTATTGTGTGTGAATTAAAACAGCAGATCGTACACTGTATGAGAGGGAAATGGAGCATTTTAGGTTCCTGTTGAGGGAACTGAGGTTGAGATATTTTTATGTTGTGTGGAATCAAATCAGTATTCTGAGTCAAGAATTGCTGCACAGCCGTCATTTGTAATGAGAACAGTAAGCCTAAATCCTTGCCTATGGTGTTGAAAATTTTCCTCTAAATGTTGAACCCTTTGGAGTGGTGGTATTATTTGTAAGTGTCCATATGGAGGGATGTGTGCATAAATATGCATACACATTATTCTCATGCATTCAGGATACAGTGCAGCCGTGCATGTTATTCTAAGAAACGGGGAACAGAAGTCTCTGGGAAACAGGTAGTTGTTGCACGTATACAATATGAAAACTGTAGGTTAGATTGGATTAAACATCGTGTTTCTGCAAATGCTGTGCTGTTTATGAAGTGTTGCTCTGGGGGATTTGTAACCCCTTGTAGTATAGTGGTCATATTTGTTGATTAAATAACCGGGCAAACATGGCACACACACTACCCTTATGCAGACATTCCTACGCGGGGAACAGGGACCACGGGAAGTTTCTCTGTGCTTGTTCCTAGTCCTCTCAGGGGTACTAATTTGTTCCCAAACTGAACTGGCAGGAGACTTGTCCACTAACCACACAGACTTGGTAAGATCCATTCAGATCTCAGGACACAGGGAGGAAGCAGGACTGCCTCTGTGGAAGCCAAGTGTCTCTGCACTGCTCCATTGGCTATCTGGTCTCCTATGGGTATCATGACTCCATGCAGTCACCAGTGTCACTACTCCAGGATCCTCCACCCTCCATCCTATTTGGGACTATGGGCTTGGCAGACATGATTTAATCTGATCAGAGGGAACTCTTTGATGGATTTCTGCTTGGAAATTCATTAACAGAGCCAACCATACTGTTTCTTTGTCTTCTTTCTTCCTCCAGCCCATCCACCTAAAGCTGCAAAGTCCATATACCAGGAAGGGACTTTCCACTTGGCTGGGGTTGAGAGAAAGATTGGGGAAAAGGGGCTTTTCAGTCTCATTTTTCACTCTCCACTTCAGAGGTTAGCCTGCAGTCCACGATTTGCTCTTTTCTGAAGTTACAGCCAGTTAAGTATGTTAGCAAGTGAGAAAAGAAGTGAAGTATGTTTGCACAGGGTTATTTAACACTGCTATTGAAAAACTTGGATGTCAGTTCTGTTTTCACTGCAATAATTGTGTATGTGATATTTTTTTAAAATTTCAAGTTTTCCATAATTTTTTTTAAAATGTGGGAGCCTAATTGTTGATGCCCATGGCTAAACTCTCTATCTTTGTTGTGTGAGTTCATCAACATGGGATTTTGAATGTATGCTTTTATCTCTTATTTCATACATTTGGAGGAGATTAACTTCTTATTTGTCTAATTTTTCTCTGCATGATATTCTAGAACAAAGACGGAGAGAAATAAATTTTGAATTCAATTTTCTATATAAAAATGTAAGAAACCTGGAAAGATGTATTACGTTACCTGGGCCTTGATTAGTACAGTACTGCTCCACAGTCAGGTTATTAAATACGGGTGGTGATGACAATAGCAGACTTACAGAGATTAAAGCCCATATAAGCTTTCTCCAAAAGGTTACATAAAAACTCATCTAAAAATTCTAATCTTAACAATATTAAAATTACTGTTATTGCTCCTATATCCGATAGCCTTTGAATTTATTTTATTTGATTAATCTCCATCCTACGTGAGTGCCTTTGCATATACATATGTGAATTCCTTTTAACATACATTGATATATGTGCATGAAAATATTGATTCTACTTAGTTCCACCAAGTGGATATAGTTTTAGGGCCTTGAACATTCTTTCTGTGAAGAGAAAAGACAGGTACCACTTGTGTGTGCCTGGCTATTTCCATCAGTGTGACATTCTGTAAAACCCAGTAGTTGGACTCAAGCTTACCGTCCAGTTCTCAGGTGAGCAGATGGACGGTGGGGGAGAAATATTAAGCTTGCAATTTGGGTAATAATAGAAACACTGACATTTTAAAGCTCATGCAGCTGTCACTTAAACCTCTTTATTGTCAAATTCATTTGTCTCACCCCTGCCTCTGTGTAGAAAGCAAAATACTCTCTGCAGGACAATGTTAAAAGCTGGATTCTTATTCAGATTTACTTTGCAAAACCACATACAGTGGTAAGGCAGGTTGATTTCAGGTCATCATGCTTGGGTCATGAGTGATTCCCCAGGATGCTGCATCAGAGCCTTCATTACCAGTGGAAAGAGTGCCTGCAGGAAGCTCAGGGTTTTTTGTGAGTAGGACTACAAGCTTCTATAATGTAGTAAGAGTCAAATTCACCACTGGCACATTTGGTTAGAGCTTTTTTAAGTCAGAGTTTGGGGTGGATGTTTTACCACCCCTGCAGTTATCTGTGGAAGGATCATATGTAGTCTTTCATTTCTTCTTGGATTATAAACTCTTAACTGGAAAGCTCTCAATCCAACCCTAACTCTGGCATTCCTGCTCCCAATTCCTCACCTGGGAACAAATTCATTTTCTCAATTGTCTCTTCCCTCTATAAATAAATAGCAGTTGCTCCTGCTCTGAGCTATTACTCACTGTTGGGCACACACTAGCTACAGCATATAAAAGAGCATCAGCACAGGCTGAATGTAAGTTGGCCAGACCACTATGGAACACATTAGGACCAGATTTTCAGAAGATCTCAGCACTCTTCAATTTCCATCTTGCCACTTCAGTTTAGAACCTGACTGGGAGCTGAGTGCTTTTGAAAATCTGGCCCTTAAAGTCAATCAGACTAAATTTTGCATTTTGTTTGAGGGTTGTTTTTTTTTGAGTTTTAGTTTGCACTGTCAGGGTAAGAGCCAACCTCAAAGAAAATGTCTCCACCACAGATTGATCACCTTTCTCTTCTCTAGAGAGCGTGGTGTGAGTGCAAGTTCTGCACTAGTAAAATGCTAAGAAAATTGGTAATGTGGGTTCAGAATGAGCCTCAAAATTCCAGTTCTGAAAAAAATGGAATTTAAATATATCATCCCAGGACATCCTATTGTTATTTCTGAAGGAATAAATAGCATCCAGCCATATGATTCTTTTTTCCTGATTACATTTCTCTAAACGCCTTCTAACTCAGTACATTTCCATTATGTCACTGTTTTTCAGCAAGCAGCAGTTTGATAGGGCACTCAGTGTGAATCTCTTACTCAGAATCTTGTAACCAATGTGTATAGGGTTGGCCTGCCAGTATTTTACAGAGATAACTATAGTGATCAGGAAGCAATTCTTTCCTCCTTGAAAGCACAAGCAGCATCAAGGGAGATGAACTCACACCCCAGTTCCAAGCACCCTGAACTTTGCTGAAGTTCTGATTTATATCTAGACGTTGTGCCTACTCCTTTCTCTAAAACATGCTGAACCAGATGCCTAGAATTGAACCTTAACCCTGAACTTAGGGAAGTTCAGCTCCAGTTCCAAATGTAAACCTTGCTGCTAAGGCCAATCTCCAACTAAAAGGTCTTCCTGACAGAGCATAGTAGTAATTTCACTCTGATACATTGCCTCAGATTGAAACTCTCTGAGAGAAAATGCATAGTTAATGCAATGGCTACAGTACATTTTTCTTCCGATGGTAGAGTCACCATTTTTTCAAAAATGTTTATTTTCATTGTTGTTCTCCGAGGACAATAAGTCCATTCTACTGAACAGCAAGGAAAGTTACTTTAGACCTCTGAAATTGTATACCTTTTGTTTCACAGATTTCTACAGCTCTATGCCACAGAGCTATGGAATTCAACACTGCGTTCCCTAAAGCTTATAATTGGGCTGCCTCAGACATGATACATATAATCTCCAAACCATTTGACCCCTATATTGTTATATGCGGTCAGGTAGGAGCAATGCAAGTTTCGGGTGACCCTATCATGTGACTGAGATCAGAGGTCAGCAACTCCTAACTGTTCAGCTGTCAGGGTAGCCCTTTCATCACCATTGTTATGTAACTGACATGCTGACAAATAGACCTGGGTATAAAATTGTTCTCAGCATTCTACCTGATGGCCTTAAACCTTAATTGGTGGCTGTAAATTTTCACATGTTAACAGCTACTGTGACCAGACAAGTGCCTGGAGCGAAGGGAAGGCTAAAATTAGGCCTATCATAATTTGTTAAAATGTTAATGTCATAATGGACACCCACCTGGTTAAGTGGATAAATGCTTTCTCTTTACAAAGCTTTCCCTAACCCCACTGTATCATGTCAGGCATTTTTATCCTCACACCTTTCGATTTACCATGAAAATATAGTACAAGATCATTTATTTTAATGGCAGATGTTACAGTTTTGATACTTTCTAAGGAATTTATCGCACGCCGCCATCCATGACCAAAGATGAAGGACATTGTCCATTGTCCAAGCTAATTCTTTACTTAAAAGCAATACTTTTCATGTTCTTTACCAAGCAAATCAGTCTGTTTAGCAAATCAGAGTTAGTTTTCTTTCTATTACATCTTAAAATAAAAATAATAAAAGATTACATGTTGTGATTGCAAGTGACAGCTGATTTACTTAGATGAGATGCAAGGACAAAGAACTGATCACTGTCAGACATTTTAAAAGTCTGGATTTTTTTAAGGAATGTAAATTTCAGTGACCTGGCCAAATTTCAGCTTGGATAATTACATCTAGTTTATAGTAGTCTCTCTGCAGCTTCCATTGGATATGACATTTTTCTTGCTACCTTGGGCCATTGTCAGGGTTGCTGTTTGCTGGTAAACATTTAGGGTGAAATCATGGGCCTGTTGAAGTCAATGGGAGTTTTGCCATTGACTTCCATAGGGCCAGGATTTCAACCCTGATGCTTACCACCCCAGAAATAGCTGCATTATACTGGCAAGAGAGGCATTTTGTGTGCGTGTAATTATTGAGGTTTAATCACCTGAGTAATCTGTACTCACATTACTATTCTCATATTTTTCTATAGAGTTGAGCCCATAAATATATATAACTCGAGAGAAATGCATTCTCTGGTAAAATGCTAAAATAGCTAAGGATGTGGGTTCAGAATGAACTAGAATAATCTTAAAAGTCAGTGGAACTATTCATCTGTCATAATTACTCAGGAGAGGAAAGATTTGAAGGCTCAGGACCTAGGCCACAATCCTGCAAGGGGAACTGTGTATATAGATGCCTATGCTTGTGCAGAGTCCTGTTGAACTCAGTTGGACTCTGTGCTGGCTCAATTGTTCAGCCATGCAGACCTCTTTGCATGGGCAGGACCCAGCTTGGTAAGATCTCTGTGAATCTTCATGCTGTCTAAAGAGAACATTATTATTCAGAACAGTGTACATGTTAGAAATGTTAAATCATTTTAATCAAGGTTGATGCATGCACATGTCTTATTGGGGAATTATTCAGTATAACAACCCATTTCTTTGCAAATCTCTAATGATTCTACTGACATACAAATATTGCATATGAATGCTATATTTTCATCTAGGCATCTACCCAGCCTCCACTTGTGCATGTGAAAAACTTCCTAAGGATGTACATTCACTTCTGCTTTAAAAATTCTAACACCTTTGCACACACAGAGTTGAAATTTGCATCCTGAAAACTCAGTAGAATAATTGGACTTCAAGTTTGCAAATTCAATTGCTTTAAAAGTTCTAAAACCTGCTCATGTGCAAGTGCATACACAGCTGTGGATACCTGTGGACTATGGCCAAATGTACATGTCTATGCAGTTTGGCATGTGCACAAGTGAATGCCATGAGCTGAAAATCAGCCCTATACAGACATCATCAGCTGGCTTTATTCAACTAGTATTGCACTTAAGCATGTGGCTCAGGCCCTCAGAGTCTGATGTTCAAAGGTGCTGAGCACCTGCAGCTCTTACTGAATTCAAAAACAGGCCCTTGCAATTTGGTGTCCTTTTGCTTGAAAACGGTCTTATTGACCTTTTACCTGTGCCACTGTTTTATAGAAGCACAGTTCTATGAGACAGGTATATCTCCATGTTTTATTTGTTTTATGTTTTTATTAGACAATATCTTTAGCCCAGTGTATCACCGACAGAGCACACTGTGGTGCCCAATATTTTCCATTTCTATGTGTGATAAAGGGGTGGCTTTAGTGTTTCTAGAGAGAGCAACAGAGATGATAACTAATAATAGGGCTTTCAATCTGTGCATCTTAAAGCACTTTTCAACATTAAGGATCCAGGTATAACTCTGCAATTCTCTGGAGTGTTTAAGTGAATATTTACTGCTCTGGCAATGATGGATGGGGGTAGGGGTATTAGCTCCCATATAAAGCATAATGCCTCCGGGGATGTAGTACGTGTCCCCCTCAATTATCCCCTTTTGCACTTATTGGTTCGTGGTGGGGACAAGGCCATCACCTTGCCCCCCGTTTTGCCATATCAACCCCTATCTGGTCCCCACCACTGTTTGCACTCTTGAGCAAAGTCAACCAAATTAGGGCTACCTCCTGTGGGCTGGGAGGTAGGGAATAGACTCACTGTGCCTTCTCCCCATTCTAGTTACCCTGTGCAGGGTGAACCACTCTCAGTGCCTACACTTCTGTGGGGTAGATAAACGTGTTACTAGAAGCCAGGAGTCATATCTCACAATTCCGCAATTGCATTAATCACATACTTCCATAGCACCCACGTTTTTCTGCATGTGATCCTAGTCTGCATACTTGAACAGAAAAGTATTTGCCTGAAATAAGAGTATGTAAGAATATTGATACTTATTCCTTATTTGCTGCAAAACTTAGGGGAAAGAAAGAATACTGTTTTTAAAATCAATGGCTAGCACATTACTGTAAAATCTATCGATTAAAAACACAAAGTATAATGTTAGTCATTTAGTCTGTGGAATGATGCAATACTGAAATAAATTTATCCTTTGACTTTTGCATTAACCTTTTATTGACTACTTGCATACCCATAATTAACACACACTTTAGCTAAAGTGGTTAATTTTAGCATCATGATCAGTGTCCTCTAATGTAGCTGACATCCTGATCATCAAAATGTAAGTGCAACCCTAGATGATAACTAGGGAAATATCTGTTTTACTGAATTTGTACTTGCCCATAGTGAGATTAGCCACCATCTCAGTGAAACAAACACTCTTATAAAAGTTGTATATTATTGTTTAATTGAATTGTTATGAAAGAAAAATTAGTTGGTAATATTAAGCAAAAGAGATTTCCTATTGTATGCCCATAGCCAGGATCAAAACTAGTTGAATATGGTGGGAGAGAGGTAATGAGAATGTAGATCAGTGCACAGTGAATTGTAATAAACTGCTACTTCCAAATGGACATTGTAATTGAAACTGGGATGGTTTTGGTTGTATTGGTGAGGGCCTGGGGAAGTGAGGCTTTGGAAATGTGGACACCTTCCACACGCTTATAGGTACTAGTCATTTATATTTTAAAATGTCCCTCTTCCTGTTTGGTGGATTTTTATTACCAATGGGCTGGAGGGCCACTTTGGCGCTAAGTTGATGTGTTGGAAATATGCTGCAGCTGTTGGTCAGTCAGCCTTCTGTGAGCAGGATATGAAAGAATCCAAGATTCAGTAGCTCTGCCTGGTCTAGATAAAAGAGGGCTTTTTCTGCACCAGCATGTACCTATATAGTCCCCGTCCCCCCCCAACCCCATCTCTTCCAGTCACCTGGCGGGGAGGGGCGGGATGAATCCACATCCCAAGGCTGACCTGGTCTGCCGCTGCAGTCTAAAGCACCTCCTTGGCTCTCTAGCCCTTAAAGGGGCGCACACCTTTTTGAACGAGCCAGATAACAGCCCCCTCCCCTGTCATTTAATGTGCAGTGAGGTCATTCAGCAGGGATTGCCTAGTTCAGCGTCTCACTCATCCTATCCATGAACCCATGACATTCCCAGCCTGCCACATGCAATACATATTTTTCCAACTTACTCTCTTTGGAGGGGTTGACCTTTTTTGGTTACTCAAATTTCAACCACCCAATATAATCCTCAGCCTCAGCTTTTTACTCCTCACCAAGTTTGAGTGTTCCTAGGGTTTCCCCAACAGCACCTCCTTTGTTGTAGATCCTAACTGCTCCTGCCTCTGGCAGGAGACATTTTTATATCCTGTGAGGAGTTAATGTGGCTTAGCAGTAATTCCACTCTATATTTTTATGAGAGGTTCAATGCCTTTGGATACCTGTACCCCTGTGCAGGTTGCTCAGGTCTGTCACTCTGTTACAGTATCAGAGACCAGACCTGGGACAGTACCATTTACAATTGTGGGGAAATGTGTTAAAGTTAGGACTGAAAATATTACTACCAAAAGGCTACTGACTCCTTTTCACATCAAAAAGGGGGTACATAATCAGATGGCCTATTTCAGTGTTTTGGATGCTACTTCATGTGATAACAGCATCACCCAAGTTTTTTATGGTATGATGAGTGCTGCCGGGCGCAGCATCATCTTTAGCAGTGATTTCAAAGGACCTAATCCTGCCACCTTTTTACTTGTGTAATTCCCATATAAGTCAGTGGGGCCTGTACCAGGGCCAAAAACCCTGTTGAAAATCGGTGATATACATAATGTGTATGTTTATCATTCACAACTTCTCTCACTAGAAAAGTGACATTAAAATAGGTGGACGGAGCAGGTAGAAGAAGTGATCAGAGTGCACTCATCTATGACTTTCAGAGGAGCCCCAGACTGGGTAGATATGGTGTGGAGGGCATGGAAATGTTGGGATGCTGGCACTGGCCATTTCTCTCCCCTTCTCAGTTGCGCTTCTGGCCTCAGACTTGTGAATCAGGAAGACTCTTGTGGATGGTCACTGACATCAATCCCTCATGTAGAATATAATATGGCTCAAGGTTCCCAAGTGCATGACTGTCATGTCATGAGGCATGTGCTCAGCAAAGCATACCACGTGGGGAGGTGACCTCTCAGACTATCTCTGCTAGAGGAGCAATGGAGCAGCTTGCACTGCCACTCCTGGGCTGCCAAATGACAGCAACTTTGGTAACTATTGGTATATTTAAAGTGACCACTGATGCCCGAAATTCAAGTGTGAGGAAAAAGTTGGTAGGAAATAAATTACATAGGGAGGCTCTGAAGGTTAAGAATATACACTACGGCTACACAGGCATTGAAAGGTGATGCGTGTTCCCCCCCAAAGAATTTAAAGTGATTGTTATTAATAAATTGACTTTTGCTAAAGCACATAATATGCCTGGCAATCTTTACTAGCAGAGCCTCTTGATGTGTCAACTGTAATAATCTCTACACGGTTTAATTTATCCACTTTTAGACTGAAATGCTTATACTGGAATATCTTATACTACTCACCAAATTGAGCATGTTATTTTGTGCCGAGACCGAAAATAAAGCAAGATTTTAAAAGCCTTACAGAGTTATGCTTTAATTAGTTTCAGCTTCTCTTGCATATTAATTTTCTCCTGTTCCTTTATATAATTTGGAAAATGTCTTCAGAACATGATGGCACAATCAGTTAAGTACCTCTCAGAACTCATACACTAAACTGCATTTGCTCTAACAACTGTTATAAAGCAGCCTGCAAAACAAATCCTCTGTTATTCTGTACAGTGCAGCTTATCAATGCAAACAGTTTAATATTTATGCTAAGAAGATTGTCACAAGTAGCTTCTGTTCCTTTAATTCTTGTTTTAAATAAATAATGAGAACATTTAAACACATTACTCTTCTCAGGGCCCTGAGGTCGGCTAATCTTATTATTTATGAAGTGATGTGCTACATAATAGTACTTAGTGCATGTTAACAGATGCTATTATCAGGGGCTGATGTGGAGAGCTGAAGATATATTGGAATGTTATGTGTTAATACTGTCCTTGTAGTATAATGTACGATGGATTGAGTGCACAGGATGCCGCAATTAACCGCACACCAACATGGGTGTAAAGTTGAAGTATGTTTTCTCATGGGTATTACACTGCCATTAATAATTCCCAAGAGAAGAAGACATCTTTCATTTGGGAACATTCTCTTCCAGAAGTCCTCGAGAGGGGGCCAGGAAGTTATATTTGTTGATCTTTTTCATTTTGCAGAGCTGAAAGATACCTGAGTGGTATAAAGGCACTTGAAAATAAATTGCATTTTATATTTTTTAAATAATTAAAGACTTCTCTTTATATTTTACATACAAAATATAATTTTGTATATTTCTTACTGGGGATAAAACAGTTAATTTCTATCTATGTGATCTGATGTTTCTTGTAAAGAAATGAATTAATCTCCTGTACATATGAAGTAATAGTACTTGGCACTTTTCATCATCATAATGCTTTGCAGACATTAGTTAATTAATCAGCAAATGGTAAATAAAAAAAGTCACTGAATTGTTACAAATTTTCTAATGCAATGCAAATAAGTGGCAGCCTGTATTACAAACTAATCTTAAGAGATGTGACTGTTGCTACTCATAAAACTTTCCTGTGCTGGGCTGCAATTTAGCTGCATATTATAATTAGACTTCACTAGTATTGATGAATAATCCATTTAATAAAAAACACTGTAATTTAAAAGTTTTCTCTGGGGACTAACATCCACTAACATCTTAATTTAATTTTATTGAAGTTTTGCCTACCTATCCATCAGTGGAAATTGTTATTAGCTTCCATTTGCATATATCTTTATACAATTTTCCCTTTTTACATTGCCTTTTTCAGAACAAAGGAGGCTTATACACTTGTAAATCTCTCGAATCTACAAAGCCAATCCTGCTTCTGTAATATTGTTTAATCTATCTCCCGACCTTAATGCAGTAAATTCAGTTTAATCTTTCTCAATAGTCTAGTAATACACTGAAAACCCACAAACATTTAAATCTGATAATAGTTTAATCACGTACTTTAAATCATGATAATATTTTAATCACTGTTTTAAATAACAGCTGAAATAATGAAAAAATAATTCACCATAAAAAGGTATGCAAACTGAATTTTCTCTCTGATTGGCCTTCTAAGAAATCCCTCTAGATAACGCAAAGCTTACAACAGAAGACACGGCCGCTTCTCTGTAAGTGAACAACCCATTTTGTCCACAGATTTGTTCTCTCTCTCCCTCTTTGTTTATCTTAATGGACGAATATACCTTTCTGGGAGTTTGGTTTCTTGACATTCCTTCTCTTAAAAGTAATTCTTTGTTCATCTTTTTTTTTTTTTCAGATGCCAATGCCAACTTGCAATGAGTTTGCCAGAAGAGCAAAAGCCAAAGTGCCATCCCCTCTGGAAGGATGACGATCCCAGTATGCCTCTGCCATATGATCTTGAAGAAGTCATTGCTAACCTGCAAACTCTGCTTGAGTAGATGGAGCACTAGAAGATGTGCTCCCAGTTTAAAATGACCAGTGCTTCACTTTTCATCCTTTTGAAGAAATGTAGTCAAGATGGAATAAATCTCTTCAATTCTCTTATCCTTAAATCATATGAGTTATTTTGCCTTCTCTGAATGCAGATATATGCTTTTTACCCTTTTTATGCCCTTTGTAACTGGATTATGGTTCTTAGCTACTGTTTTAGTGATTGCCACAAAAAAAGAGGATTAAGCATCAAAATATGAGATCTTAAAAGTAAGGTTGTTTGTGATCTGTTTTGAAATAATATTCCAGAAAAGCCAGCAGTTCCATGCTGGACTATATAGGACTATCCTGAATAAAAGAGTGCTAATTTTCTTTCATTTAAATTGTATTCTAAATTAAACTGGTTTATTTCCTGAAGTCATATAACCAAAATGTGTAACATTCATTGCTTGACATTGCTACCAAGAAGGGCATTATTCTATTTAAACTCATAGTGAGGCCAGCTCTACACTAGGTGCGCTTTGCCAGGATAGCTGTACCAGTATACTGTACTGGGAAAACGCTCCGACTGTAGACTCAGCTCATAGCAGTTGTGTCCTTACCAGTATAGCTTATTCCAAGTCAAAATAATTGTACCAACAGAAGCACTGTTTTGCAGTATAACTGCATCTACATTAGGAACTTTTGCCAGCACAGGTATGTCAGTCAGGGATCACATCTCTTCACATTCCTGGCCAATATAGCTATGCCGGCAAAAGTTTGTTGTGTAGACTGCCCTGAGTATATGGTGCATTCACTACATTTCTGGGACTGTTGCTCTGGCCATTAGCCACCCTTAAAAAAAGGTAAGACACTCTTAAAGAAATAGCTATTGTACTTAAATTAGATTTGATTGGATTAGGATCTTGATCCCGGTACGCACCATTTAACTGATATCCCCTGTGTCAGTTTTCTTAGGACTTGAAAAGAATGCTATTTCATGAGCACAGCTGTTTTTCTGCTCTAGTTAAGGCTTTGCTGTACCATTGGGCAAACTGCATACATTTGGATTAGTGCAGGCCTGCACAACATACGGCTTGCGGGCTGCATGTGGCCTGTGGAGGTTCACTGTGCAGCCCGCGATGGGGAATCAAAGGGCTCTGGGCTGCCTGCAGCGGCAGGGAACCCAGAGCCCTTTAAATCCCAGCCACGGCCGGGATTCATAGGGCTCTGGGCTGCCAGCAGGGGCGGGGAGCCCAGAGCCCTTTAAATTCCAGCCATGGCAAGGATTCAAAAGGCTCTGAGCTGCCCGCAGCTGTGGGGAGCCCAGAGCTCTTTAAATCTCAGCCGTGGCTGGGATTCATAGGGCTCTGGGCTGCCAGCAGCCGCAGGGAGCCCAGAGCCCTTTAAATCCCGGCTGCAGCAGGGATTCAAAAGGCTCTGAGCTGCCCGCAGCGGCGGGGAGACCAGAGCTCTTTAAATCTCAGCCGCGGCCGGGATTCAAAAGGCTCTGAGCTACCCGCAGCGGCGGGGAGCCCAGAGCTCTTTAAATCTCAGCCACGGACGGGATTCAAAAGGGTTTGAGCTGCCCGCAGTGGCGGGGAGCCCAGAGCCCTTTAAATATCAGCTGCTGCCGGGATTCAAAAGGCTCTGAGCTGCCCGCAGCGGCGGGGAGCCCAGAGCACTTTAAATCTCAGCCACGGACGGGATTCAAAAGGATATGAGCTACCCGCAGAAGCAGGGAGCCCAGAGCCCTTTAAATAACAGCAGCAGCCGGGATTCAAAAGGCTCTGAGCTGCCCGCAGCGGCGGGGAGACCAGAGCTCTTTAAATCTCAGCCGCGGCCGGGATTCAAAAGGCTCTGAGCTACCCGCAGCGGCGGGGAGCCCAGAGCTCTTTAAATCTCAGCCACGGACGGGATTCAAAAGGGTTTGAGCTGCCCGCAGTGGCGGGGAGCCCAGAGCCCTTTAAATATCAGCTGCTGCCGGGATTCATAGGGCTCTGGGCTGCCCGCAGTGGTGGGGAGACTAGAGCCCTTTAAATTTCAGCCACAGCCGGGAATCAAAGGGCTCTGGGCTGCCCGCAGAGATTCCCAGCCGCAGCTGAGATGTAAAGGGCTCAGGGCTCCCTGGTGGCTGCAGACAGCCCAGAGCCCTTTGAATCCCAGCCGCGGCTCCAGCGGATGGGCTGGGGCTGGGATTTAAAGGGCTCAGGCTCCCCTCAGCGGCAGGAGCTCTGGCCCCTTTAAATCCCTGCCCCAGCCCCACAAAGCTCCGGTTTCCCCCAGCCACCAGAGCTCCGGGCCCTTTAATTTGCCCCTGACAGCTCTCAGCCACCTCTTCAGCTGGGAGCCCCTGATTGATTTAAAATCAAGTATCACCTCCCCACCCCCAACCTTCCTTTTTGGCCCACAGCTGTTTTGTTGGGGCGGCACTGCGGAAGGAGGGTTTGTTTCTGCAGGGCTGGGCGGTGCTGGGGCGGGGGTGTGTCCATGGGCCGGGAGGTCCTGGGGGGGCGTGTTTCTGTGGGGCTGAGGGGTTTCGGCCCTCAGCTGTTTTCTTTGGAGTAATGTGGCCCTCGCAGCTTTACGAGATGTGCAGGCCTGGATTAGTGCCACACTAAATACTGTTTGCTTTGGAAATCACTTAAAGATGAACTAGTTGAAGTTGTGGGGATTCTGCTTCAGAAAAGGTGGTTTCTCATGCAGACAGATACTCCTTTGGAAAGGAGTTAACACAAGTTTTATTTTTGGGGGGGGGCGAGGAGTTATTTGTTTTTGCTGTTGCTACTTTGATTAATTTTTGTTTAATTAAGCACAGGTAGAAACTATGGGAATTGCAGTGGTGAAATGAATTTGACCTCCATAATGAGAGAAGACACTTCAATGTTGAAGACTGCGGCTCAAGTGAAAGCATAACTATTAAAAAATATTGGCAAACAATAATTTACAGCAGTATTCAAAGGCCACTAATGTCTTCTTTTTTTTAGAAGACTGGTGGCAGCTTATAATAGAATTTTTAAAAATACATAAGTGTAAGGCCTTGCTTAGGCTGGGGATCGAAGCCAAAGTACTAGCTGCATCAGTCCAAGCCTCTAGTGCAGGCAGATAAACAGCTCTGTGCCACAGTTTGCAATGGTGCAGGTATAAATCCATGAAAATCTAGGAGTCTGCACTGGTGCAGCTACACTGGTGCCTGTAACTGGGGGACATTCCCAGTACAGACAAAGCCTAAGGTTCACTAGCAAGATATCAAGACTCAGACACCTAATAGTGGCTCAGATAGGATTAAATGCTCTGTTTCTGCTTCCAATTTCACTTATACCATTGTAAATGCGAGTAATTCCATTGAACTCATTGGAGTTACAGCACTGCCCTCCATTTTCCCAGTGCTCATGATGTGCAACCATGAATTAGCAAAGCTGATTGGAACTGTCCAGAGCACATTGTAGCACTCAGAAGAACACAGTTCCAGGTAAATAATCAGACAAGAAAAAGGAGCACTCAGTACACTTGTTGCCTTGGTCAAGATACTACTAGACATTAATAAGAAAATGGTTTAGAAAATTGCTTTATTTCATTTGAATAATTATGACTGAGGTCCTCTTGCAATGATCCTCTAGCACATCCATTAACATTGCAGCATTAGGTAACTCATTACCATTTTGGATGCACCACGAAACATTCTTAACATAGGCCTCTAATGGATGTTCTATGTATAGCAACTGTTTACTGACTCTAGATACGCTGGATACATGAGGACCGAGGTCAGACTGTTTCGGGGAAAAGCATAAATTAGCTTTCAACGGTGGATTCAGTGATTCTTTTCAAATGGTGAAGTTCATGACTGTGCTTACATTTACTTTTCATCAGCTCTGAAAGAACTGAGGTAAAATAGTTCCCTTGCATATGTGTGTCAGGCTAAATGGATTACAGAAGATACAGATCTGTTTGCCTGTCTGCACTTGCCTTTAGACAATATTCATCAATTTTACAAAAGCTACTGACTAAACATGGAACCAATACAAATGAAATGCTCCAGGCAGGGACTTTTTATTAAAAAAAAATTGATGCACAGTTAGTTTTATACTGATAGAAGGAAAATTTTGTCAGAGAGCCAATACATATATGTTAGACATAGTACACACCCCTATACAGGCATTGTGCACATGACATACAAGTGTTGGGAAGTTATATTAACTGACTGTATTATTCTCTGCCCACAGTTTTGTTCCCTCGTGTCAGTTGTCCCACAACACTCTGCAAAGCTGAACTCAGCTTTGGCATCAGGCAGTCAATTATTCTCTTAGTATAGGTACCTTCATGGGCAAGTAGTTTAGAATATAATATCAAAAACAGAGATAAGGGAAGATATAGAACAACAAGGTAAGGAACTGGTGGGTTGGACCTCATGTGATGTATAAAACGCTTTCTATCTTGAAAGCACCATTCTATGAATACAGGTGGTTTTAGGGACGTATTTTGGGGAGCACATCGTCAGTATCAGGTGATTTGAAAATGCTGTGGAACCTGCTTCCCAGAAGGATGGGCAATGTATTAACTCTTTCTTTCCTGCATCATAATGTTTTGTCTATAGTCAATAACTTGGCTGAGCGTGGTTATTTGATCTCTTGAACATTTTTCATAAGGAACCACAAGTGTAGTCAAAATCCATTGGCTATGCATTTTAATCAATATTGCATCACTAGTTAGGGATGAAAGATGATGGACAATTTTAAGGTGGTCAATAGAAAACTACAGGAGGTATACCATACAGATCAGAAATTTTAAAGTCACCATTCTTACGCGCTGAGCTTTACAAGAGAGTGAGAATGTCTAAAATGTAAATAAGAATGCTATCAATAATTACCAAATGGAAAATCTCAAGGATGTGTAGCCTGCCACATAACTATCCAGATCAGTTCTCTTTATTATCATAATGAAATAGTGGATATTTTAATTGGTAATGAACTGGTTTTACTTAGCAAGATGACCTTTCAGATCATGCAAGATCACTGCAATGCTATAGGACAGATTTGGGGATTCAAGAGCCATAATAAAAACAAAAAGGATAAAAAATCCACCACAAACAATGCAAATGGACAAGACTATGAAACTAAGAATGGGCATAATTCTCCTCTCAGATATGCTTGTGTAATGCCATTGACCTGGCGCAATTCAACGAAAAGTCTGCCACTGAAACTGAGATTTACATACCCATTCTTCTTCTCAGAATAAGCCAGCACATTTCAGGCCATTCATTAAATAAGAGAAAATAATGCATACATTTGCAGAGGCTGCATTTGTTAAGGCTACAGAAATACCTGATTAGCTTGTTACATCAAAGTGCCAGCAGTTTGGTATGGAGAAGAGCAGTTCACATGTGACCTGAAGTCCTACCAAATATAAATTGCATCATCTTAAGATTTATCTCTCATTGGCATGGAGACACCACTCATCTTTCATATCACATAAAGACAAAATTTTGTCCTGACTTACGGCTTATGAGACCCAATTGATTTCATTATGATTGTATGTGGCACGAGTCAGAATTTTGCCCTCAAATTAGCTGCTGTTCTCATATCGTCAAATACGTGCCTCCATGCCAACAATCTTGGTCTGATTAGTCCGCTTGATTACAGAATGAAGGAATAAAGTCAGGTGTATAGTATTCCAATTATCCTTTATTTCACTAGTTCTGTGAACAGGTTAGACAGAGTTATTCCAATGAAAATGTGAACAATTTACTTTTGTTTATCATTAACTTTCAGTTTTCTTAAAATCAAACCAGAGTTTGGTAGGCAGTGCTTTTCATACATCCCTTGATCAATGGAACAATCTGTCAGAAGCCATTAAAGCCTCCATTAGCTCGAATGGATTCAAAGCTAAACTATCTGATCATTTAAAGGGCTGCAGTGATTGTTTTTAATATACTATACATTGATTTCTCTCTGTGAGTAGTAACATAACTTTGAAATTAAGTGTGTATGACTAAGACGCCAATGTGCCCTAAGAAACTTGGTTTCACTTTGAGAATAAATTTCTATGTAAATTTTTTAATGAGATGCAGACCCTTGTACATTTCCAAAGATTTTCCCTCAAATTTATCCCATTTGATTGTACCCATTAAGCATATGTGGAATGGGAAAAAATAGTTTTGTCAAGGACCTCTGCTCAAGAGTTTCCGTGAAAATGTGAATGACTAATAATACTAGCACATTAAGCATTTTTTTCATCTTCTGAACTCAGAATGTTTTACATGGAGAAACTCAGGCACACAAGTTTAAAGTGCCATTTTGATTTCAAATGTAACTCTGAGAAATGGCACGTCTATAGTTCTGTGACTGTTGTCTCAACTACTTCCATGTTAAATGAGTTTAAAAGATGTTTTATTGGACTGCCCTCCCTCCAAAAATCACACTGGGATCTGAAAATGTATCTGGGTGCTTTCCTTCTGATGCATCCTCACCTGTGATAGAGATTCTGCAGGTCACTTTAACCCTGGGTTAAACCTTTGTCTTCGGATAAAACCCGCTGTGACATGCATGCAGTCCCAATGCCTTCAATGGGTTGTGCCTGTACAACTCATTGGAATCAGTAAACTGTTCCACAGATAATATATAAGGAGGAATTTAGTCCAGCTCTGTGTGTCTCTCTCTCTCTCTCTCTCTCTTAGCTGTGTTGACGCTTCTCCATTTTATGGTGCACCATACAATATGGATACAATTGCCAGTAACTTGTCAGAAAAGATCCAGATATGGTCAGGATGGGTGTTGTTTGTCAAGATATACAGGTATTGGCCTGAACCGTGTTGGAATGCTTTCTATGAACTTTTTGGTCTGGCTCCTCTTTTATAGTCTGTACTGCAGCACTATATTGAAGGCACTACTTTTTTACTTCTACTTAATAACTTATTACCTAAACACTTATCAAAGCATTCTATGCAGCTTTCATTGCTAGTATCGTTCCTCCTCTCCTGTACCCCTTCCTGCACACTTGTTTCATTATTAAGTCTAATAACATTACTCCATAAGTCAAGATTACAAAACATGAAAAATCTAAAATTTTGTATCAGAAAGAATTGTCTTAATGAAAAGATCATAAAGTGGTTGTCCCTAAAAAAAAAAATCAGTCCTTTCCAATATTTACTACATAGTGGTATATTACATACTGCAACGTTTTTGTGTACTTAGGACAGGAATTCATTGTAGTTATCCCAGACAGCACTAAGGTAAAATTACCCATTTTAATGGCCCCCCCAACAAGCATAAGAGAAAAACCTTTATATGTTAAATCTTGAGTTGTGGAACAACTCCGTTCTGGAATGATCTCCATTTTTTGTTTTTGTCCAGTATTTAGATAGTATTTGGGGTGTTTTAGCCTGGTCTAATGACATTTGTTTTCTAGCCAGCTCAATGAGACTTTTACTTTTTAGATTTTAGTGTTCCTTTTAAGGACTGTTTATAAAGCACCATGAAATGTATTGTAGTATATCAATGTACATATTGTGTCTTTGTTCATATTAATGACATTTAAGAAACACTCTGTGCCTGTTGTTTGTACTCTAGAAAGTACTATTGTTGTTGGGACATGGACATGGTGAGTTTGATCATGCTGACAAATGGTGGTAGGAATGAGTTAAAGCAGGTAACATAACAATAAAGATATTTTAAAGATTTGCTTTGCTGCAGTAGCTGCAGCAAATTGGGATGAATTTTCATTACATTGTAGGTGACACAGCAAGGTAAATTCTTAAGTCGCTCTTCTGATATAGCAATCTTACTGTTAATGGTTCTCACTAGCTTTCCCTGGGTAACTGTAGATTCCTTCAGGGGAAGGTTATGGTCTTACCTTTGATTTCTAGGTTTGAAAGGGATAATTATCTTTCCTGGACACACAATCTCAGAGTTCCTCCCTAGATTGTAAGCTTTTGAAACAGGTACTGCTGTTTCTGTAATGTGGCACTATTTTTAGAACTTCCAAAATGGTTGCTCCATATACTAACCCCCCAAGAATATGAAGACAAATTAGGTTGGCATCTAGATATCCTCAGTCTGTTCCAACTTTTCTATCTCAAAACCAAGAACTCCCTTATCTTTCCTGCCTTGTAGTCTGACCTAGCAATGGTGAAACACATCACATTACTGACCTCTTCATAAAGGAGCTAGTGTGAACTGCAAACAAGGGGAAAGGATTTGGATGCAAGAAGCGTGTTCCTTGCCATCCCCAGCTCAAGTGCCAAGGACAGTAGCAGTCCATGCACTCAGGAGAAGCAGGGACTGCTCCATCCATGTCCCTCAAGGAAGTACATTGCCCTTACTGGGGCAGGGAAAAGTTTAGGGCCCTTCTGCCTCAGTCGATACTGGTATACTGGATAGAACAAACTGTGCATCTCCTCCCTTTACAGTGTTCTGATCTGCCCAGGAAAGGACTGTGCCTTCTTTGAGGCATGCTCCCTGAGCTACCTCCTGGCATGTAGTAGCTTCACACAGCCCCCATGCAGACCAGTCCCAAATGGCACAATTTGGCCCTAAGTATTTACAGTCAAGAAGTCACTTCTCTAGGTCTTAGATGTGCAATGTTAATTCCAGAATCTCATGACACCCGGTATAGGAGTTCCCCAGCTTCCATTCATTCAATGAAATGGGAAAACCAGACAAGACACGTCACTCATTCTTTATTGAGATTGCAGACTCCTGCTATGAATGCCACTGTGCACTGTATGTGTTACTAGTGACTGGTTAAGTATCTCATGTGGCATTCAGATTTTAATTTCTCTGTACCCTCAGTACAGAAAGTTTGCCCTGCGATAACCAAAATCATCCAAAAAGGAGAGCCTAATGCTCCTCCTTTCATAATAAGGCCCTTATTACCCATCACTTTTGCTCAACTGAACAATCGTTACCCTGGAGCCGCAGGCCCACAAGGGGTACAAGCTCCACTACAGCTAAAAGAAGTTCTCCTTTACTTAGTGTGGTGAGGCTTGTGTTCCTGAAGCAGAAGGTCTAAAGCTATATTCCTGATGCTGCGTGTATGCATCATGTCTGTCTACCACCATGTCTGCATTTTGCTGTCACAGGTTCATGACATTTTTATTAAATATTTTTATTAGACTGTTGCTTTTCTTTAAAGATCATTTGGATTAAAGAAACAGCAGCACAAAGCCAAAGAAATACATGGGCTTGTCATACAGATGCAAAGAAACAGGAAAAGTATATGAAAATTTGGACCTACTATAGCAGTCTGGATAGTTGCCTTTTCAGTGAGTGGTGAATTTGATTTAAGAGTTTGTATCCAATCGAAAATATAGGCTGTTAGAGGTAATGTCTATGCATTGCTTCACTCTGAACTCTCTCACATCCTTTGTATAATGTGTTTATTTTTCTATATAGTGCTATGGTTAATCACTGTGGTTCAGTAGGCATTGTATTCAATTCACTATATAATACATACTCCTGAGATTTTGGATCTAATGGCATCTCATAAATTAGGGCTCTGTTATTAGCCTATTCCTAGCTGCATCTTAATTATTAGGCTGAAAATAGACAGCACATTTTATAAGCCTTCATATTTTCTGTTTACAAGGTTTTTAGTAATGTCTAATAAATTCAATGACCTCTAAAAAGAAGGGGAAATGAAATCCTACTTAGCAAATTCATAGCTTTTAAATGCATCTTGTAGCTTTATGAGCATTTCAAACACTAGCAAGGTAAAAGCTGTTTAAGGAGCTGTTGCTGGGTTCAAGTAGCTGCAAAAACTAAGTTATTTTTGTTTCACTTTTATTGCTTAACCTCCGGGGCTTAACTCTGGGCTACCAGATAAAGCAGTCATTCAAGAACTTGAAACCTCACATGCTTTGACTTGCTAAACATAGAACAGGAACTGGTATTAAACATACATTTTAAAAACATAATTTTAAATCTGGAAATTGATTGTGGCTTGACCTACTTATTTTCAAGAGCTAATTTTTTCTCGTTTTTTTTGCTTTGTTGATATTATTAAATCTATTGTTCTTTCAGCAGAGCACCCAGCTGGTAGGAGAAAAAAATCAATGTTGTGAAAGTTCGTGGTGCAACAGCCCTATTGTTAGAATGAAGACCACAATTAACTAACTAACTAAAGTTATATGCAGTGTAATTGTAGACATGTTGGTCCCAGGATACTAGCGAGACAGGTTGGGTGAAGACGGTCCAATAAAAGATTGGACTCTCTCTCTTGTCTCTCTAACTAAAGTTGTGACATTTCCTCTCTTAAGGTTACTTATGCAGCTTTCAGTCCACACCAAGGGATGGAATCAAATATGCATGAACAAAGATAGGAATAGAGCTGTTTATATACTCAAACATATACGATCTTGTATATCTATATATTTACACACTAATCTTAGAGTGCATGGTGATGTGTAGGGCATAAATCACACAGAGTCTCTTCCCAATACTGATTCCTTTAACAAGGTATATTTCCAAAGTAACATTTTTTCAGGAATTTTTATTCCTCTGTGTACCCTAATATTCGCTCTTCCTTCAGACTCCTTTTTCACATATTAGTTTCCCAGTTGTCTCACATAGTGAACTTTCAGCAATTGCTCACACGGTGCACAATGCAGATCTTGGGAACGTCAGACATTGCACCCCTTCCATATGGTTGCCCTGGATTGTCTTGAATTGAGAATGGTTTGCCTGTGCTTAGAGGTCTGTAGTTCAAATACACATCTGCTCAGCTAATGGGGTCAAAACAGTTTCCTCAATAATAGATTGGTTTTCTCTTGGGAAAAGTGCCTCTAAGAGACATTGTGAGAGGATCTACCCTTAAATAACATTTGTTGCAGTGGAAGAGAACAGTAATTACACCTTTTACCAACACTATTCCTAAGACAAAGTCATATTCCATAGAAAACATAGGCTAATACTGTATTTAGAGAATTTGTTAGTACAGAAATGTCAGAGAGATTTGTTCATGCTATTGGAAAGCTTTGTTACAGAGATAACTATAAATATTCTAAAACTTACACACATTAGATCAAATTGTGGCCGGAGTTACCCTTCTCTCTGAAGTTATAGGAGTTGTGTGAGGGTTAGGCCAACTCAGAATTTGGACTAGTCTTAAAATCACAGCCCAACTTCTCTTTAAATAAGTTGGAACCTGCACAAATGACTCCCAGGGAATGAGTGAGAATGTGGCTGCCTCTGATCCTTTGTTCTCAACTTTGTAATTCCACAGTTCTATTGGCTCCCTGTTTCCCTTGAAGACTTACTCACAGTAGGTTTCACTCCTGTCCAGCTTCCAGTATTGCTTAATTAAAATACATCATCCATCTTGCATACCCAAGTTAGAAAACAGGCAAAGGGAGATGTTCATCACCCCAGGACACCGACATACGAATGGGCCAGACACCTACCACTAGCACTGCCTGAGCAGAAGAGGGAGGCTGGCTAACTTACCAAGAGACACCCAATGGCCCTCAGAGGATGTGGTTAGAATCCCATCCCTGCATGCCCGCTACTACCCAGAGGTAGAAATTGGGAGAGTGTACGCTTCCTATTTCTGCAGCAGGTGTAAAGAACCCTGCTCTCACCCCCCATTTACCACCTGCCCTCCCCACGTACAGCCTCCTTCATAGTGCTTTGGCCACGTGTGTCTGAGCATCACTTCTCAGGCTCTGCAGTTCTGCATTACCTATCCCTGTTCCTTCAAGGAGCAAAGACACAATTTGACTCTGAGTGTTTAATGTTTACAAAGACAATTGTTTCACAAGGCTGATGGGCTACACTGATGCACCAGCCCCTATCCTCTATTTTGGCTGCTCCCAAAACACATTCTCTGGAAAAATTCTTGTTTTTTATGAAAGCGTTCTCATCCATTTCCCTCCATGGCCAAGGATTTCCTCAAAAGTCAGACATTCAAAATGTACTTGGGGAGCCACCTATGTACAACACAAAAGGTTCCAGAGTTGGGAACAGGGCTGTCTGTACGAGTGCAGATCTACGCACAGTCACTTTTGCCTTGTTGGGCTGCGGTTCCATTTATACTGGCCCATCGCTAGACCTGGAATATGTAGGAAAAGACATTTCAACATCAAGTGAGTCTGTGCAGGGTGATTTGATGAAATGTGATGTGTTGAGCTGCACTTAATATTTTAGGCCTTATTTCCCCCTCAAAGCAAGCCTACAGCTTGGCATTCATGACTAAAGAACATAAAGAGGAGAAAAGAGTCCCTGAGGCCTCCATTTGTACAGATAAAACTTGGTATGTCCATGAACAAGGGGATAGTTGAAAGTACAGTGATCTAATTTATGCCTAAAGATGTAAGTGGCTACAATGAGATGTGCTAGCAAATCTTACAGATGTATTGTGAGAGACTGAATAAATATGGCCGTTTTGCAAAAAGCAAGGAGTTTATTTAAAAGACAATCACGCATTGTGGTTTTCACATCATGTGCAATGGCTTCCTCCCCCTTAAGAACTTTCCAGTCACGTTCAACAGTTAAATAACATTAGTTTGGTACTCCCAACATATTCCCATAAGGGATACTGCAGGTCCCGAGGTAACCGTATCTGTTTATCTAAAGCAAAACCCAGAAGCTTTTAAAGGCAGTCACTAGAGCCATATATTTAGAATTACTAAAACTGCTATGTAATTACTATTTAGTTCTTATTTACTGTATATACCTTTCAAAACCTCAAGGGATTAAAACAGTACAGCCGCAATATGGTTCAGTATTAAGAATTAATGAAAATATAGCTCCTGAAATGCAATGCTGGCATTTTTTTAAATTTAGAAGCACATCATTATTTTACAGAGAAGTACAATATGTAAAAAAACAATTTCTGTGGGGTAAACAACCAACCAAAAAACCCATCACTTGGAACATTTTTATATCGTAGCAACCGCTTAATAATGTCTGACACTTAGTAGCAATGTTGTGAGATAATTTTTGCTGCTCTGCCAGCAGGTGGCTTTACTGTGAATCTCTAAAGACAAATCCATCCACAGTGAATCTAGCAAAATTCAGCTCCATGTAGTATGTCAGGGTTGAGGACTACTTGTCAGCTGTGACACTGTCAGATTTTATCTTTAAATATGACAGGCAATTTGTTCAGGGAGCGGTTCTGAATGACAAGATAGAGTGGTGTTGTACAACATGGCACCTGTGTGGTAGCTCTGCCTTTGTGGACATCAGAGGCTATTGTTTCCTTTTGCTATTAAATAGTCGCAATCCACTCTATAAGGCTTGTAAAATGTTCACACAAACCTTTTAAATAGAGTAGAAGGAAAGTAGATGTCCTTTGGTCATTTAAGTCAAGCCATTTATCATTTTATCATATAAAACACAGCATTCCCTAATATATGTTTCAACCTTTAAAAAGGGCCAAATACTCTTTTGAGGATTTGACCTGTACTGTACTAAAATATGTGATTTTTAGGGTGCTGTGCAAGAGAAAGATTAGGGTTTTGATTTCTTCAAAAGCAAACAGTGATTCAAGTGAGCCAGAGGACTTTAAATACCCAACTCAAATGCAGCTCCGCTGAAATACCCATTGATTACAATAGCTGGGCTTATGATAGAGGGGTCTCTAAGAATGGATCACAATACAGTAAGACAAAAAATGTCTGGATTTTTTTTAAAAGGATGTGCGTCGTGGGGCTTATTTCCTTACCGTAAACAACATGTATAACTCTGAAAACTAATGATATACTGGTAATCAAAACTTATGCTTCAGGGCACACAGCTGTGGATGTCAGGAAGGGGTTTTCCCACACCACGAAAGTGCAGTTTTGGTGGTGGTGGAGGGGAGCATTATCTTCAAGTGCAGGAGGATACTGGATTAAATAGGTGACTCTAAAATAATTGATGATAACTAGATTAATAGTCTAATCCTGTAAGGACATTATATGCAAGCATATCCCTGAATAGGTTGCTCTGAAAGACATCAGCTATTGCTGAGCTCATAGCAAACACCATCAGTAACAATCCTCCTGGAGTTTTTAAAAAAATTCTTTTAAAGAAGAAATGCCTTTAAATGACTTTGCTTTGGTTTTCACTAAGAAGTCCCTGAATTTCCTTGTTGTTTGCTGATCAGGTATTCTATGCTTTATGCCTCTCCTTAACAGTATGGTGGCAGCTTCTGCCTCTTCCCCACCCTCCTCCCATGGATGTACAACCCCTAATCCATTGCCATCCTCCTGCTCTCCACCACCATCAGTCTTCCATGCACCAATTGCCCCCTCATTCTAAACAGGCAGGGACACTGCTGGATTCCTTTTCCTTTGCTCCACTTCCATCCCTGCTGCACACATGAACAGCCCTTCCCAGGCCCAACCCTATCTCTCTGTTCTGCTTCAGTACAGGTGCCCTACCACCTCCCTCACACGGCTACAGACAAGCAGCACTATTCCCAAGGGATGCAGCCAGGCAGTTAGAGGTGAGAGGCAGAGATCTATAGTTATTATTTGTTGTTTATACTGTGGCAGTGCCCAGGAGATCCAATCAAAGATGAGAGCAGCATTGTCCTAGGTGGTGTACAAACTGCAGGCCTGCAGCACTAGGATGGGCCTGGATCCAAACAGGTCTATGGAGATTTTCTGGTAGTTCGTGGGATGTATTAGTTTCCTGACCTTGTTCTCTTTTCTCACCACACCGGCCCAAATTCTTGATCCCTGAAGGGGAAGATCTGACTGAACATTCTGACTTGGGGAGAACTGCCTCTCATTCTGGATTAGTATGTGGCCCAAAATCAGGGTTTTAATCCAAAGCAGTAGGGAGGTACTTGTCACATCAGTTATGTTGTCTACTTTCAGCTCCAGGTCTCACTTAAAGCCATAGTTCCTGGAGACAAGTGATTATGTGAGAAGATTCTTTCTGCTTTCAGGGACAGGAAGTATCTAGGCCTCATGGTTACAATAAAAAGCTTGGAAATGCCACCAAAATGCATCCAAAAAGTTCAAATGCTAGCAGGAAATAAAAAGATCACATAAATAAACCTCATGATTTTTGTGGGCCTGGCTTATTTGTGTACCTGGATATACCTATGGCTTTATAGTTTAGTTTTAAACAGAAGTAATATAGTTCAAATTAATGTGTGATGGGATGGAGCTGAGGATAAGGAGATATAGCAATGGAATCCTTCATGGGAGTATTTTGCATGGTTCAATTGTAACTCTGTGTCCTTGTGAATAGAAGTTAAATAATCTCTTTATCTACTTGAAATGTCTTGAAAGTAAATTTTAAGGATGAAAGAAGAGTGAGAACCCACACTGGTTACATCCTGAAGACATAATGATTTCAATCATGTTCAGCCTTAGTGTAACTCCATTAACATAGTGGATGAATTCGATACATTTGATTTTTAACAATCGTGCTCAGATATGTTTTTTTGCTCACTAATTTCCCTCCTGCCTATATCTGCACCCATTTTCCTTCAGCATGCAAGGTTGTCATCATCTTAGTGGGTCAAAGGTCCAGCTGGGGAAAATATTCAAAAGTTTCTCAGTGACTTAGGAACTTAAATCCCATTGACTTTCATTGATGACTTTCAATGAGATTTAGGAGCTTAAATCACAAAGGTGCTTTTGAAAATGTTGCCCTCTATTCCAATTCCAAGATTAGGCAATCACTCCTGTGTTGAATAAGCACGTGATCATCTGTGATGTGTGAACTTCATAATGGAATCTAACTCAAAGGGCTTTTTAAAAAAGGAGAGAGATTTTATTGTAACTAATAGTGATAGATGATTGGTGTGGTCACATGGAAGCAACATAAATCTTTGTGCCATCCACAGTGCTAAAAAGCAACCCAACTCAATAGCTCAGGAAACTCATGTACTTAAGCATGGGAAAGTCATACGGGGAAAGGGTTTGAGACCTTTTCTGCATTAGGAGGGCAGATAACCATGCAGTGAAGTCATTTTGCCTGCCTACCAGTGAGTAATGTTCTCTGAAATTAAGTACTCCACTGCAGTCCCACTTTGCTCACACAAGTGGACCTGAGTACAGTTTTAGAAAGAATGTGATCAGCAACAGAGAAGAATCCCTCAAACATTATAGAGAACAGCAGAGGCCAAAGTTCACTGCCGCTCATAACAGAAGAATTTATGGGTACTTGTGAGTGGTGTGGGCCTAATTATTTTCACCATTAATTAGCAATAATAATTTCAGTGTACATGTACCTGGTAAATTCTTGTCCTTATATGTTGTTTATTAACCTAGTGGCTATTGCAAGTGGTTGGCTTTGTAATAAATTTGGGGGTAAAACTTTTCAGAAGGTGCAATGATGCTGCTTCTTAGACACCTATGCCCAAGAACCATTTAAAGTATGGTTAAACTATGCTGTATCTAAGGTGCTGCTTTATTCCTTAATAAGACGTGCCTCACAAACATCTCTAGGCCTTCTCCCCTTATGCCTGGAATGTCTTCCCAGAACCAATCTGTCAGCCCCTGTCCTTGTCTCCATCCTAAACAAACCCACTTCCGCCATGGCATCTACAAGAAGTGAACTGACCAGCCCTGTAAAAACAACCATTCCTATCCAACAATGTGTACTTAAGCTCCCCTGACCTGATTTATGTTAGCCATTTTCTCCCCTACCCATTACTTCTATTACTTGAATATCTATATTGCATTAGAACCCAAAGGCTCCAATTAAGATCAGGACTCTGTTGTGCTGAACACATCTGAAAACAGGATAACTGCCACATGCAGCTCCTTCCCTTGTTTGCTTTCTTCCTTGTTTATTGTGTCAAGTCCAACCGACGAACTCTTTGAGGTAGGGCCATGTCCTTCTAACTGTTTTTGTGGGGTGCAGACATACACTTGGTGTGATACAAATAATCAACACTTAGCTGTCTGTCTCAAGCAGTGATTCACAAGAGAGTCAAATGCAGGCATGACGGGAAATTTTGAAGTGTGACAGAAGCTGGAGGCAAGCTGGTGAATTATTCTTGTTCATTCATGAGTCTCCTCTGCCATAGCTGGTGTGTGTGTGTGTGTGTGTGTGTGTTAGCCACAGTGTCCTCAAGCTACTGGAGCTGGAGCAGAATTTGTTGGCTCACACTTATTTAGTGCAATATGTGCTCCTGGAAATCCACAGTCTTCGTTAAAGAATGAAACCTTTTTTGGTGGGTGGGCAGGGAAGGGGAGACACCAGCTACAAGAACAAGGGAGACTATGTTGCCTAGTGGATAGAACACTGCAATGGGAGTCAGGAGACCTGGGGTCCGAATCCCAGCTCTGCCATTGGACTGCTGGGTAACCTTAGGAAAGTCACTTTGCTTCCCTGGGATTCCTTTTTCCCCTCCTGTAAATGGGAGATAATGATACTGACCTCCTTTGTAAAGTGCTTTGAGATCTATGGATGACAAGTTATACAACACCTATGTAAGTATTACAGTTTCTGAGAGTTACCCTCAATAGACGCACAATGTTAAGGTAATTTTGCTTGTAATGGTCAGTCCAACATTTTGTGCATCATTGTGCCAGCTGCTGAGCACTTTGATGTGACCCAACAAAGCACATGGGCACACATTTTAAGAGGATGAGCCATCGAATTGACTTCAATGCATGTATTTAAATGCTGTGCAGAATTGGTACCAGAGTCTTTTGTCCCTTACGGGATTGAGCCCTTCATATGCTAAGCTTCTGAGAGAAGGTTGGGTCTAGCAAAAAAAAAAAAATTGACACGATACACTCTAAAGGAAAATATTGGTTTAAAAAATAATAGTTTGTCTTTCTAAACACACACAATGTGATGATTAAAGAAAGTTAGCTTAGGTGTATAATCTTGTACCAAGAAGAACTAATGGCTTGTCAATTACAGTATTATGCAAATTAATATTCCTAGTATTTGTGCAAAGATTTAGTAGTTAAATTGCTACTTCATTTGTGAAGGTGCCAATAGACAGCTCTATCTTGAAATGTGCTTCATGGATCTGCTGCTGCTAATTTATACAAAGTCAATGAGACACATTTCAAAAGTGGATTTTTCCTCCAAAAGGCAAAACTGCTCTAATTTACAGCTGGCTATGAACTGACAAACTACCCCTATCTGAAGTAAGTGTAATTTATAATACACAAGGAACACTGTGAAAGATTAGAGTTAATCAACTCTCTATGCAAGTGATCTGTGGATATTTATATTCTGATAACTGGCGAGCACAAATTGCTTTTGTTTTTCCTTTCAAGTATCTTTTGTTTCTTTGTTTGATGAAAACCTGCAGAGGAAACTAGAACAACTATAATTACAGTCACAGTTGCATGTTGTGGGGTCTATGGGTAATAAGCTACAAGGCATTTTTTATTGTGTTTTTTTTTTATTTAGTTAAAGAGTGCTTTCTCCCAAGACAGTCCATCCATATTTTGTAGCACGGAAAATCAAAGCAATAGCTGTCAAATATCAGCAAGATAGCAGATTTACAAATTAATCCCATTGCTTGATATTTCAACAAAGGTTAAAATCTATAATTGGTGCTAGAAAGTATAATTAACTTATTAGGAGTGCTCAGGCAGTTACGTGTGCAAAATGGCAGCAGGTGTGTAATATCATTAGAAATACTCCATATAAAATGCACCTCTGAGTTTTATCTCTTTAGTTTCACGCTGCCAGCTGCCAATTTGATTGGTAAGTAGTTTTGGACCATGCAATACTCTTTCTTTTGGATTGATGTGTTTATTACTTTTTGTGACAGTGGATCCCAAGGCAGATGTTCAATAAAGAAACAAGCTGCTACAGACCTGAGTAAAGAGATAGGTGGTGTAGATGCAGGAAATTGGGAAAGTTATCATAAGCGCTAAGTTGTTATTGAAGATTTTGCTTCCAGCATTTGTAGCAGTTGTGTTATATACTCTTCCACAGACAGTAATCTAACAGGGAATTATTGAAAGCCAAATGCCAAGATTTTAAATTGCACTGTATGGTCAGAAGCTGCTACTCAAATGGTGAGCTGAAGCTTTGAAAATGTAAAGTTGTGGCTATGACATTTTCAAAAGGAATACGTATCAATGTGCATCAGTGATAGCTTGGAATTGCCCATCCTGTTTCCAATTAAAAATACATGGGTGTGGATTCTTTGTTGTCCTGCATCTCGTGTAGTCAGTTCACTAGTGCAGAGTGAGTGAAAGTCATTATCAGAAAGAAATGCACTGTAAAATTTGGGCATAAAATAGGCTTGCAGGGTTTTGAATCTTGGCACACTGAGGGCCAAATTCTGTTCTCATGTTCACTGGTGTAAATCAGGGGTCATTACACTAAAGATAATGTTTGCTACACAGGTGATAACTAGGATAAATTAGAAGAGAATCAAGCCATATATTGAGGATTTTCTTTTTTAGTTCCTTTAACTACAACAGAGCTTGATTTTCTCATGCTACCTTTTGTGGAATGTTAATATGAAGAGAAACAAGAAGTTTCTTTCATGGCTTTCAGAAACTTTAAACACTGCTTGACTGAAGAAGCTAACAGGTACTAAAGGGAATTGTTAGCAGGTTTACCAACATTTCTTTACAGGTTGTTGTTTATGGTGGCGGGGTGGGGGAAAGCAATAAAATGTAATTGTCATAAGCCCCTCTTTTTCAGTTGATTTGGTAGGTTTCTTATGCTTGGGCTGGGAATTTATTCTGCATACTACAATGATGTATGAAAAGGGCTAATAATCCACAATAAATGAATGTGCCTTTTTAACATTTTTGTTAAGGGTCAAATTATGGCCTTCAAAAGTGCATGTCCTTTTGGAGAAATAGGAACTCCTCATGCACCTGAGAGCAGGATTTGGCCAACAGGTTTGAGTGAAACTGCTAGGAAGTTGTCCTGCTATATCTAAATACTTTAGCCTATCTCCCTCCTTGAGTCATACCTTCCACTTGCAGTATGCTGGTGTCCTCCTTAACACAATACCTTCTCCCTTGACCTCTCATAGCAATGTCTCTCTAAATCTGCCTTTCACCACTTCTATAATGTTCTGCCATTGTTGCCACTGTCTCGTCTCCTCTTGCTTTGTCTGTTGTAAAATTTTATCCTCAAAACACCACTGTAAACCTTTATGGCTCCCAAATTTAAAAAGCTCCCAGAAGTTCAGACTCTAAAGTATACAGAATACTGCTGCCCACCTTCTTGTAAAAACACAAAAGTGGGACCACATCACCCCCCATTAAATCATAATCCATATTAAAACCGCCCTCCTTTTTTTTACAACTTGCCATGGACATGTTCTCACCTACCTCCTAAATAATGTCTTTCCGTTCCTCCACCTTCTCCCATAGCATTAGCCTAGCTTATTTTTAAATTGTGATAAATTGCAAAATTAAAAATAGCCTTATAATGGTCCTTTATTATCTCTGGGGCAGATACTGCCCCCAGATGCAAGTAGATGCCTGGGCCTGATGAAGTTCCACTGCCTGAGATGATAGGATTCCACATGGATGGAGACAGTAGACTAGGAGTGAGGCCAATGGATTTGCAACTATTCCATTGTTCACTTCTTCCTCCCTCCTGAAGCCTTCAGGAAACCCCTGGTCTGTGCAGAGCTTACCAGTGTGTAGGCTAGTTATTTAGGTTACATGCTAGCTTGGAATTTGGCCCTTAATTATGGTTCAACTATCAGTGGGCATGAGATGAGCTCTAAGAAGGTAACCCTGCGTAACAATTGAAGACCATACACTAGGAGAGATTAAGAAAAGAGGAAGAATGATAGGAGAGATGACTTGGAGTGAGGGATGTATATAAAACTGTAAATAATTCACCATTTTTCATCAAAGGATCTCAAAGCATTAACCAAAGGTAGGTAAGAGAAGATCAGATAGCACCTCGCAAACAACTGAGGAGCTGAGACACAATGAAGATGATGAGGATCATGCTAGAAAGTTATATAGACAGCTGTGCAAAGTGACATTTTAAGAAACAAACCACCCATGGTTGTCTGCATTGTACAAATCTAATAAGACATTGTGAAAAATATTGGATTTATTTTTACAAGTTAAAAGTGACCTTGTTGGCCTCATGAATGGATTCACTTCTCACAGTACCTCTTAAGGGCAGTAGGGTTATGACTAACTCATAAAAATAAATCCAATATTTTCCCTTTGGCCATGTCATATCCAATGCTGAAATTTAGCTGTGTGAACTAATTGGGCTCCTACTTTCATTTAGTTTGACCTCCCATTATGAGAAGTACCCAGAGCTTAGTTGTGGTGGCCCATAGCATAATTCCAGTAATGGTCATATCTTGTATACAGCAGAGAAAAAACAGAAATTCTAGAAAATAGGAAGCCATTCAACCCTGTACATTGCTGAGATGAGGTACAGGGTCCAAGACAGAGAATAAGTTCAGATTCTGAGAGGTCAAAAGAAAAACAGGAAGGGAAAAGACATGTGGGCTTTTTGCTATAATAGATAAAATCAGAAAAGCAGGAGTGATGGTTTGGCCTCTCTCTCTCTCTCTCTCTCTCACACACAGATACACATACATGTTGTATAAGAAAAAATATACACATCTAATGATTTCATGCACCCAGACACTCCATCACATGGGTGTTGGAGGCTCCTAAGAAAATGACCAGAGAAGAGATGGGGCAAATGCCTATTTAAAGGCATTAAGGATGCTAGACAAATGACACTGGCATAGGTGACAGCCACAAGAACTCTGATGACAAGTGACCTAATCCGTGTTAGTTAAAAACAATGGTCAAAGGCCAATTTTTCCCCACCAAACATGAGTGTCTAAAGTTATGCATCTAAATCTATATTCAGGCACCTAAATAGGAGTGACTTGATTTTCAGAGGTGCTGCAGATTCTCTGCAAATGTTTGTAGGCAGCTGAATTTAGGTGTCCTGGTTTGAACATTTCAGCCACAGTTTTAGACTATTTAAATTGAGTTAACCTAGTACATCTAATCAAAGAACTAATGTCAGTGAGTAAAAGTAACATTAGTCTCTGACTCAAAAGGTTGTTTTCTGCCAGGGGATTTCTGCACTATACAAGATTAGTGGATAAATAGCTAGTAGCGGAGAAGGTGGTGATGTTGCTTGACTAGCTAGAGGCTGGATCAGAGTCAACTGCTATTAACCGGGCCAAGGGATAATAGAAGAGGCATAGAATCAAGACTTCTCTCATGTGTATTACCTTGTCCCATAACATCCTGTTAACATGTATACGTAGGGCCCAATTTCTGCCCTCAGTTAAATGTTGCATGTTCCATTTAACAGCTGTTTGTTTGAGGGCTGAGTTGGGTCCCAGCATCCACTGCTGCAAGATTTATTTTGCCCCTGTTCAATATAGTCGTCTTTCTCTTCACAATTTTTTCCAGATGAACTTGAATAAGATACAGAATTAGAATTTATGGGATCACTAATGACAAGGCCATAGATATCAATGCATTTTTGGAGGGCTGTGACATGGGCTATCAGAATAAATATTCACACATAAAATATTGGCTATTGGGGTCTATAGGCCATACTCATGTTAATCTCATTTTCCTCTTTATTAAATGAACACTTGTTTGTACTGACTATTTGAGTTCTGGGTAGGTACCATCCACAAGTTGATCAACTGCTCAAGCTGCGTTTCTTTATGTTCCCTGAACACGTATGTGTTGTTGTGGTGTCTGAAGCATTTCTCAAGCCAAATCCTTCATGGGATTTGATGGAAAATGCTATATTCCCATGAGATGGACTAGGTACAGGATTATACTCCACAAGTTGAATGAGAACCCCACCAGGTCTCCACAATGCTGATCAGTTGTCTACTAGAATTATACCAGGACTGCTGCCTTTCCCACATAACAGCCAGTGCACCTTAATACTGACTTAACATCCCAGTCATGCAACCCTGAGACTTTGAATATCATGGCTAATTGTGAAATAGATCTGAGATGCATACATGTGGCCATTGGGGACTAGACTGAGATTACTGATTCAGTTTTCTTTTGTGATGTACCTTAGTTAGGATTTAAGGGACTCTTTACAAATACAACATATTAACCTGCTACTCTGGAAATTAGGTCTGTAGAAGGCAGCTCCAGCAACCCTTATATATATAAAAACATCTATGTCACTATTTAGACTATGATTCACAGGTTTATTCTGCACTAAATACATTAAATTTTAATCAGTGCAGATTTTAGTTATATTTTCCATAAATATACATTGTGAATACATTATGAAATAACCGCAAAACTTGGCAACAGTTAACAGGAGACGGTTTGCAAAGAAAAATCAATATTGCCTAGGGTATCCTAAGGGAGCGTACTGCTAGTGAAGTTTAAATTAGCTTTGCCCTAAAAACCTAAGACATTTCTGCAGCACAAGGTTTCAAAGCATCCTTAATTCTGAAGGAGTTAAGCTAATTACTCTCCTATATGAAGAGAAAAAATCTGTAAAAGAATGGACTAAAATCTGCAGTCCTATGTTGAGCAAAACTCCCACTGAAGACTGAGTTTGCTTACTCAATGACCACAGAATTTGGTCCGCAGTTTCCACAGAGCGCTATTAGATACATAAATACTTTTTGTATTTCTGGTTACAAAGGTTTGTTGGCCTAAGAAATCAAGCAATTAAAGCCTTTATAAGCTCTTTTCCTTCTCTTTTCAAAAATGGAAAATATCCCCCACACATGCCAGTGTGCAGGATGCCACAGCTAGAAGACATCATAAGATTTTTCCTTTGGAGGCAGCGTGTCAAGGGATTGCATTAGGAGGTGATCCCCTCAGCTCTCAGCAATAATTAGAGGTTAATATTCAAAAAAGCATAGCTAGAGGAAGATGTTTTCCGCTGACATTCATCCCTTGTTCTGAACTTCACACTGGAGTCAGTCTCATCATCTCTTTGGCCCAGTGAATATTAGATATTTTATAAAAAGTGGAACAGCTTCAAAAGGAGATATTGATAGAGCATCACCCCCAAATACCCTGCACCCCAGTGGTTCAGGGATTGACTTGCAATATGGGAAACCTGCATTCAAATCCTTGCTCTGTATTGGGCACAGTGGGGATATGAACCTGCCCATGGCCTGAGTGAGTGCTCTAACCATCTGGGAGGTATGGTCAGAGGCAGGGCCAGTGCAAGGATGTTTCGTGCCCTAGGCGAAACTTCCACCTTGTGCCCTCCCCCGTCCAGCTCCCACGAGCTGCCACGGCAGCTCCCCCTCCGTCTGAGGCACTCCTATGGCCTCCAGCTCAACTCTGCCCGCTCCCCCTGAGCAGCTGGGCTGCTTCATTCTTCCGCCTGCAAGACTTGCGACTTCTAAGCTGATTGGCCCCACAAGCCTGGGAGGCGAGAGAAGTGAAGCAGTGATGGCGTTCTCAGGGAGGAGGGGGGGCAGAGGTGAGCTGGGGCGGGAGTTCCCCTGCATGTCGCCCCCCCCACTTGCTGCAGGTGGCCCTCCCCGCGCTCCCTTGCCCAGCTCCCTCCGCCTAAATGCGGCAACTGGGGCAGCCGAAGATCCGGCCGCCGCAGTCACTGCTGAAGAAAATGGCGCCCCCCAAATGCCAGTGCCCTAGGCGACCGCCTAGTCACCTAAATGGTTGCACCGACCCTGCTCAGAGGCCACTTAAGAGCGTGCCTATCTGATCAGACCTCCACAAAATACAGCTGAAAGAGGAGACGGTACAGCAGTGGTGCCACTATAGTTCCTCCAGCCCCTTAATACCCTACAGCTTGAGCAGTCATCCAGCATGTGGAAGATTGGGTTCAAATCCCCACTTGGCCTGATGTACCTTAGGGTTTTCAACCCTGATCTCCCAGGTCCCTGAAGAGTGCACAAACCACTGGATTCTAGGGAAAGAGCAAGGAGTGTTGTGGTGGCTCCACCTTCTCCACTTCTGCAGGCTCTTAGTTGAGCTCTGAGCACGCCTTCTGGATCAGACCCTACGGCAGAGAAATGCCTAGTTTGTGAATCCCACTGGGATTTAGGCCTGAGTTAGGTGCTGAGCGACTTGGTGGTGTCAAGACTTAGGTGGCTGTGCCCGTGTTCCCTCAGCAGCAATAATGTAGGTTCCAAGGAAATTTACCAGTGGAAACGTAGGTGTCATAGGACTTTAGCAGTAGGTGAGTGGTGATTTTGTGATTGCCAGTGGTATCTAACTGAGGGACTTAGGCACGTAAAGGGGCAGTTAGGAGCCTACGTCTCCCTTGTGAATCTAGTCTCAGATGCCTGTCTGCATCTTCAGGCACTCAAATACCTTTAAAAAACTGACCAAAAGTAGATAAAGAGGAGTAAGGAGCCATTCATTCTGCATGCTGCTCTCTTATAGCATATGGGTAACATTTTCAAAAGCACCTCAATGATGTGGGATTCTGAGTCTTCTGTGCTCCAGCCTCACTGTCCAAGCCCCCAGTTAAACAGCCCATTAGCTTGAGTCAGCTGGCATGGGCCAGCCATGGGTAACTAAATGCAGTGTAGCAATACCCTTAAATGCTTTTGAAACATTTTCTCTATCGCTCCCTGCCACACCTCACATTGAATCTATTGTTCCCCACCTTGCCTCACTTGGAAAATGGTACTGAAAAATTGGACAAACTAATGAACCAGAAAATGAGTTTCTATCATTCTAAAAGTTAATCACTATCCTTTCATTTCCTTTAATGTAATCTACTATTTGTAATTACATTTTTCTCCATAAGCACAAAAATAAGTGCAAAATCTTACCTCTAAGCAATGCCTTTTCTTTCCTATGGCTCAATGGTGGCTTTGCTCTTTAGTTTGTGTAAACAGTTCTTAAAGTATCAGACATAAAATACTTTGCACTTACAGTATACATAGCACTGATCATCTGCAAAGAATGTTGCAAAACATTACAGCCTCAATTCTGGCACCTTTACTTGTGTCGGCCCAGATCACCCACTCCCATGGTAAAACCCATGGAAAGGGGATAGGAAGCTGACGTGGAGCCCTCTCATGGAGAGCCTCTTGTATCGTTCCACTGGGGTGGATTTGATCCTCTAACAGGACAGGTTGTTGAACATGCCCCTGAAATTCGGTGGGCCAACAGAGACCAGAGACGTCTGCACAGCGCTATGCCTCTGCAGTAGTGATGATTTTCAGCAGTGCCTGGGCAATATGGCACCTCCAGCAACAGCGACCCCAGAACCCTCATGAGACTGCAGTAAAGGGAATCCAGTTCCAGGCTATAGTACCTTTTTCTGGGAATCTCTGCAGGATGGGTGATGGTCGGGTTCTGCACAGAGGTGAGAATCCACTGCTGGGTATTTAGGAAGGAGCAATGCAGTATTAACTCTGAAACCAAAGTGAAAGTAAGTTGTTCTGTAGTCAGACTGATCTCAATCTATTTCTCCAGTGAACCAAGTAAAACTGGTACAGTTAAGGTCTGAGTCCAAGAGAAAACCTTAACAACTTGGGTTCCTCTTATAGTTACATGTAGGCTTGTTCCTCCCAGGAGATGTTTCTGTTTTTTAACTAGTGATTTACAAGACATTTATAAACATGAAAAAAAGTAGTGCTTTTTCTGAACATTTGCCCAGCTGCTTATTGATGAGCTTTTTTTCTTCTTTTCGCTAAGGTAGCTACTGGTTGGATTGGTATAATTTTAACAGACTTCTTGGTTCTCACTGGTTGACTGAAACTTCAGATTTTTCTGACCTTAAAAAAAAAAAAAAGGGCGGGGAGGGGGCAGGGACTTCATTTTGGTTTTCTGACAGGTAAAACTCAATGAATTGAAATTAACAGACGGTTGGGGTTTTTTGGTAGTCTTGAGATTTTATAACATGGACACACAACTCTAAAATGATGAGGCATATGGTTCACATTTTCACTGAAATATAATTACATTACTGTGACTTGGCCAGAAGGAAAAGGAAATGTTACATCAGGGACAACTTAACGGGGAAAAAAAAGTTAGGCCCATGTCCTACCCTTGATTTTAATGGAGAAATATTGCCCTTCCACTGAGATATATATTTTCAGATGAATTTGCTGGCCTTTTTCCAATTCCAAAATGTAGCAAACAGGTGAAGTTAGGTGTTGCTTGCTGGTAAGGATGGTACAGAGGATTCTTCAGATCCACAAGGAGGGCTAGGTGATAGTGCTTCAACCAACCATCTTTCCATACGAGTTCAGGTTCAGCTGGACCAGGAGCTGTCAGAATTGATTACATTTATAGCGGGAATATTAAGAAGATCAAATGCATTTTTTAATGAAACTCTTTCTAAAGTGATCTCTAGCTTTTTGCAATACTCTTATGATCTCCCAAGTTACACGCCTGTAGATTATTGCAAGATCTGCACTAGAAATATTTATGCTCTATCTATCCATGTATGCACTTGTGTTCATGTATACGAAGGATGTGTGTGTGTGTGTATACACATATCGCATTTGTGAATGTGTTATCAATCCAAATTTGTTTGTTTGCATTTGCTGCATTGCTTCAGATTCCTTTAACATACCTCTATAAAGCTGTATAATGTGTTTATATTACATTTTCTTTTTAATTCAACGGCTCAATCTGCCATCCCATTGCTAATAGAGCAGGCCCACTGTAGAATTCTCCAGACATCTTCCTTTCAGCACTTTTCTGTAAATTAGCCATACAAACGAGCATTACCAGAATTCTGGCACACAGCAAGTTTGTTCTTTCCACTGTACCCACAGAAGCTGTTTTTTTTAGAACAGACTGCAGTTCTCACACAGTCTCCTTGACAGTTTCCAGAACGTCCTTTCAGCAGTGTTTCTTCCCCAGGGCTATCCAAGAGAACATGCCTCAGATGACCGCATTCTAGCAAATATCGCTCTTACACTTCACTTTAGCCAATTTAAATCTCACACATTGCGCTGCAGCAAAAGCCATTAGCCCACGTTATCCTTCACTGTAATACAGATCTGGGCCTATCTCATTACAAGGCACTTAGTTCTGGTACCGTTTGATACATACACAAAGCTCTACAGAGTTATTAAGGGTCTGATTTAAGACTCGGGAAGTTCTGAAGCTCCACCCTTAGTGTGGCCTGTAATGTTTAGATTTTGCAGAGGCCTCTCCCGGTAGTGGTTTTAATGATCTTTGTGCTGCAGAAATATAGCACAATGGGGCAAATTGAAGGGATGCTGTTTCAGGGCTATTATAGTTTTATGAATTGAGACTAGTGTGTGCGCGCATTCTGATTTTTGGACTACTCTGCTCTTCTTTTGCATCTTGGCTTTTAACAAATGTTAGCAACCTGTTTTCCTTACTTATGTAAACAATGGAATAGGCAAATCTTCCCATCAGATGAAAGCCCAGGCATTTCATATTAAAATTTCTTAGGTCCTTGATGGCAGGAAATATCATTCTGAATGCTCAACTTTGCCTCAGTAGGTCAGAGCTGATGTTCTTTTTATACAGATCTTTAATATAAGCAATATTCTTTCTGGCCCCTGACTCATAATAATGCAGTTTTCCTTCAAAACGTAAATTAAAGTGATGCCACAAAAGGGTCATTAATGGACTTACTAGAGTCAATACTGAGGGCATCAGGTACTGCCTCCTTAATATTAAAAATGAAGTCAATGGAGCCATGCCCCTAATATACGAGGGATTTGTGAATACCAAAGAGAGTGAATGGAGCATTTATGCTTAGAAGCACACACGAGACGAAACAGAGCTTGCAAACAGGCATGGTGCTGGGGTTCATTCTTGAAAGCCCAGGAAACTACATGTCTGTAGTTAAAGGTCAAAAACTATTACCAAGAATTAGGAAGGTCTAATCCAAACTATGAAATATGGTGGATTTTAAAAAATTCAAATGGAAGGAAGAGGTTTGTAATTCCAGAGCCAGCATTTAAAGGGTAATATCCAATCTTTAAAATAATGAAGCTTAAGACCAGAACACAAAGACAAAATCTTCCACAGAGAATGCTTTACAAGAGGGTGGTAGCTAATAAGACAGCCACACAATATAACTTTATTCAATTTACATTATGGGAAATTTTTAGGGGACCAATTAAAGAAGACTTAAAATGCAATTAAAATGGAAACCACCTGGCAACAAGACATTAGCCATCTCTCCAGCCAGCAATGCATTAACAAGGCTTTCTCAAGAGATTCGCAAGTGGATAAGATCTTTGTGAAGCATGAGAATGAGGCTGAGTCCAGACAGCAGAGATATCCCTAGGTTAATAGTGGTTCATTCATCTAAACCAGAGATTGCACCAATACAGATGTGCTGGACTGGACAGTTCAACATTGAAGGGTTACCTGGAGGGGAAAATGGGGGCTGTGTCCTTTTTCTTTGCCTTTTTAAGCTGTATAAAGAAGGCCTGAAAGGTCTGGGGCGGGGGGTGTTAAAAGTTTTCTGCTTGTTTGCCACCATAGCAGTATCAAGTCGTGTCCTCCCTGTTTATGATGGTCACCATTCCATCATCTGGAGAAGCAGATTGGGCAAGACTGATGGGAGGGATGGGTGCACCACTGGAAAGTGAAAGTTCAAAATCGGGCAGCACTGGCTGAGGATGGAGCGTGGTCAGGGTCGTGTTGATACATCACATCCTCCACAACAGCGTCCACTGACGAGATTCCTCTGTAGCATCCAACTGCCCTTTCCTTGTGAAAACTGGGGGTAAGGCAGTGCTGTGTTGCCATGGGCTGATCTTGCTTGGGATGGATAGTCGCTAAGATGCAGAAGTCCAGATTTGTGCAGGGAGAAGTTATTTACCTTGGTCCTTGTGTCAGCCTGAGTGAACTGAGTCTGTGAACTGTAACTTTGTATTAATCTGAACTGAAATTTCAGCTGGTATTTACAGCTCTGTATATGGAATGGAGCACAGTGGGCCAGTAAAATCGGAAAGTCTGTTAAAAACTAGTAAAGATATTTGCAAAGGGAAAAGACATCCGAAGAATGCTTTCTAGAGCCAAAATAGTAATTAGCCTTAAAAAGAGCATTGGGGTGTGTGTATATGAATTCTGAAAAACAGATAAAGTGAAACATTTGATTTATGCGATTAAATGTTTTAAGTATAGATAGACTTAAGATCCGCTCCTAGATTCCTTTCAAACACTACTCATTGATTGTAGGATAGATTGTGTGATTGGGGCCCTAAAACCAAATTCTATCTTACGTGAGCATTCACATATTATGGTGATAAGAGCCTAAGAGATACCTGGATGGCTGGACTAATGCTGTCATTTAAGATGTGTCTATAGTACCCGTCAGTCTGGTATTTAAGTAAATGAGCTTTGTGCGTAGCGGATTATGTCATCTCTTAAACCTCTGGAATATGAGATACAAGGCACAGTATGACCGTGGGTCCCAGTCACAAACTATGGACCACACTATAAATCAGGACCCACTTCAATCGCTTGAGTTACTCCCTCTCAGGCTTACACCAAACCACTTCCACGGCTACCCATTGGCTCCCTAATCCCTTGCCATTCAAAAGAAGCCACAGTAGCAGCTTTGAGCAGCAGATCAGCTTGTAGGGGTGCCTAACACTCCCCTAGCAATAATTTGTGGTGCACAGATCCAGCTGTTTATGGTCACTCACACTACCTGGGAAGTGAAGCCAAGTCTGCAGCCCCATCCCTCTGGTTTTGTCCAGTGAGTCACATATTAGATTAATATAAATGCTGAAAAACTATGAAAAACTCGCTAGTCTCACTTACAAAGGAAAACATGAACAGCAAACTGGGAGATGAATAGAGTTCTCCTTTTCCCCTGACAAGTAGCTGTTAACTACATGTTACCACTAACAATTGCAGATTCAAGCATTAATTTAGTTTTCCTTCCTATCTGCTGATTAATTTTTAGAAACAATTTGTGCATGTCCTAAGAAAACGGCTCCAGATTTCCATAATTACAATGCTGATGTCTTTTCAGATTAGAACAAAGGATAATTAACATTGTTCTTTTATCTGCAGGGAAATACCTTACGAGAAGGAAAAGCAGAAGCTTGGCTGTTTTATTTTAAGCCCCATTGCATGGACAATCAAAGATAATTAATTCATCCACATCTTCTATAAAATGAATAAAAGAATGTTTAATATTGCCTGGCCCTCAGTGCAACAGAATCCTGAAAGGCCACTTGTTTAACCAAGCCAACGTGAGCATAAAACTTCGATGCCTCATCATGGAGTCCAGGCCTGACATTCTAATTTAAAAGCATCACTTAAAATCTTAATTAGTGCAACCAAATTAGCAGAGGCGAGCTTTTACACTATGTTCATTGTTTATGGTTATCATTTTTAATAAACTTTAAAATGCCTTTACAGGTGTGGAAATAGGCATATTACCAAGATAATTTTCTTAATCATAGTCATCTTAGATTGAGACGTGACATTCACCAGAGTTCTCTTTTACTATCTCGGTTTCCTGAAAGCTATCTAGGTTCCCGACATCATCTCTGCTGTACAAGCCATCTCCTGATTGACATATCCCCAAATAAGCCTTTGAATAGCTTTTCATATTGGCCTTGAAATAATTCAGATGTCAAATTACATCTTGCCAGACTTCCTGACTCCACCAGGGCCCTAGAATACATTTTTTAAAAAAGTATTTGGAGAAAAATATTAAATTTTCGGAGCTGGGTCAGGGTTTGTAGAATTTGCTAATAAAAGAGGCAGGCAAGGAGGATATTTGCTTTGGGGAAGGCCTTAAATTTATATTGTGCAACAGCTGCAGGTCAGGATGACCTTTGGTGAGTGTTTCTGAGTTTGCATGTCTACCGCTTTTAGCATCTTTGCATTTTGCTCCTGTTTTCCTATGGAGCGAAACAAGAAAATGATTGAACTCTTTTCACACCAAGCTTTTAGCCGGCACCGCATATTCAAACTCCAAATATAACCGCTTCTCACTTTGACAAGGGAGATGTTCTTTGAGGTTCTCAGTTTCTTCATTTCCTTTAAATGCAGTCACGGCTGGAACTGCATCAAAAAGCCAGAGCATTTTCTCTCATAATAAACAATGGTAGACTTCAGTCAAGCTTGGCAAGTGGAATACTGGATATCAACCCAGATAACAGTTTCTCTTCATAATGTTTGCATGATGGAGCTAATCATGTTTCATGAGAGATATTCCATGTTAATGGCCCAGGTGTACCGATGCAGTTACATGCCTCAAATGCTCCTGGATATGGTTGTGTTCAGATTGTGTAAGTGGTTCTGTTAAATATTTGCTGCTAATGGCACTTCTATATTTGTTTAATCAGATTTTTTTTTAAAGTACATGTTGCCATGGTCCTGCCAAGTATTTGCAATACCCAAGGGCCAAATCTTGGTCCCCAGCAAAAACTATGAGTAAATGAGCTTTGTGTAGGGGACCTCTGCCCTGGGCCAAAGAGCATATGTGCAGCAGCTCCACAGCACTGCCTTGCTTAATCCCCTCTATCAGCATTGAATTAATAGATCAATATAGGACCTGACTGGCTTTGTCCCTGCCCCTTTCTAAAAAATGCCTCCACACTTCTACTCGGCAAAACAAAAACAAACCCATGTGGCGGTGAGTCTCAGAGGCCGGGTCAATGACTCAGCCTCATGGGGCTAAAAATGGCAGTAGAGATGGTCCCGGGCTCTGAGCCCAACCCCACTTTGCTGGGGTTCGGTAAAATCTGCCTGGGAGCTTCCTGTGCAGCCTTTCTGCAATCTGCTCCCTTTCTCACCTCAAGCACAGTAGAACTATAGGAGCCCCAATGGGTTTATGGCCTTGTGGACTCAGTGGCAGGCAGGACTTGCCCTGGAAATGGCTTTAAAATTTTCTCATCCTTTTATTTGTTATCATCTTGACGTAGGACAGAGAAACAATCAAGTTGTACCCAGACTTGCTCCCCTAACCCACTGATGCAGCCTTTCAGAGGAACACACAAGCAAGAGGACTGCATCACTATACACAATGCAATCCAGAAATCCCATCTATTTAAATATAATGATGATACTCCAGATGCTGGTAAATAATGTTTATCTGCAGTTAGATTATCTAAAACTAATTATTTCCAGGAAAAAGTCAAATTTGTAGGAGCTGAATAAAGTGTAATACTTTTAGTTTAATTTTCTTACATATTCTCCAAATACCAACATCTGTAGCAAATTATTACTCTCAGAAGCAAGGGACCTTATAGTGACCCTGCCTTCTCAAAACTGGCCTAATATTTAAGTTTTTGTAAAAAAACAAGCTTTAATGGAACCTAGAACTGATACTAATGTTTCCATACAGTCCATAAAATGCTCCAAATATTGCAGCACTGAGAACCTGAAAGTAAAATGAACTATAAACATAAGTATGCAATGAAATCAGTTTCAATGGTAAATAGTGGGAAAAATTGGATTTTTAAAATTTAATAAACCCTGGTGTAATTATAAATGTGGGAGGAATAAATATGCTTAAACTGAGTGTCTCTTCAGACACTTCTGTCTAGTATCTGTTCACCATTTTATGTATTGGCTTTACTGACATTTTCATAGGCTGGGACCACTTCAAAATCTGTGGCTAGTTGTAGTTTATCACTATTAAGAACATATTTGCTGCCAGCAGGTGGTATTCCTCAAGAGGTACAGGACATGTTGCAAAATCATCAGCCTAAAATGCCCACAACTATTGTTTCCTTTAAAATAATTTCTTAGTTGGAGCTTTATCTTATAGTGTAGACCGAAATAATCTGAAAGGTAAATAGTCAAAGAGAAATGATTAACCAAGACTATTTACAGTGCTATTAAACTCAAATCTTTATGCAATGTTCAAATGCTGTAGTTAATTTTAGAAACAAGAATGTGACAATAGTAAACACTATCTAAAATTTTAAAGTTCAATGATTATAATCAAAAAGTAATTATACAGTTCAATGCAACTCAGAGATCAGTTACAACCAAAATCTGTGAATAGCAGCAGTAGGCTTGTATGATTGTCACGCAAAACACCACTGAATTACTATTCACTTCGATTAACTTTCAGTGACCGTGTCTGTAGACTGCTTGGTTAATGGTTTTCTGTCAATACTGTAAAAATGCTAACCTGTCTTTACATCTAATCAATTTTGCAAGGCTCTTTACATAAATGGTCTATTCCTTTTCTTCATTAAAAAAGCAATCAAATAGGATTGAACTAAACAAGCAGTTGTAAGAAAAAAACAAACAAAAATCCCCCCACTAATTAATTTTGAGACTGTGCAGTTTGAGGTAGTTGTCCTTGAGTATTTTCTTCATCACCATGTTTTAAAGGGCATTGAAAATCAATGTTTTACTTTACTATCATCCATCTTTATACAGTAATAAATTAAGTGGAAAGTATTGATATTTTTGACTGAGCTTTTAAAATTTACATACTAATGACAATTGTACCCTTGTGACTTTTGATGTCTGTTGCTGTTTACTGCTAGTGACTAGAAGGAAATTTCAGTCAGCTGGGGACCATTCTTTTCTCTGAAGGAAAATTGTATAATTTCTCTGCTAAATACTATGCTTGAAATCTTAGCCAAACAATCGCCTTCTGGACTTCTGCCTTACAAGCAACTTATGAAGGGAAAAGTTTGAAACACTTGCTGTCTTGCTCTTTCTATACATTCAGGCTAGAATGACGTACATTGCAAACACAGCTAATGGAAGTGTGAGAAAGTCAATGGATGTAGTGGGTAGCAGCAAATAAAAAGCCTGACACATTAGTCTCATATCTTAGTGTGTCCAGAGTAATGCAGCCAGCCTTAGGATGAACAAAATATCATTCTGTTGTATATTTGGGGGCAGAAATGAATATGGAGCTGTGACAGTCAATCCAATCTTATCCTTTCTGGCTATTTTTCTGCGTATGCTAGTCTCAGAAGCAACGCCTGGGTTGTATGATAGCTAAAAAAAACCCTTAAATCCGTTGCATAAAGGAAGGAAGCTTTCATGGATTTTATGATCCATTTAAACTTTATTATTTATCATATAGCAGGCTATTGTAGCAGAAAGTGGTGGGTTATATTTAGAGATGAAAAAATTATCCACGAATATTAGTTTAAAGGAAAGGTCAGAAGATTACTTTGATAGTATTTACAATATCTTTATTCCCTTTCTGCAAACCTTAGTATGAGTAACTTTCTGTGCACAAGAAAACTTGTTTTGAGTACTCTTGTATATTGTATATTTTCCATATGTATGTGTGCCAAAAGTATATGGTCATCTTAATAGTTTTTGTTGGTTTGAGAGTCAGCCAGCTAGAGACTAGAGAAAGAGCATGAGAATACCATGTGACTTAAGTGACCAATTGTACAGTACAAATAGCTAACCACACACACAGTGGATACTCAAAATAATAGTTATGGCAAATAATTTGCCAGGAACCCAAAGACTGCTATATGCTGACATAAGCCATTTGCTGAGTAATTCTAAATAGCAAATAGATTCATAAGATCAATGTCTGCAGCTAATTTGCAAACAGGAAAAGGGGTTACATTAGTTGAATAAATTGGTCACTTGAAATAGGTCAACCAGCTTGGGTGATTTTACATGGTTTGTCCTTTACAAAATGATTCCTATAACATTTCTTCCCCTAATGTATGCTTTGTTTAGGAAAACAAGTTCTACTTGGCTTATCTTACTGCTGTCTCTTTAGTAATGCATTGAGTGTCTGTGCTTTGGTTTACTAATGTCCACCCTGAGGTTGGGCATTCCATTTAATAGTGTACAGGTGGAAGATGGACTATGCTGGACTGTGTACCTTGGAGCAAAGCTGTGTGCTTTTTTGCATAGCAACAGTATGTTGGCATGTGTGTTTTGTGTGGGATCTTTAAATACCATGATATGGATTTATTAGGGCAGATAAATTTAAAACCATTTAAAAGGCCAGATTCACAGACTCTTCTTTCAGTGCAGAATAGTACCTTTCTGCACAAATAGTCTCACTGAAATCAGAGATTGCTCCTGTGAGTAAATGCTCAGTGAATAAGGAACTCATAATCTTGCTTTATGGATTAATGGCTCCATCCAAAACACATGGGAGTAAATGGAAACAGTCCTACTTACTTTAGCAGGAGCTGGATCGCACCCTAGATCTTGTCTCAAGTCCACAACCACCAAAGCAGCAGAAATCCTGCTTATCGCAAGGCCTAGGTCTCTGGGGATTCCCTGTCCTGGGCAGTTGGGGGGGCATCGGTGGGCCATAGGAAGAATGAGGAGGCTAAGAACAGCTGGATCTTCTTTTTCACTGATCCACCAGATATTGACCCCTCCACAGCGCTGCAGTCTCCAGGCAACAGAGCAGCTCCACGGCTTCCCAGCAGCCTGAGAGAGAAAAATCCTCTCTCCCCGGTCCACATTCCCCCTCTGCACAGGGCCCAGCTACCCCTGTTTGGAGGATAGGATTAGTCTCAAGTATATAAGCCTAAAAAACATCGGGCTCACTTCTGCAACCCTCCTGCACGTTGAGTAGCACGCTGACTATAGTGGGACTGGTTGAGGAAGTGCTACTTACTGTGAAAAAGGTCTGCAGAATTCGACCCATTGTAAATAGCACTGTAGTCATTTCAACTATTTTTTTTTTTTAATTTTCTCTGAGCAACCAGTGCTTCAGTCAGAAAGGCTAATTTGCAGGGTAATATTGATTGTCTGTAACATGTTCAATTCTCGTTTAGATTCCATCGGATAAAGACACAACAGCACTGATGTACTCTCCCCCCTGGAACTTGAAGGGTGCTGGAGAAGACAAATACAATAGAAATTGCGCATCAAGGTACAGGCAAACCATATGTTAGCTGCAGTTCTCCCCAGGGCAAGGTGCTAAGTTTTGTTTACATTTTGCCAAGACAGCAATAAATTGCTTGTTTACAGATGACAGAAAGCGGTGGGGGTGCAGGCTATGCACACAGATGCAAACAATGAACAGATAAAGGTACACCCAGAGCGAAGTAAAATTAGTTGTTTCGTTCTGGTTTTTTGCGAACCAATCCTAGGGATCATTATGCAGGATTATAAAAATGTTAGGGCTGATGAAAGTTTGCCTTCTTCAATTTCAAGTGGAATGGTGATTGCTCTATTAGATCAAACTGAGCAGGATGTGCCTTGCAGCACTGTCTCTGTGGAAAGGACAGAAAATACGAGAGGTGTGGAGAAGGACTCACTTTCATCAAAGTATCAGTTTCCAGGATAGTTTGGGAGCCCACAGCATTATTGTATTACATGTTGCACAGAAGTGTGCCTTGTTCATTTTTTTTTTTTTTTTAGTGTTTTAGAAATAAAAGACTTTTTTCTTCCAAATTGCGCTGGGAGGCAAATTCTTCAACGGTGTAATAGAAAATGTTAGACAATATTCCTTACTGGAGCTATTGACATTTTTGATAATCGTGACACTTTGATTTTTCTCAAAACATATGGATCAAGCCTCAGTGTATTATTGGACAGGAAGACCTGATGAAAGGCTTTCCTTTATCTTCCTTTGTATTTTTTTCCCCTCCTGTTTGTTCATGGCTTTCTCTCTGAATATAATCGTGGTTTTCTTACGCTGCCCAGGGAGTCGTTATTGCCTTACTAAATATTTTATAGTGTGCTGTGCGCCATACCTGCCAACCGGTTATTATTTGTTATAAAAAAAATAGCGGGCTAGCTCATGAAAAGAGTTGTTTTTAAAAATTACAAAACTACACACTGAATAATTTTAAACACTTGCATGAGATGTGAGGCTGCTTTTTTATATGGTAGGAATGGCTCTGTTTAGGGCTTATTTTTCCCCTCTCTTTTTGGTATATGTTCCTCTCTATGATTTCAAGCACTTGTTTTGTTTCCTATTTGTTCAAAGAGGAAAAGTTCAAAGCCACTCTGGCAGCCAAGGGAAAAGCTTGCTGAATGCTAACCCTCAAGTGTCTGTCTTGTCCTGACCTTGAGAAAGTAGCAGTAAACTGTTCTATTGCAAACACTGCATGTGTGTTTTGTTAGGCCTGGTTAGGAGGGGTCAGAGCTCACCTGAGGCTTGGGCTGCAGATTTAGACTTCTTTTCAGCAGCATAATGCATTTTTAAAAGGGACATTCTCGCCTTTGTATGGGCCTAATATAGGCTCTGTTTAAAAACCTGTCAAAATCTCAAGCACACTCCATAAAATATAAATAAGTACTTACTGTTTGCAGATGTTGCTTGTTTTTCATAATGTTTGTATTTGAAGTCCTGAATCCCCGCTTCCTGTCAGAGTCAGCCCTGTTGCTTTAGTCCATTTATTTCTGAAGGAACGGGAGGAACTTCAAAATGCAATTTCTCAATGAAGACACTTTCTGTCATATCTGTCAACATTCTTAGCACAATTACCTTCTTTCAGAATAAGGCCTTCCTTTATGGCTTTGACTGCATGCACAAGCTCACCTTCCTCCCAGCTCAGGGATCTTTTTTAGAGAGTCCTAGTTACAGTAAATTGTGACTTTTAATGCTTCCAAACTACTGTATCGTTTAATAGCCCTTTCTATTATTTGCATGTTTGAATATATTTGAAGATAGCTACAAAATATGCCACAGGGAGAAATCCTGTATCTGGAAGGGAGATAGATGAGATACCTACATATATAAGGTGGCTTCATCAAGATAGCTTTGAAAAGAGGAAGGAGACTAGAGAGAAAAAGAAAATGGATTATTTAAAATCTGGAGTCATGGGGCCTTCTTTCTGCCTCAAAAGGAGCACTAATGAATTCTGTCCATTAGTGGGTACATAAACCGACATAACGGGAAAAGAACATGACAGTATGGCTGTTCATTCAAGGCTCGATCCAGCTTGTATTGAAACTAAAGGGAGTCTTCCCATTTGCTTTACTGGGAATTGGATCTTGCTCGTGTTTGTGGTCCAGTTCTGCAAAACTTCCACTGATTTCAGTGGCGCTGAATCACAGCCTTTGTCCACTGTAGTTTAGTTGTAGTAACTGTCGTCCTAGTTGTGTTAAAAGAATGAACTCTTCTAGAGGTGAGCTCTCCCTACAACCGCTGCTCTCAAGCCTTTGCTGAGATGTGCAATGCAATCATTGATGTCTTGTGTGCATTATGCAGAGTGTGGGTTGGCAGAAAGTTGAGTTTCATAGCTCCACAAATGTGACCGTTTCCCAGACAAAGGAAAATATGTTCAGACAATTCACTTTAAAGATTGAAACAATGCACAGGGCAGTCATCATCTCTGTAATTCTGAGTCATCATAGGCATCTCTTATACATAATATGCATCTCCTCCATTATATTGATAGATTTCATCTCTGTGTTCCTGCTTTGGTTTCAGTCATTAGAGTAAGCATCTTTCCTCCACCTCCCTCCTCTAATAGTTTAACCTTTCAGTGCCACCCCACTGCTGGCAAGGGGTGGGGGAGGGAAAAAAACCCTTTCCTTTGTATTCCAAATTCGAAGGATCATTATTCCATAGTTCCCTATGGACAAATGTGTGAAGATTATTGTGGGAAGTTGGTATTTATGCTGAAGTCCTAATATGATCCTCTTGAACATTTTAATAATGTGTTCTCTAGGGTCCGAGCTGCAAGGGAAGCAACGTGCTTTAGCACTGGGTGACTGGTTCTTTGCTGAAATGGTCTAAGTTATGGTTTTGCTTTTGATCAGCCTGTTTTTTAAAAAACAAACAAAACCCTTCTCCACCAATTATTCCTCATTCTTCCAGATTTTGTTTATCAGTTACATTGATCTAGAAGCAAGGACAAGGCCACAATATTATATGTCCACATTTTGATCCTCTTATTTATGAGTTTCTTCAGTTTAAAAAAAACTTAGCTTATCAATTGCCTCAGGAAGTCTTAAATCTCTGGTATTAAGCAGCAAAGGAAGATATTCTAATCAAAGAGGGGGGGATTTTGTTTGCTGGAGACAAATTTGTGATAAATAACGTTCACTGGCAATTTTGCTTCATTCTATATAATTTTTAAAGCCTTTTCTAAACATATGTGGTTCTGTAGGATCTGATTATAAACATATGCCTTGGACAATGTGCATATATGCTTGAATCAGGTCAGTGGAGTTTTGCTTCATCTTTAAAGCTCAAAAACCATAAATCAAGATGAAAATACTCCAGCCAAGAGCTTTACCAATTGATACAATTTTAAAATAGGCCGCTGCTAAGGCTTGAGGGAAAGCTGACATGATGACTTTTATAATAGCAGAACGTTTAAGGTTATAGAAATAAAAGGAAGAGGATGAAATCAGTCGCGTTGATCTTAGCCTGCAGGCTCTCTCAGCTAACTCGAAGCTCCAGCAATTATTTCTGCTCTGGCTTTTCCCCTCTTTTTTCCAGCAGTCTGTTTGAAATGAAGCAGAACCAGGCATAGCAAGCTTATCAGTGTCGTTAGTTGACAGGGAGCACATCACACCTGCTTTTACTTGCTAGTTTTTCAGGCACTTTATGCCACAGAAGAATGTTGATTTTGTTCTTATAATGTGTAAAGATTCATTTATTTCACCTTTTGAACTTGGCAGAGCCAGTCAGATTTGATGGGAGTTTGTTTTTTTCCTGGCACTTGGAAAGCCTTGACAATTACTGGACTGGTCCAAAGCTGCCTTGATGACACACAGGGGTGATCAAACTGAAGAGCCTCCAGAAGCAGGCCAGGCTAGGTCTGCCAAAACCTTGTAGAGACTAATGAGGTTTTGTGGGGAGCAGAGTCTCAGGGATACAAATATCATTTGGGTCATCTGTACTGGTGTTTGCAGTGAACGACATGTCCGATATCATCACTAGAACTCCAGACAACTATCCAGTTCTGCCCTGATTTTTGACTGGGCAGCTCCACTGAACCTGCTGAAGGTGCAATGGAAACAAGTCAGGGCAGAGTTTAACCAAATAAATGCCCTTCAAACATAGCTTTCACAACACATCCTCGTTCGTCACATTTGGTTTTTATAATGACTATTTTGAGAACAATCCAATGACTATTGTATTTATTAACAGGTTGAAATATATTTTAACAGCTCCTGTCCGTAGTTCTATGTCTATGTACATACAAGACTAAGAGTATGGTAAACTAAGGCTCATGGTCCATTATGAAGGACTAACCCATCTTTTCCAAGACCTGTCCTTAACTACAGCAACAGACAAGTCACTCGGTCTATGGACTGGATATAAAATTTCAGCAGCCCCCATCAAGTCATCCATATTCCTCAAAGATCAAAGGAATTCATTCAAGTTCAGGCAACACTGATAGATGCCTTGCCACCTCCATACTAATTGTGACAGTGGCAGACTTGCCTAAGGAGAGAGCTCTCAAGTAACTAGGATCTGTGTAACTGTTCATCTACAGAGCTACTTTTATTTTTCTCATAGACAAGGCTTGCTCCTGTACCACTGAAACCAATGAGAGTTTTGCCACTGATTTGAATGAGAGCGGCCCTGGTCCTTCATAAAGCAGCCACCCACCTGAAATATTACAGTTTGTTGATTAAAGTACATACTTGTGACTATTTTGTAGCTATAAAAATTCTCCAGATTCTTGGCTTGGGAGAAAAATATTTGACATCTGGGTCCTGAATTGAGGGGAGAGTCTGCCCTGCTCAAAAGTAGATATCATAGCTTTTAAACCTGTCCTAAACAATCAACTAGTTTTGAGCATATTGAGTTGACTCATTTTAATTTGTTTTACAAAACTGAGTATTTCTTTACTCGTTGTTTATGAAAAAAAATTGGGATTTGTATTTGAGTAATGCTTAATAGCAAACCATGTACTTTATCAGAACTGATTGGATAGGCCTTTTGTATTGAAATATGTTTGGTATCGATATGATATGATACTTAGTTGATAGCCAAGTGCCTAAAGCTATTCAGATTTTTATTGGAACTTACAAATCAAAGGAAACTAAATCACAGCTAAAGAGGGTTTTACAAGGAAAATCTGCATAGAGATCAAATTAAACAGTTTACATGCACTCAAGGTCATGATTTATACATCTTATTAGGGCCAGAAGCCATAGAAGAAATGGCAACTACACACATACTTTTGAAACAGAAAATTAGTTAAAGAGAATTCATTATAAAAGTGCCAGATAAATTACCAAATGCTGATGTATTCAATGAGGAGAGAATTACTACTACATTACTATTCATAGTAATAGAGTATTTCATTTAGTAACCCATACATATCATTCTCTACACAATTTACCTACATTTGAATGGATCACTATAACCTAAAAAGAACTCTGTGTAGCTCAAAAGCTTGTCTCTCTCACCAACAGAAGTTGAGTCCAAGCCCTTGTCTCTCTCATAACGTTAATAGACATGCCCCAAGACTAAATTATATGGCAATTTCTGCTCATCTCATAGTGCCACTGAGACTAATCAAGGGCTAGACTTTAACATTACAACCTATCTCATAGCAAAAGGAAGCATGTTCTTGTGCTGCCCTAGGAGCAGCCCAGGCGGGAGACAGACTGCTTGAGTCACCAGTTCCTTCCTGGTCTCTGAGTGAGGAAGAATGGTGTGGTAGGTCTATACCTGACATAGTTTATGCTGTCCAATGCCCTAGCGCAGCTAAACTGCTGCATGGGTTAGAGAGAGTCAAGGCTCTGCCCCTTCACAGACAAATCCAAGATGAGGTTGAACATAGTGGCTCTCTGGAGTCTGCTGTGTCTCACACATTCCCAGCCTCCCCTCACCCCTGCCGCACAGGAAGGGATGTTATGACTTAAGGGAGTAGGGGGGTGCCTTATACTCCAAGCAATTTGGGGAGGTTCTACGGCCTGTGTTATACAGGAGGTAAGACTTAATGATCACAAAGATCCCTTGTGGCCTCAGAATCTATGAATATATGAAACCTCTGTATTCACTTGTTCCAGTGTCAAGATAGACCATGATGTGTCTCCACATGGGCAGAATTTGGCCCCATGTATTAATTTTGGAGAGAGAGCCTAACCTGTGCTATCAGTTACATTGGGCTGAAGTCTGATGCAATTTAGAGCAGAATTTATGTTAATGTGTCTGTCATTACACATACTCTGCGGCAACCCACAGCTACTTTTTGCAAGCCAGTAGAAAAAGCTCTAAGAACTGTATAATGCAGTCTCAAATGGGAGAAAGAATTTAGTCTACTGTTTATTGTCAAGCCCCCAAACAAATTCTCTATAGGTCTGTTCCTTTATTTCGTGTTCATTTGAAACATGGTCTGGTTTGTTACAATGCTCTGAAAGTGTTTATTGAACAGATATTTGCCTTTATTGTGGAATTTTCAATTTTAGTTTAATATTTGTCACACTCAAAGTTATGTTTTTTTAACAAATACTAATTTTATCAGGTATATATTTCTAAAGAGCTTGATCATATGTTTTATGAATGCATCCTTTTGCTGTTAGATTAAGTGAATAAAAAGCTACTGAAACATTCAATTCAAGTAATAGATCTATACAAAATTTCATATTTAAGGTAATTGATTATACTTTAGGCAAGATGTTTCATAAAAAGTAGTTTCTGGGTTGAATACTTCTAATACTTCTATAGCTTTGTCTGCTCTCTTTGAAGATCAACTTTTAAAAGAAAAGATTAATTTAAAAAAAATGTATACACAAAAACCACATAATTTTTACCTGTTCAGACTTTTCAGCTTATCTAGGAGGTGAACGGGATTGTAATGTGCAGTAAAGCGTTGTGAGCCCCTGCTATTATTCAGTGATTAGCTGTAACTGTCCAGTATAATATGTTACACACAGGCATAAAATATGCTCCTATGTGCCTGTATGGATTATATGTTGATGAATATTTATCATACCTCATTATTGTGAAATGATACCTCATTATTGTGAAATGTTCATGCCAGAGCAATCTGACTGACAATTATTTTATTGCTCTTTTTTATTTGTTGTTTTTGTTTTGGCAATGATTTAAAACTGACATGCATATCTCTGTTTAGATTTGGTTTTGGAAAGCTACCATAAGAGACACAAACTGGCTGAAAATGTATACACTGAAAAAATTGCCAAAAGAAAAGTAATCAGTGTGTTTGACTTCAGGTTATGTTTAATGGTATCCTAATATTACTTCCATTATTCTCTTTGGTCTTTAGTTTACACTAATAGTTCAGTATTATTCTGGGCAACTTTAATTAGGGTGTCTTTTGCTTAGTAGGCAGCTTTTTTGCTTTCAGGCAAGTATGACATGCTGTATAGTAGAGACTTAATTCCTGTTTAGGGAAAATCTGAATACATCTCAGTTGCCAGCTGAATAGTGAGCAAGCACTCTTAAAAAAAAAAAAATAAAAAAAAAAAATGGGGGGGGGTATTTTTCCTAGATACAAAACGGCCATAAACCCATTAATTTAAATGGGGATTACATGTGTATATATCACTGGGGAAATATATCATTATGAGATACCAGAATTTCAGATAAGATAGAAGTGGCAGATAGCATTTTGATTGAATGGCAATCCCAAAAATTCTTGCAGAGAAAATGCTGTGCCACCATGAAGACATACTATCTGAATATGTTTTATGCCTGATTCCAATTACCTTGTTAGGACTTTAAGAGAGAGGATTTCAAAAGACTGCACTGATATATTAACACTTGGTTTACTTTCAGAGTTTGGTTTATTTGTTGCTAGCTTTTTTTGTCTTTCAGAATCAATTCCCGAATTGCAGTAGATGATTTTAATGAAAGGCAAGGTATTAGAAGATATGGTGGGTGGGACTATATTTCAACAGCTATTTTGCAGTCTCTAGGACGCATAAGACAATGCAATATCAGCACTGGTGACATATCCATGAAAACCATCACAAAGATAAAGAAGGTGCTCCATCGTTTATTTAGTTCCATCAAATTAATAAAATATGAAGTTCATATAGTACAAAATGTGTCAATTATTTATTAATTTAAATATACAAAAAAGCTACAAGAACAGTATTTAGGAGGAAATCTTGTTGTCAGAAAATGATGATATAAATTTAAGAGATACCTGATCATTGTTTTTTTAAAAAGGCTTTGATTAAAATGTTCTATTCCACTTGGAGGTCCTGTCGAAGTATTTTTGTTGATGCTGTACTCAACAGGACATTTCAAGAACTAAGACTGAGATCTTTGCTTTTACCCCTTCAGCATATATCTTTGAAAAGAATAAAGCTATAGCATCCCTATTCTTAAGGTTTGTATGAAAAGAATCAAATTGGAACATTTTAATAAAACCAAACGCTGATTTGTATTTAAGTTATAGTAAAACAAGATTGGAAAACTCAGGTGAAAAGAAGAACACTGTAAATGTAATGAAGTTATTGATTTTAATTTTCTGTCTTTCTCATCAAAGAATGAAGCACCTATATCTACCTGATACAGAAGCAAAGTGGATAAGTGGGGAATCTGCAGCAGATTCAACAATCCTTTCAATAACTAAGATGAATAAGGTCCTCTTTTTCATATTAAATTTCCCCATTGGAAAACCATCCCCCCCATAGGTAACACTAATCTTCAGTGTTGTGCCTGTTCCTATGAATACAGGCTTATATGTGTGAATCTAGTTCTACTGAGTTTTCACACTAACCATACATACATTTTATCCTGCTTAAATTGTGGACCAGTCTAAGATAGCTCTTCTAAAAATCCAGACACCCTCCCTATAAGGAAAAAAACAAACCCCCCCCCCCCAAGCAACTAAACAAACAAAACCCACCAAAACAACCTCTTTAGATGATTTCGAATGGCTCAATTGGATAATAATTTTCAGAGACTGCTGTGGACTGTGGGATAGCTGGAGTCCTCAGTACCCCCTCCCTCCCTTCATGAGCGTCCATTTGAGTCTCTGGCTTCCCGTTACGCTTGTCACGCAGCGCTGTGTATCCTGGAGTTTTTTATTCAAACGCTTTGGCATTTCGTGTTCTGTAACGGAGCTGGATACAACAGATTTGTCTCCCCATACAGCGATCAGACCTAGTATCTCCCGTACGGTCTATGCTGGAGCTCTTTTTCGATTTCAAACTGCATCGCCAGCCGTGCTGATCAGAGCTCCACGCTGGGCAAGCAGGAAATGTAATTCAAAAGTTCGCGGGGCTTTTCCTGTTTACCTGCCCGCTGCATCCGAGTTCAGATTGCTGTCCAGAGCGGTCAGTGCTGCACTCTGGGATGCCGCCCGGAGGCCAATAACGTCGATTTCCGTCCACATGAACCCTAATCCGAGTTATCACTATCGAATTTAGCGCTACTCCTCTCGTTTGGGAGGAGTTCCGAAATCGATTTAAGGAGCCGTTTAACTCGATATTAATGACGACGTCGTGTGAACGGATACAGCGTTAAATCGGTATATCGGCCATTAAACCGATTTAAAGTCGCAGTGTAGACCTGGCCTCAGACATGACCTCTCTTCTGTCAGCTTACTTTGTATTTCAGTGTCTGCAGATTGACCACTTTCCTGACTGTTGAAGGCCAAGCTTTGCTGCTAGTTTTTTAATTTTTTTAACTATTGTTTTAAAAAGAAAATATTCACCAAAAGCATGATCTGCTATGTTATCGCAGCATAACTAGCACGTGTTTAAAAGATTCCATTGAAAGTTTTGACTGAAAATGGCTTTTCATTTAAAAAAAAAAATCCATGGAAATGTCAGTTTTCAAAAATATTCACCACATTTCCTGAGCAGTTTTAGCTGTAATAGAAATCCTGAGGCTGTCTAGTAATGGTAGTGTGGACACTCTAGGTTCTCTTTTTAGGTGTATCCCTGCCTGCCCTAGCTATTTTTCTTTATCACTCTGTGCCTTTGTTTCCCCATCTGTAAAATGGTATTGTGAGGTTAAGCCATTAGTGTTTGTAAAATGTTTTGCGTTCCTCAGCTCTATCTATACCAAGGTGGCTCTCATCCCTGTAGTTCCTGGGAGATGCTACACAAATGTAAATGATTATTATTATCTGTTAATTGATAGGCCTTGGCATTATCTATCCAGGACCTATGCACCTGAGTAATGGACAGACAGTGCCCACCACGTTAGGAGTCTTGTGAAGTAGACCCCATGGAAACTACAACTGAGAGAGGCCTGCTTGCTGATAGAGTGGTCAGTGTAAATATAAATAGCTAGCAATCCCAATTCCATACAATAGGGGAGTCATTGCCAGCATTTACTGATATTTAAAATACGGTCAATTACCAGTAAAAGAACCTGAGTGGACTAAGTCAGAACTGCAGTGTGAACAGTGGATGTGTTTACATATGCAGGCATCTGCATTGCTTTGAAGAATAATATTCTAAATCTGGATCTGCTAGGGTATGTCTAAATAGCAAAGGAATATGCTAAAATAATATTGGTTAGCTTTGCTGTCCAGCAAAATTGCATCTACCTGTAGTAATACTTTCTTTGTATTATTATTGTATGGAGGAGTTTAGGTGACCCTAAACCTCTGACATCCAGAGACAGGGGCTGGATGACAAACACAGAACAAAAAGAAGGTTCCAGCTGCAAAGAGCTTAAAATTGAAGCATAAGACAAGGAACAACATATGGAGAGATGAGAGAGAACAAGAAAGCAATGAGACAGTACTGGTCAGCATGAGAGACTCAGCCTAACTGTTACGGTTTTTTTATGGGCATCACAAAAAAGGAGAGTTTGTAGGAAGGGGCTGAAGAATAGTGAGGTGGCTTTGCCAGATTGGATAGATGGGAATCAAATGTCATGCTTCAGAGGACAAGCTAGTCGCTGCCTGGGTCAGGAGGGAATTTTTCCTGCACGCACACCATGACACTGGTCACAGTTCTACAGCATCCGTCACTGGTGAAGAAAGAAGGGTAAGTTACACTAATACTTAAAAAACCCCAAGGGCAAAATCCTTCATTGCCTTATGGTTCGCCCCAGTGGAAATTGCCCCCAGCTTAAACATCTCTAGACTCTTCCTCCACCCTCAACACAGGCATGACGTTTCCAGGGTAAGAAGTGACAATCCTATGCTCCAACTTCTGGAGAATAAATTAGGGTAGTCTCATGGCTGCTGTTGCTTGTGCTTAGGGTGACCAGACAGCACATGCAAAAAATCGGGACAGAGTGTGGGGGGGTAATAGGAGGCTATATAAGAAAAAGACCCCAAAATCGGGACTGTCCGTATAAAATTGGGACATCTGGTCACCCTACTTGTGCTGGGGGCCGAAGGGTCCCTCAAAACCCTAGGACTGGAAGTGTTCAGTATCCCTATATCAGACTCAGTGCTAGCACCAACTCTGCCCCTAGGTGTTCATGAGGAGTAGAGTCTCAAAGGTTCTGGCTGGCCCTGTTAGCCTGCAGTAACTTATTTTTAAGATAACTCTTGTTAAAGTGTCTACAAGTTATTAACAGTTCATTCCAAGTACAATTACAGGATCCTGTAAGCTCGATCTACACAAATAATCGCAACTCATTTCCATGGCACTATAGCTGTGAACAGACATTACAGGAGCAGGCCATTGCTAATTTGTGGCTCCCTGAGGCCCAGATCCACAAGTGTTCCTAAATCTCAAATTCAGGCACTGTTGCAATCCACAACACCCCGGTGCAGCTGCCAACTAAGCCTAAGTTCCTTCTTCTGAGCATGTGCACTGCTGCCTTAGACAGGCGCCCGGCGGCCTAGCTTGTGCCTAAGTCCCAGAGCGGTCCTCAGACCAGGTAAGGGGACTCACCCAGGATGTGGGAGACACCCTGTCATAAACAGATAGCTAAGGGTTA
>NC_133787.1:12621263-12635586 GCF_003597395.2 Chelonoidis abingdonii | reverse complement strand
GGTTATTTCCCTTTGTTGTAGACTCAGGGCATCTGAGTCTCGGGGTCCCCCAGGGAAGGTTTTGGGGAGACAAGAGTGCACCAGACACTAGAATCTAGCTGGTGGCAGCGCTATCAGATCTAAGCTGGTAATTAAGCTTGGAGGTTTCATGCAGGCACCCACATTTTGGACGCTAAGGTTCAGAATTGGGACTTATGCTTATAAGACACCCTCCTCTCACCACATCTAGCTGTTTTGAAAGGAGTTAGAAACGCAAGAAACGGCTTTGGCAGTGAAGCCGGCTAACTCCAAGAGAGGGGGGTCCAGGCTGCGGATCACAAGCAGAGACTGAAGCCTCCCTGCAACTTGGGCAAAGGTGCCTAACTCCCTGTGTGGGGTTTATGACCCATTTCTCTCACCAGCATCTCTCATTGGCTCTTTTCCATGGCTCCCCACCTACCAGTGCTGGCTTTTGTGCATTCTGTTCTTAGATGCCTACCCCTCCCTGTGCATTGTATAAGGAGTCTAGGTGCCTAATTCAGGCTTTTCAGGATTCCAGTTATTTCCTACGTGGCTAAAAGTTAGGTGTTGCAATTCTCAGAATCGCAATGCCTAAGTCCCATTGTGGATCCAGGCCTGAGTGCTTCTCTAAAAGTTCATGTGTGAAACAGTATGCTCCCAAAGTAGTTTCTGAGATTTATATTGTACGGAAGGGAAGATATAGGAGCACCGAATCTGCCCATCTTGTTCAAAACTACAATCTTAGCCAGGGGTCATTTTTTAAGGGTGTCTTTAGAAAGTTGTGGTGGCAGTTTGGGTAGATGAAGAGCATGCAAGTCACCAGTTCATGTGTGTAGTTGGCGAGTGTAGTATTTTATGGATGTCATTGCAGTTTGTGTTAGTAAAGCAATCTTTTGGGATGAGGTAGCAAAGCTGCTCTATTATAAACTACATTGCTGTGCTAAATGTTGCTATGTAAAATATACTCAGCAGCAGAGCTCCACGCTAATCATTATTAATGAAATAATAATTCAGTGGTGTCTGCAACGCCAGTGAGGTTCTTCGGGAATCAATGAGTCGAATTCTTCATTTTAATTCCATTAACTTCACTGGAGTTTTACCAATATAACACCGGTGTGATGCAGAGGAGAATCAGGCCCTATATCTTACTCCAGTGGTACCTTCCTTGGAATAAAATATATTTAGGGTCTGATTCTCCATTCACTCACCCTGGTTTTACATCAGTTTCTCTCCACTGACTCTCATGCATCTGACGAAGCGGGTGTTTACCCATGAAAGCTCATGCTCCAATACATCTGTTAGTCTATATGGTGCCACAGGATTCTTTGTTGTTCTTCAGTGGGTTACTCCTGACTTCCATTGATCTAAAAGTAGACTCGGGCCTGGTGTGTGAGTGTATGTATGTGAAAATATTTGTATCCATTTTTAAAGATATACTTTAGTTTGACTGTCAGATGTATCATATTATAAATAAGATTGTATGAAGTTCTCAGATTCCTAGCTCTTTCACTTTTTTTGAAGATAAAACAGGACTTTTCATGAGCATTGCCACTAAAAAAGGGACACACAAAAATGTTATAAACTCTTTTAAATGATAAATATTTGGGTGCAGCTTAAAGAATCATTTCCTATTATAGGGTAAGCCTGGGGGAAAATGTTACTTATTTTAAAACATTAGTTATGACTTTGGTTTCTAGAGATTTCTCGTTGTTGTTTTTTTCTCTGCTGCTTGATGTTTAACACAGATTATTAAGACCTGTGACTTCTTACCATACCAATCCATCTCCATCCCCACCCTCACTAGACACAATGAAATTAGCCAGTCACCAGTATGAACAGGCAACTAACTGAAGTATACCCTTCAGCCCTTGGGAGCAGACTTCAGACAAACACCAGGGCAAATCTGTCTCACACAAGAATACGTGATCAATGTCATTCAGAGAAGACTCTCTCTAATAAGACCTTTTTCATATAGGTTATTAGCAATACTTCACCCCACATAAACCCGATTTTAAGTCAACACTGTTCATCAAACCCTTTCTCACACAAAATATATTTTAATATGTATAAATTGCCAAATTTAGCAATATGACATGAACTTTCCGAGCTGTTGGTAATAAAATCTAATTAAAAGCCAGCAAATGCAGAATAAAGTCTTCAGGCTAACGCACTGCCAACTCCATATATTCAAAAAATCATGAGTGAAGCCCCCCAAAATCATGAGATTGGCTAAAAAAAAATTGTTTTTTTTAAAAAGAATAATAAATTGTGTGTTTTTTATTTGCCTGCTGCTTTTTGAGCCTTTGGGTTGCACTGAGGTCACATTTGCAAGCTTTTCTCCACAGCTGTGTGGACTAGGGGTCCAATCCTCAGCTAGTGATCTGACATCTGCTTTAAGAATGTTTTTAAAGGAAGGCTGGGATTCTCACACAATCACTTGACTCCAGAAACTGGGACTATAAGAAAAACAAATATTGTGTGATTTGCAATAAAATCACAGGATTTGGAAACGCTCTGCTGTAGCATCAAAACTTGCTACAACTTAGCTGAGCAGTACAGTGTACATGTGCATCTAAATCCTGAGCTCATTTGAAAATAAAAACCCAATAAACATTCACTGTTGCTTATAATTAATCCTAAGTTGTCTGAGGCAAGTACCATGGTGGGTTTCATAAAGACCACCTGCCCCACTGCAATAGAAAGAGGAAAGCACTGCTCTAATCAGAATACTTTAAATAAATGACGACTCAGTTAAGATCATAACTATGTATGTGCTTTTTCCCCCTCAAAGCACAGGCTAATATACTTAGCTGCAGAATACAACATTATCTGCAGAGACAGCATTTTGGGTTTCTCATTTAGGAAGCAGCAAAGAATCCTGTGGCACCTTATAGACTAACAGACGTTTTGGAGCATGAGCTTTCGTGGGTGAATACCCACTTCATCAGATGCATGTAGTGGAAATTTCCAAGGGCAGGGTTTGTTGCATGGATTGGTTCCTGAGCTAGAGTTACTATGGTGCGGTGTGCAGTTACTGGTGAGAATATGTTTCAGGTTGGCAGGTTGTCTGTGGGCGAGGACTGGCCTGCCACCAAGGCCTGTGAAAGTGTGGGATCATTGTCCAGGATGGGTTGTAGATCCCTGATGATGCGTTGGAGGGGTTTTAGCTGGGGACTGTATGTGATGGCCAGTGGAGTCCTGTTGGTTTCTTTCTTGGGTTTGTCTTGCAGTAGGAGGCTTCTGGGTACACGTCTGGCTCTGTTGATCTGTTTCCTTATTTCCTCGTGTGGGTATTGTAGTTTTGAGAATGCTTGGTGGAGATTTTGTAGGTGTTGGTCTCTGTCTGAGGGGTTAGAGCAGATGCGGTTGTACCTCAGTGCTTGGCTGTAGACAATGGATCGTGTGATGTGCCCGGGATGGAAGCTGGAGGCATGAAGGTAGGCATAGCGGTCGTAGGTTTTCGGTATAGGGTGGTGTTAATGTGACCATCACTTATTTGCACCGTGGTGTCTAGGAAGTGGACCTCCGTGTAGATTGGTCCAGGCTGAGGTTGATGGTGGGGTGGAAGCTGTTGAAATCGTGGTGGAATTTTTCCAGAGTCTCCTTCCCATGGGTCCAGATGATGAAGATGTCATCAATGTAGCGTAGGTAGAGAAGGGGCGTGAGTGGACGAGAGCTGAGGAAGCGTGTTGTTCCAGGTCGGCCATAAAAATATTGGCATATTGTGGGGCCATGCGGGTGCCCATAGCGGTGCCACTGATCTGGAGATATATATTGTCATCAAATTTGAAATAGTTGTGTGTGAGGATAAAGGCACAGAGCTCAGCAGCCAGTTGTGCTGTGGCATCATCAGGGATACTGTTCCTGACAGCTTGTATTCCATCTGTGTGTGGGATGTTTGTGTAGAGAGCCTCTACATCCATGGTGGCTAGGATGGTGTTTTCTGGAAGGTCACCAATGCATTGTAGTTTCCTCAGGAAATCAGTGGTGTCACGGAGATAGCTGGGAGTGCTGGTGGCATAGGGTCTGAGTAGAGAGTCCACATATCCAGACAGTCCTTCAGTGAGAGTGCCAATGCCCGAGATGATGGGGCGTCCAGGATTTCCGGTTTGTGGATCTTGGGTAGTAGATAGAATAACCCTGGTCGGGGCTCTAAGGGTATGTTGATTTGTTCCGGTGTTAGTGTAGGGAGTGTCCTGAGTAGATGGTGCAGTTTCTTAGTGTATTCCTCAGTGGGATCTGAGGGAAGTGGCCTGTAGAATTTGGTATTGGAGAGTTGTCTGGCGGCCTCCTTTTGGTAGTCAGACCTGTTCATGATGACAACAGCACCTCCTTTATCAGCCTCTTTGATGATAATGTCAGGGTGGTTTCTGAGGCTGTGGATGGCATTGCGTTCTGCACGACTTAGGTTATGAGGCAAGCGATGTTGTTTTTCCACAATTTCTGCCTGTGCACGTCGGCGGAAGCATTCAATGTATAGGTCCAGACTGTCATTTCGACCCTCAGGAGGAGTCCATGTGGAGTTCTTCTTCTTGTGCTGTTGGTGGGAGGGTACTGTGTATCAGTGCGCTGTTCAGTGTTGTCCTGAAAGTATTCTTTGAGTCGGAGACGGCGAAAGTAGGCTTCCAGATCGCCGCAGAACTGTATCATGTTGGTGGGGGTGGCAGGGCAGAAAGAGAGTCCCCGAGATAGGACAGACTTTTCTTCTGGGCTGAGTGTGTAGTTGGATAGATTGACGATATGCTGGGTGGGTTAGGGGTACCACGGTTGTGGCCCCATGTGGCAGGTAGGAGTTTAGACAGCTTACAGTCCTTTTTCCTTTGTAGAGAGGTGAAGTGAGTAATGTAGATCTCCTTCTTATTTTAGTGAAGTCCGTTTTTATGGAAGTTTGGTTATTAATGAGAGTCTCCAGGTTGGAGAGCTCTTTTTTGATGTTTTCCTGTTTGCTGTATAGGATGCTGATCAGGTGGTTCCTCAGTTTCTTTGATAGAGTATGGCATAATCTCTCACTGTGGTCTGTGTAGTATGTAGATAGCAGTGGATTTTTTACCTTCAGTCCATTAGGTATGATGTCCATCCATTTGCATTTGGAAAGGAAGATATCATCTGTCTGTATTTGTGCAAGTTTAGGAAGGTGTCTCTTAAAAGTTTCTCAGTCTCTAATACAAAAATAAATGTTCAGTGGATCTCTTCAATCCACACCAACTGGGTCTTTCTGTAATACCACTAAATTGCCTCTGAGTGTCTCTACAGCTCATCTCCTCCCAGAAACCAGTCAAGCAGGAATAATGCAAAAGAAATGAGTCACTGAAATTTATTGGTGTCAGCTTTGATTTTGTATTCATAACATCTTTTGCTATTATTTTTAAGGATATTGCAGATTGAAGACAAGGGGGGATCAAGTGTCCCAGTTATATTTAAAGGAAGTGAATCTTTAAGAAATGATTGTGGAACAGATGTTAAATAAATGATTTTGAGTTAAGACGTATGACAGAGTGTTATACCTAGGGAGACTCTCTTAAGTAGGAAAAATCCTACTGCGACACAGAAAGACCTATAGCTGAATCTAAAGGGAAAGCAAGCCTTTTCTTGTTTGTTATACCTGCATAATTTAATAGTTTAACAGTAGAGGAGAATGAACTGTTGAGTCTTCAATAATACGGTGTTCTTTAACCAACAATCACTTATTCAAAGAGTATGGCCCCAGCATCAAGTGTATTAAGTTCATCCACTAAAGTTAGGCCCAGTTTCAGTGACTTTCAACCACACAAAGCAATATTGTGAATATATCAATTAGTGTGCGTAGAACTGGTGCACGATATTTGCGCACACTGGGCTGGATTATCCTTTCACTTCATTTTCGTTTTCCACTAGTGTGACTCCATTGATTTCCAGAGCTACCTCTGATTTACACTTGTGTAAGTGGAAGGAGAATAAAACCCACTCATTTGGTGTGATCAGGTACCGGCTATAGCTTGCACCAATGCTCTGGGTGTAATGAAAAAGGTCCAGTGATAATCTGGTATTAAGAGTTCATTTAAAAAAATGCAAACACCCAAGTCTTTCTTTCCCAGTGTCCGATTTTACTCTTTTCCCCATTTCCAATTTTACTACTAAGCCTGACCAATTAACTATTTCCCAGAATGGAAAATAGACTTTGAGAACAACTATACCATTTATTTGTCATCTGCCCATATACAAGGCTTTAATACATACAGCATGTACTGAGAATATATTGTACACACATCTGTGGTTTTAGGAGCTAGCCACACACGTGGCTAAATGGAGCACCATATAATTGAGATAACTAACCTAACCAATAATCAAACTCTGTTTTTAGTAAAAAAAAAAAAAAAAAAAAAAAAATTTGAAACAGGCAAAATTTACTAGATCTTTTTTCACAGTTTCACTAGGAGTTGCTAGTTCCATTCCCAAATAAACATTTCCAGACACACATAAGAGTTCACGGCTTTGAAACTGAAGCAATGCTATTTTCCAGCCTCAATTAGAGAAGTTTATCAGCAAGATGTTTCATGATCAGCCTGTTTCAATGTAATTCAATGCAGGGGCCTAACTTACGGAGTGAGTAGCAGACCTTAGAAACTGAAATGGCCCCTCATGAACAGAGCATTGACCCTTTTGTTTAGATGCACAGCTGCATTATAGACACAAGTAACAGGTAAATTAAATTGCAGTTTCTTTCCAACCGAAATGTTTTGTTGCAGCTGTACTATATCCACTTGCTATGGGGACTGTGAACACCTTTGTGTCATAAGCTGCATGCAAAAATCACTATGGAGAAAAGCAAAAGCTAAACATACAATCTTTGAACTGTTATTTACAGTAGAAATATTTCTCAACCTTGAGTGGTTGCTCTCATGAATTCAAAGACCAGTTAATGCATTCATCCAAAACCTGAGATTGTAAATACTTTTGTTGTTAAAGCTAAATGAATAGTGTTAGGGCATAAAGGGAAACAAATCAAAAACAGTTTACCTTTTGTATTGCAGTAACACTGGCTACAATATACACAAAAAGAGAGGGGGGGAAAGATGCAGACATCTCCAAGATGATTATGAAGGTTCAAAACTATCAGATTATTTGATATGAATGCAAATCATTTTAAAATTAAAAACTGGTTGCTATTTGTTGCCCTGGGACAGACTTCTGAGCCCATGATTTAGTGAAATAATTTGGTCTGTGTATGAAAGGTGTTTCGTACTGTTCTCTTGGAAAGGAGTCTTGTCTTGTGCTGCCCATGGGATGAAGGGATTTGTTCCTTTAATTGCTAAGGGATAGCATAGAGATAGGTTTATATTAGGAATTTTACATGCAAGTCATAACAAAAAATTGCTGGAGAGGTACAAATGGGAAAGACTCGGCCAAGGTGAAGTTTTCAGTATGGAGATAAAATATGGCTATAGAAAACCCAGCTTTTTACAGAGACAGGAGCCTAGGAATCTTGATACATTTTCCCTCAATCCTGCACTCTGATCCGCACAGGTGTATCCATAGACACACACAGCGCCTCACTGGCACCTTGAGTGGACACAAGCATTTGCCTGTGGGGATCAGAATGCAGGATTGGGGCACATCAAAGCTTGCTTATGAACTGTTCATACTGAAAACCATTTGCAAGCTTCCGTTTACTTAATTTCAAACTTGAAGCCAAATTCTGGAAGATGCCAGAAAACCCAGGTTGCAGGGTAGAAGTTGTCATTCACCTTTCTGCCTTCTCTCAAACATCCCACAAAAAGGCTGCTCCTTAGACTCTCCATATCAGGAGCCAAAGCTGGGGTGGGACCTAGGCATATGCTGTTTACCTGTATAAACCCACCTGCCTTGGCAATGGCCTGTGCATCAATCCCCATTGCAGATTATTTCTGCTTGGAGTAGGAATACTCTGAGAACAAGAGAAATGACTCTGCATGGACTGCTTAGAGCCAGAATATATGAACATATGCATCTTGCTTATGAAGTGCATTTGCGTGCGTTTTCTAAGGTTGATTAAGCCACTTTATACACACTGGCCAGAATGTAGCCTCATATGATAATGAGACTTCACTTAATTTCACCCACTGCTGAAGTGTAGCCATTGCCAGGATGAAACACTGCCGCTTTTATGCAATGCCAGCCATGTTACATGATAGTTAAAGGTAAGAAAGTGAAGATGAATGCATCCAATTAAAGCTACAGAAGGTTTTTGGTAGGCATAGAGTGACCAGATTCCCGATTTTTTAGGGTTAGTCCCGATTTTGGGTCTTTTTCTTATATAGGGTCCTATTCCCCTCACCCCACCCCCTGGTCCAGATTTTTCATATTTGCTGTCTGGTCACCCTAGGGTAGGCAGAATGTTACCCACCCTGGAATGGCACTATGCATATTTCAGACTGAAGAAAGCAACAAGTGCTGTGTTACTGTGAAACACTAACAAGAACTATTAAAACACACAGGAAACATCAGTGACATTTCCCCCTGAAAACATTGTACAGTGGAATGACAAAACTTAGTGCTATAATTTAATGCATTAAATGTTTTTCACACATTACCATTTTTCATTGAAACATCAGTCCCAGATTCATCATTGTAAAGCTCTCATTCTTCATTGATGGCCTGTTTGAAGCCCTGCAGCTCCAAACATAATCATTTGTATTGTGAAACAAGGGAGAAGTACACGTATTTTTAGACTGTACAGTCCAGAAAGAAAATATCCTGAATCTGGACAATGTGGTAAGAGTTTGAGAAAGGTGTTCAATCTATTAATGATCCAGAATTTGGGTCGTGTGACTGCTGTATGTACATATTTATCTGAGGACACCATACAATAGTAATTTGGGGCTATGTTTTCAGAAGCCGTATTCTGGTCACCAAGCTTGCTTAAAATTGTTCTGACTGTTTATGCATCTGATTGGCAGAAGTGCTGAGCAGCCACTGTTCCTGTTGGCTTCCTTTGGAGTTGCAGTTGCTCAGCATCTCTGAAAAATTCAGCAAGTTTTAAAAAAAAAAATGTATTTTTTTCATGGGTGCAATAACTGGGATGTAGGTGCACGAACTGTATTTGAGAGAGCAAAATGACTACTTAGGTGTCCAACTACCCAATTTGCACATGCAAATCCACTGTACAGAGAACCTTTTACTTCCAATGACTTCCATGGGAGTTGAAGATATTGAGCAATATGACATCTTCCATAGAATCAGGCCTACCTAAGGCTAGGCACCCAAAAGTTGGCCCTCCCCCAGGCATGCAATTTTTGATGTGCAAATTATGGGGATTGGAAAATTTTGTTCCCAGAGTTCTTACAGAGTATTCTATAAACAAACAACTGTTTACGTATAGACTCCATAAAGATGCCATTAAAAAGTAATTTTCCATTCAGATACATTATAAAGTAATCTCTTTTATAAGATGCCAAGAGAGAGGGAGAGAGAGTAATTAATCGTAGTGAAAACTAATCACTTGCCAATTTCCAGTTTTTAACACAAGTTATTTGATTGCAAAAAAAAGGCACTGGAAGTTGCAGATCTATTTTATTAACTTTGCCTTTCTATCATCTAAGAACCCAATTGACATTTCTTAATTTGATATTCTGAAAGAGTCCCTTCAGGGCCAAACACATATATTCCAGATTTCTGCTAAGAACAAGTTTTTCTATGGCCAAGTTATAAGCCCTCAGCACAACTTTAGCAATAGTAATGTGATTGTACCACTGTCAGAGTACCATTCTCTTTAATTATTTTCTTTCATCACATAGCAAATACAAACATAAAAAACGTGACCCTCTCTATATGGAATTTTAAAGAAGCAAAGATGGAGCAATGTTAGAAAAGTTTCTGATGAGAATTCCAGACACTGCAAAATCTTCAGCAGCTTGTGTTCCAGAGCCATTGGGAGCTGATGCATTAGGCCTATATATTCCAAATTCATCTCTTTTTATCTAGATCTTTTGGTTTTTTATATGCTTTCTCAGAATTCTCTTTAGATCTGTGAGCAAGTTGAGTATGTCAAAGCTGGTGACTTGTGATAGCTGTGAAAACTCAGTGTGGATCTCTGTGTTTTACCTCCAAGTTGTTTGATGCAATCTGGTGCCAATGACAGCAGCGTTAACAGCACTACAGATGAAGGTGCATACTATAGATTCTACAGTTATACTGCTTATTGATCACAGGTAACACTATGGCTTAGTTACAGATATGTAGAGTCAGAATTGATGATTGGATGCCTTGATACAGCTCTCTTTACTGTATAGGCTGTTTTTGTTTAGGTGTACCAATAGAAGCTTAGAGGCAATGAATGGGCTACATTCACTCCCATTGCATGGTCAATGCGAACTGTGCTCACTACAAGGAAAACTGGAAAGAGCGTTCTTTCAGTCCAACCGGCTCTGAATTTACTTTCAAGTATAATATTTCTCCTCTTCCTATCCAAATCTTTTGTCAAGCAAGTTGTCAAATACCACCAGGCAGTCTCATGCTGGTAGCATCTAAACCATCATGGATATGACATAACATGTCTAGAGTTATGACCTGGTAATGGTGTAAAGATCAGTCTGAATAGTACTAATATTAACATGTGGCTCTAAATAAGATGTGTGTGTGTGTGTGTGTGTGTGTGTGTGTGTGTGTGTGTGTGTATTTATATATGCACAATAAAGAGATTATAGAGGGGACTAAATCCCATTCATATGAGTAGCTCTGAAGTCAGCATGCTGTCTGCTGTGTTTCCCATAGTATGATATGACTGCCCATATGGAAGGTGTACATACACTGGATCAGTGATCCACATCCTTCCAGGGTCAGTTTCCTTGCTGGTTCATCACAATAGACAAAGGGTAACATTTGAAAATCACCTAAGTAAGTCCCATTTTCAAAAGTGACTTGGCTGCTTTTGAACATTTTTATCCATGGTCTAAAGTCAGCCCAGCCTTCTGAGGGTCTGTATACACAGTGGTTATACACTCCTGGCTGGCTTGGGTCAGTGGGCTTGGGCTGTGGGGCTGTCAAATTCCTGTGTAGATGTTCAGGCTCGGGCTGGAGACTGGACTCTGGGACCCTGCAAAGGGGGATGGGTCCCAGAGCCTGGGCTCCAGCCCAAGCCCGAATGTCTACACAACAATTTTTAGCCCTGCAGCCCAAGCCCAGTGAGCCCAAGTCAGCTGACCTGAGCCAGCTGCAGCCATGTTGGGGGTCTTTTATTCCAGTGCCGGCACACACTTGGGGCCACAATCAGGGCAGGCTCTTCCATTAGCCGACCCTAGGCGGTCGCCTGGGGCACCAGAATTCGGGGGGCGGCATTTTGTGCGCTCACCATGGGGTGCATGGGAGCTTCCGGTTCCACTCCCATCGCTCCGCCGAAGAAGGACCATCTGCTGATGTGCCACGGAAAACAGCGGCAGGCAATTGAGCAGCTCAATGATTGCTGCTGTCGCCTGCGGCATTTCGGCGGAGGGTCCTTCTTCAGTGGCGCGACGGGAGTGGAACCGGAAGCTCTCGCATGCCCCGTGGGGAGTGCACAAAATGCCGCCCCCCGAATTCTGCCTAGGGTGTCAGAAAGGCTGGCGCTGCTCCTGGCCACAATATGGCTAACCTCAGCCAGTTTCCTGGGGGGAGAAAAAAAGAAGTAGCTCCAGGCTACTGCTGGTGTCAGTCTCTGAGCACATTCAAAGAGGTGAATGGCTTCTTTCAACCAATTCGGTCCCTGGGGTCTCCCAACTCTGAAGACGGAAGGTTCATACTGCTACGTTGCTTCCTGGTTTCAGTCTGAAGATTTACTTGTTATCTGTTCTTGCCATTCACATGTCTTTCCTCCTCTCCAAACGTTTGCGGAGAAGGGAAGGATGAGACAGCCTTCCCTTCTCCACGGCTGTCTCTGCAAAAGGGATAGAAAGCGGTGCCCCTTCCTGACAAAGGGGGTTAACTATTTCCCTGACAGCTTAGGGTTGGGGTCTGCACATCCCATCCCACTTGGCAATACTTTGTGCCCATTTATTCAAAGTGCTTGGTTGTGTTTCCTCTCTGAGTCATTAGGCTCCATTCTGTTTCAATGAATGCACTAGCACTTTGTGCAGCTTGTGATGGGTGCTCATAGGAAGCAATATATAGAACAGCTAGTCAGGATGTGTAGTTCAAGAACTAGATTATCTCCTTGTTCAACGTGGTTGCATAGGGGAGTAACAGTTACCTCTTTCCCTCCTCACAAACAAGACACAGCCTGCTTTTGGTCTGGGGCTGTGGTTCCACCCAACAAAGAGGTCTTGACAAGCAGGATATTGATGTACTGCACCCCATATGTTACTCACCAGGCTCCTCCAGCACAACCAGGGGGCCCAGCAGCTCAGTGGTTGGGGCACTAGGTTCATGTCCTTTCTCTGCCTCGTTAGTAATTAATAATGCCTGTTTCTTATGTAGCATTTTTCATCAATAGATCTCAAAGTGCTTCACAATCATTTTTACATGTCTCCTCAAAATACTCCTGTGAGGTTAGGAAGCATTATTATCCCTGCTTTACAGATGGGGACCTGGGACATAGATAAGCTAAGTGACTTGCCCAAGGTCACACAAGAAGTCCATGGCAGATCTCCAGTAACCTAACACTGGACCATCCTTCCCTTCCAATTCAGGCTAGTGACTTAAACCTTGGGTCTCCCACCACTGGGATATAGAGTCTAATTTTTTCACAATTTTTTTGTGAATTATCTTAGTTACTTTCCACATTGTAATTGTACCAAATGTAAACACTTTTCATGACACAGAAGTCTTGTTTTCCAGCCAGCCACGCCCTGCAGCTTAGGCTTCTCTTATTGAAAGGAGGAGTAAGAAAATCAGGTTTTGAAAGACTATTTTTTTTCATAATTTAGTGCTTCTATTAATGCTTGCTCACCATCTTACTGAGATGAAATTGGTATGCAGGAAAGGAAGCATCAAAGACAGCAATTAAAGTGACTTCATCTAACTTGTTCAGACAGTTACAGTAGCCCTGTTTGATTTGGCTTAGGAAATCAGTAGTGCCTTAACAGAAGGCAGGAAACTTTGATCAAGTAGTGATAGATACAGATCAATATATTGCATAAAGATTTTTTATTTAGGTTGCGGTATTGTCACCAGGAAAGAGGAATGGTTCTTGGTTGGTTCTCTTATGAACATTGGTTAATAATATATTTGTCAAATAGTGGTATATTATTTACACACATGAAATAACATGAGTAGTGTCATGATTCCGTTATATATACAATTTTACTCTACAAAGACTAAGTATTTGTTTATATTTGAAAGGGTTATTTATGGGTAGGTATATAACTAGCTCTACAATTAGATAAATATGTCAATATGAACAGAAGTGAGTAGCCTTCACAGATAATTAAGCAGACTGAAAGAACAGAGTTGTTATGCACCAGTTGATACACAACTAGCAGGCATATTTTGAAAGTCAAATTTGTGTTACAGATTTAAAGCAAAGAGTGGTTCAATCATTGGTACAGAAATAACTGGTGGTTTTGTGCAGTTAAATTATGTGCCAGTATAGCTGTATGTCTTTAAAAACATTTGCGTGTGTGTGTGTTTGTGTGTGTGTGTATAAAGCACATGTTTTGGGGGGAAATTTGGGACTGGGAGTTTGTTGGTGTCACCCTACAGGTAGTAACCAAGGCTACTGGAAGCCAGAGTATGACTGGACAGCAGCTGACAGGCTGCTGGGGTCAGAATTGCTGGCCCAGGGCTATGGCTGTAGACAGACACTCATGGTGTGACTCGCATGCTGAGAGGCTGATTGTGAGTGACCCAAGTTGGGAGCTACAATAGCAAAGCATTGTGAGGCATCCAGGGCCAGCTCCAGGGTATTTGCCGCCCCAAGCAGCAAAAAAAAAAAGAAGAAGCAGCAGCAGCTGCGATCACGATCTGCAGTTCTACCGCCGCTGCTTCAGTCTTCGGCGGCAGTTCGGCGGTTGGTCCTTCGCTCCCAGACCTGGACATGCCGCCCCTCACCATTGGCCACCCCAAGCAGCTGTTTGCTGAGCTGATGCCTGGAGCTGGCCCTGGAGGCACCCAAGTTTGCAGGGAAAGGGGTGACACAACCCCTCACTGATCTGGATTGCATCCAGGAATATGATAGTAAGTTCAAATGATTTCCAGTCTGAAGTCTGAAATAATTGGTCTAGGTGAGCCAGTTTTTTTAATCCCCTCTAGAGGTCAAGATGGGGATGAATATGAAAGTTGTAAGGTGGATAAGGAACTGGTTAAAGGGGAGACTCCAGCGGGTCGTACTGAAGGGTGAACTGTCAGGCTGGAAGGAGGTTACTAGTGGAGTCCCTCAAGGATCGGTTTTGGGACC
>NC_133787.1:12567010-12620186 GCF_003597395.2 Chelonoidis abingdonii | reverse complement strand
TTGCTGGTGGATTCTCTGCAGCTTGAGGTCTTCAAACCACAATTTTGAGGACTTCAATAACTCAGTCATGTGTTAGGGGTTGTTATAAAAGTGGATGGGTAGGGTTCTGTGGCCTGCTTTGTGCAGGAGGTCAGACTAGATGATCATATTGGTCCCTTCTGATCTATGAATCTATGTCACAGGTAACCAAGTGGAGAGGAAGGGATATGGACGGTCTTGCAGTTGGGATAAGATGGTTGCAGCTAAAGTTGGGAGAAATTTTTCACATGAAACTTTGGGAAGGGAGGTAGATTTGGCAACATGAAAACATTTAACAAATCTCTGCTGATTTAATTAAATTGTTTTGTTTAGAAAAACTCTAAAAACAAACAAATAAAAAGTTTTGTTTTGACAATTTCAAAGTATTTCAATTTTTCCATTTGAAATAACTTTGCATTACAAACTCGCCTTTGATTTTATTAATCAAAAACACTTAAACATTGAAACAGAATAGTTCATTTGATCCGAAAAGATTTTTTTTTTTCAATTTTTTTAGAATTGCCAGTGAGCTGAAAAATGTGTAATTCACCCAGCTCAAGTTGTAACACTGAGGTTTTGTTGTTTCAAAATAGTCAGGATGTTCGTAAGCCATATGTTACCCAATCTCTTTATGTGGTTTCTGATTCATCATCTCCAGAGTATCTAGGCAGAAATACAGCGATTTTTAAAGCAATTTGAGATCCTTCGGGATGTTAAAGAGGTGTAGAAGATTCTCATGCTTCTGGTTTTGTCCCATCCATACTCTTAAGCTGTTGTCTTCTGTTAGAGCTCTCTTAATGTAGCTACCCCTCTACAATAGGTTTATACTCATTCTCCTTTGCAAGACGGACATTGGCAATTCTTTATTTACTATAGAGGTGAGGTCATATAACTGTACTTAGAGCACTCAAGGGGAAAGCAACTTAAAAGGAAGGCAGAATTAGGCAAATAAGCAACCTAGCATGAATAGCAACATTTAGTAGAAGAAAAGCTTTAAAATCTTAGAAGTGGTGGTATGTGATGCACGTTAGCATTTAAGTTACAGGCCACATCTGGAAAGGGGCTCCAACCTGACTTAACTAAAGCTGGTCAAATACTATCTATTGCATAAGTTATTCAGTAAATAGTTTATTTGACACCAGATTATTCCATTTTTATTTGTGTTGGGTAGCACCTTACACCATAAGATGACCTATTAAAGTCAACAGGGCTATTGGGAGAGTGAGATGCTCTTGGTGTAAGTAAAAATGTCAGAATCTGGCCCTCAGTAAATATTTTTGAGTTGTTCATATATTGCTATAGCTGGTTGAATACTCTTAGTCAAATGAATTATGCAGTGAATCTACTCAATGAATTTGTCAAATACTTTATTCAGACTTTGACCAGTGATGGGCATAGTTATGCAGAGCACCCGGACAGTGGATGAAATCCTGGCCCCACAGAAATCAATGGGAGTTTTGCCATTGATCTCAGTAGAGGCAGAATATTACTATGAAAGGGTGGACTAGGTCTAGAGGCCCCCTGTTGGAGGCCTTGTGGCCCTGCCACACCCTACCCCAGAAGACAGTAGAAGAGAATTCCTCCAGGTGGCCTAGAGTGGCTGCAGGGGAGTCAGCCAATCAGAGGGGCCATTTAGGCGGCCAATCAGGAGCCACCAAGGCCATATAAAAGATAGCAACAGTGACAGATAAGTCAGTTGCTGCCTGGAGCTGAAAGAGGGAAGATCTGGTTCCTGGCTGCCTGGAAGAGTAGCAGGACCCTGGACACATCAGTATGAGCAAGACTGAGCACAGGGAGGGCTGCTGAAGACCAGGGGAGCTAAGAAGGAACTCATGGCTCGCTGTGGGGACCGAGCAGGGACTGAGCCCAGAACCTAGCCAGAATGATGCCCTGTTGCTGCTCTGTCCAAGGTTTCTGGATTATTTTTCTCATGAGAATTGGTCATTTTTGTTCTCAAAATGCAAGTTATTGTTTTAAAAACTTAAGAAAGGTAAAAGACTAAGGCTTCACTCCTGCATCCTGCTTCTATTCTATTTGGGTTTTTATACTGTGCCTATCACCATAGTATCTGAATGCCTTCCAGTAGTGCAATGTGACTACATATCTGTCACATCTTGTGTGCTCTGTTATCTTCTCTCTAGAGAAGGATGTGGAGTGTCTTGCTTGATGTGAACAGAGCCTTACACCTACATGGACTACCACTGAAGTCCACAGGGTACCGCAGAACAGTTTGAGAGATTGGGACAGAAGAGAAAGTGGATATGAACAGAAGAATGTGATGAAAATTCTGGCTGTTATAGGAAGATACTGTAAAGTGGTTTCAGGACAGAGATTACTCTCTTCAAGGCTAGCTTTTGTCTCTGTCCTGCAAGGCAACGAGCACTCTGGCTCTGATCCAGCAAAGCACATGATTAAATTTTAAGCTTGTGAATAGTCCTTGGGAGAACTTCAATCTGAGCTCTCTTTGTGGCCCTGGGCAAGTCAATTAACTACTTTGCCTCTGTGTATCCATCTATATGTTTTCATAATGTTAACAAATTTTTTTAGAAAGTACATTAAAGCTCATGACTTGGGGTTTAAGGCAATCTCTAAGGCAGGGGGTTCCCAAACTTGGTTTGCGGCTTGTTTGGGGTAAGCTCCTGGCGGGCCACGAGTTGCTTTGATTACCTGATTGTCCACAGGTATTGCCGTTTGCTGCTCCCATTGGCCGGAGAACAGCGAACCGCGGCCACTGGGAGTTGTGAGTGGCCGTACCTGCGAATGCTCAGGTAAACAAAGCATTTCGTGGCCCACCAGGGGCTTACCCTGAACAAGTCACGAACCAAGTTTGGGAACCCCTCCTTTAAGGCCTCGTCTACACTTGAACGTTAATTCAACATAGCTGTGGTGTTCAGGGATGTGAAAAATTACATTTCTGAGCTCCATAGTTAAGCTGACCTAACCCAAGGTGTAGACACAGCTGGTGTTGACAGAAGAATTCTTCCATCAACCTAGCTACTGCTGCTCCGGGAGGTGGATTACCTTCATCTGTGGAAACACCCTTCTATGGCTGTAGGAAGTGTGCTACATTATGGTGCTACAGTGGCACAGCTGCGGCCCTGTTGTTGGGCTGGTGGATCCATAGTGTGGATATGTCCTAACCATTAGAGACCTAATGCAGAGGGGAGGCAGATTATCCCACATCTGTTACCTCAGGGTTCTCACACCTACCTCTGAAGCATCTGGCGCTGGCCACTATCTGAGACAGATTACTGGACTAGCAGGACCTTGGCTCGAGTCTGGCTATTCCTATGTTCTTATTACATAGATAATATTTTTTTACCCAGGTGGGTGGTCCAGTAATTGATTAACATTTGTCATTTGATTAGCTCTTTGAAGAAGAAAAATCCGGTGTTAACTCTCACAATTTTATCACGAGTCTCATAATATTCAATGTCTTTTCTCCAGCTCCTGGAGTCATCAAAATCTCAGTTTCAATTTGTTTAAAAAGTAGAAGTAAATTTCCAGCCCTCACGATTATGTGGGAAATCCAGAAAATATGACCCAAGTGTAACCTAAAGACTCAACCAGACAGCAAACCACACTTAAAAAAAAAATCTCCTGGTTTTTAAGCCAATAACTTTTTTTTGGCGCCATGACTCACTGTTTCTGAATGCATGAGGCTGGCAGTGCTGAGAGCCTTATTCAAGTGCTAGGTGGTGTTACTGCAGAATGCTAAAATGCCAGAATTGTGTATTTTAGAGATCAGGCCCTTAAACACTTGTGCAACTACTAGGCTGGCTTCTTCAGAAAAAAACCCAAACAGCCACCTTTCCTGCTGACGTAAATGAGTGGGACTCCACGGGTGTCAATCAGCTGCACCCGTTTACACCATCACAGTTCTTCTGCTCAATATAGAATATTAGGGTTGGAAGGGACTTCAGGAAGTCATCAAGTCCAACCCCCTGCTCAAAGCAGGACCAATTCCCAGATTTTTACCCCAGTTCCCCAAATGGCCCCCTCAAGGATTGAACTCACCACCCTGGGTTTAGCAGGCCAATGCTCAAACCACTGAGCTATCCCTCTCCTGTTGCTCACAAAGGACAGGATAGTAGCTGTCCCTGTGTGTGTGCACAGGAGAGGAAGAGAGCTCAATAAGCTGGACATGGCATCAGCTAGAAAAGAAGGGCCTATGCACAGGGGAAACACATACTGCCCCCTGTCAGAGGCTATTGCAACTCCAGCTGTGCACTGAGCCTGTGGGGCCACGTGTGTGCCTCTGTTTCTATGCCACCTATACACCCCACTCCCGAGCAGGCTGACTTTCAAAGCCAGCGAAAAGAAGGAAGAAAATCAGGGCGCTCCAGACACAGCGCTGCTGTTATAGGGGCTAAACAATGTTCAGAGTGAGAATAATGTTTCCTATCCATTCACCTTCCAAATCTGTCTACTTTGTTTTCAGTCTGAGGTGAGATGCAAGGCTGAAATGGAATGAGTCTGTGATAGAAGCATGAAGCCAACCCATTACCCTCTCCCCCACAAGTACTTTGAAATGCATCTCTGCTCTCACTCCCCAGAAAAGCACTGGGGACAGAAGAAGAGCAATACGCTAATATATATATTCACAAATCACCCCTCACAATGACAAATACTTTGAGTTATTTATATTGTGTGTGTCCCCAAATAGCTTCCCCCTCCTACCCTCTTGGTTTTAACACCTGCCAAACTTTGTTGCCCCTTTTGTAACAGCTTGCTTCCAGAGTTTCCTTAGGCTTTCTTGGCATTTATTTTGTACCTTTTAAAAATTACAGTGTATTAAGATTCTGTATTTTCCAGCTCTGACCACGTAAACAGTGTAACACAAGTAGCCCACCCAAATCTGAAGCTAGACCAATGATTCAGCAGAAGATTCCCAATAAACCTGCATTTTGTCTTCAGTTAAGATGCTACTAAACATTTTAGGTGTAAGTTTGGACTTAGTATAGCATCATCACGTTTCATTGTTTACTTGATTGGTGCGTGGGAACATTTATGTTATATCATGACAAATTCCTTTTACTGATGGAGCATCCTGCTTGGAGTTGAATCTTAAAAACATTGCCATATTCATTTCCAGCTAGAACGCATCATTGGGTCAAGTTCAGGGTTCTCCTGGGTTTCTTGCTGTTCCCTGAATCTGAACTTCCCCAGCTCCCATTACAAACTGTGGTTGGATTTGAGCCGGGGTGGCCAACCTAAGCCTGAGAAGGAGCCAGAATTTACCCATGTACATTGCCAAAGAGCAGCAGTAATACATTAGCAGCCCCCCATCAGCTCCCCAACCCCATTCCCAGCACCTCTCACCCACCGGCAGCCCCCACAATCAGTGCCTCCCCCTTATTCCCTGCAGTGTCTGATTAGCTGTTGTATGCAGGAGGCTCTGCGGAAGGGAGGAGGAAGCAAGCTCAGGGGAGGGCATGGCAAGCTCTGCGGAGGCGGTGGGAAGGATTGATGTAGGGGCAGGGCCTGTGGCAGAGCCAGGAGTTGAGCAGTGAGCACCTCCCAGCACATTGGAAAGTTGGTGCCTGTAGCTCCAGCCCTGGAGTCGATGCCTATACAAGGAGCTGCATATTGACTTCTGAAGAGCCGCATGTGGCTCCGGAGCCACAGGTTGGGAATCCCTGAATTTGAGTATCTAAAACTTTTAGCTTTGAATAGATGGTCCAAGTCTGTAACCCTCTTCTCCCATCCATGAGAACTAACACATCAGCCATGTATCACCTATCATAAGACAATGTTTAATGAAATGACAACTTAATAATTTTTTGCACTTGAATTTAGTGGCGCTCTATAACCCAATGAAGACAACTAAACTTTTCCCTTACAATAGCAATACCAAACATTCACTCAATCATCTACATGGAATGCCTGCAGAATCAGGCCCTAGATTTTGTTTCTCACTATGCCTTAATGGTGACAAATCTGAAGTTAAACATAGATCGGCCCACAGCTATATTGGATCAAGCAAGGCACAGTAAGCCAGATACTCATATTAAAAAACAGAATTTCTACATACAAAAATAGAGAGGAGTTTGCACTAATTGCAAACAGAATAGGTAGTTTGTACAATTAATCCTTTGGTGGCTCTGGTGCTTTACACTGCATAAAGTGTTCCCATCAGTAATTAAAAGATGATAATTGTAGAAAATATGTAAGCAGGCCAACAATAGCTAAAATAACAAAAAATCAGAAAAAGCTACAAAGTTAACCCCAGAGCTTACAAATTATATTCCCCTTGTTTCCCTGCTTACAGGCTCCAACCCTTCCCACCCCCAATTAAATAATAAAAATACAGATGGTAAAAATGCAGGATAATGCAGTTACTGAATCTCAATTAAACATAAGTGAAACCAGCTTCTCTACAATTTCCACTTACAGCCAAGCACTCTTACAGGTCTCTCTTCTAGAGTGGAACTTGTACTGTTCTGGTGACAATTGCTTTCTTTGCTAAATTGTCCAAATAGCATCCCCTTGCCTTTGGGTGGAGGACGTACTTTAGGGAAGCAACAATTTTCCCAGGCATAATTACAATATGCAGATATCTTTCAACACCTTTATCAGCCACTTAGTAATATGAACGGAACCATCATGATATTGGAAAGGACCAACTGAGAGTCACATACATCGTTAATTAACTATAACATTTCTGAAACAAGGTTTTGATTCTACACTGTGCTTCCTGAGGGGCTGCACCTTTAGGGGCTGCCTACCAGGACCGGAGGAGGGCAAAGATAGCTGTATGCTACCTTTACACCTTGCAGATTCTATGTTGCTGCAGGAACAGAAATGGCCTCATTGTAATTTAGAGCTCTGTGAGGGTGCTCTAAATTACAACAGTTTCTAGCCTATATCGCAGGCCTGAGACAAGGTTGTGTTTGGAGCTACAGGGGACAGCAGCACACATCCACTGCCAGGAACACACAATAAGCTCTCTACTCCTAGGTCTGCCCCACAGGCCTCTTTAAACCAACCGATTGACCTAGGGTTGAACAGGTGGCCTACAGCCAATTAACTGTTCCCACTTGGGCAGCTGAGCTCCTCCACTAACAGGAGGAGGGGTGAGACTTCTCCCAAATCTCTAACCAATCAAGGGTCTGAAAGAGGGGGATAGGTGAAGAGGCCAACTCTTCCTCCTCCTTCTACCAGCCTCCTAACCAGCTCAGAGCTGTCCCTGTCATAGCCATGTTGCTGGCATGTCGTGGAGGCTCCACATTGTTAATTTCCATGTTGTATTACTACCTGTTCTGCTAAATCAGAGACAGAAGCTCCCATTCCCAGTCTTTGCATCTCCTGCCCTAGGGTTTCTTAATTTCTCTTTCTAGCATGCCACAGGAAGAGCTGAGACATCATTCTTCTCTGTCAAATAAAAATGAAGGACCCAATCCTGAAATCCTTTCCTCGTGGGAGAAGTCTCATGATTTTAATAGGATAGCGCATGTAACAAAAACCTTGCAGGATTGGGGCACAAAAGGGGTCTTCTCCCCTAGGTGGATCACAGTCTTCATTTAATGACTAAATAATATTATTATTTGATCATAATTAATTTCTGATGAACTTCTACATTGTTAGACTGTGTAAGAGTGCACAATTAAGACTATATGTAAAACACTTTTGTCTTTTATTTATAAGACTTTTTTGTCCAATGACCTAAAAGCTAATTCAGTTATTTTTAAGGTCTCTGTAACTTTTTGAAAAATCTGACCTCTCCCAGGCAATCTCAAGGCATTCTGGGTTCAAGCAACATGCTGTATCCTCTTACTCTAGTCAATGGCCTATGACCTTACAAGTAGGGTCAGTCAACATGCTACAAAGCTTTTCTTGCTTTTATCAAGTAACAAAATTACATCGTTTCTATAGCAGGCCACTACAGTATGTAAACTGCATAGACGGCTTACATCAGTTGCTTATTCTGTAATGCCGACAACATGAAAGGCCCTTTAGTTCCACTGATCGTAGCCAGTATTTGCCTATCTCACTTATTACCAAGCAACAAAGGAGCTGCAGAGGTTGAGTAAGCAAATGAAAAATGAAAATGGAAGAAAAAACAATTGAGCAGCTTCGAAGAAATGTTTGTCTAAAATGTATGCAAACATGTCTCCATAAGTTTATAGGTGCTAGAAGGCTCACTTTATCAGGCTGGGAACTGAGGTCTTTATAAGCCATGATAGAGTTCAAAGAAATTTTTGAGACAATGTCTACTTTACCTTATAATTCATTTATTCTATTAAGCCTGTTAGCTGGTCAAACACTCAATAGCTGCGATGGATAGTCACTTTTTGAATATTTCTATCCAGACGATCCCAGCCATAGACATGACAACATACATTTATCATAGAGACTTAATGCAAAATTACAAATATTAAGCTTGTCAGTGGTTTGTGAACTATCAGAGAGTAGAGCACACTGGGTAAAATTCACCGTTGTGCACAGGGCCAGCTCAAGCCTTTTGTACCAATTAAGGCCCATTTTGAGGGCTTAAAGTAGACTTTAAAAGACACATAGACGTGCTGGCTCTCTGAATAGGGGTGAATTTCACCAGCAAAGAATCATGATTACAGATTGGCCTTGTGGTCTAGCAGTTGCACAAACATGGTATACAATTATGTGGCCTGAATCTGAGATTATAATTTTCTGTTTTAAACGCTCAGGATGTGCTGGTGGAAGCTCAATACTCAGGCCTAGGAATTGGGGGCATGAAAAGTGGTGCTGGGGAGTGGGAGAAGGATTGCTTTACACATCTCTGGAGTTTTTTGGAAAAGCATTGACAAGCTACTTCTTCCAGCCCTTCTCTAAGGCTAAGGAAATAGTTGCTGTGAGGCAAAAATAAGTTCATTTGGGAAGGAAGTGGATTAAGAAAGTAAAAAACACGCATTAGTGACTCCTTCAAGGGAACACAGGCATGAGAGGGGTTAGAGAGGAGAGTGGGGAAGGATGAATGGTGATTGCACAAGAGCTGACAAATACAAATATTTCAAAATATAATGGCATTAAGTATTCACTGGGAAATTAGATCAGCTTTTTAAAAGCTGCAGGGTTAAAAAAAACCAAAACCACAGTATTCAACTAATTAAACAAAGTTAAGAGATGTTAAACACTTTTCCTTCAAAAAGTATTTGTGTCTGCACTACCATACATTTTTAAATGTTACTGCATGAGTTGGCAATGGTATCAAATAATCTGACATCAAACAATTTATAATTCAGGTTTTTTAAATCTTCTATTGTGGAAATTTTTTAAAGAGAACATATCTATACTGGGCAAATCTGTAGCTGTCCTAGCACAATGCTGACACAGTTGTATGATGGTCATTAAAATGCTTTATGCTGTGATATCTATATCATGGGATGTGAGGAAATTTAACTATACTAACAAGTTTTTGTGCCCTGAAACAACAAATTGCTTAAACACATGCCTAACTTTAATCATGTGAGTAGTTCCATTGGAGTCAATGAGTCAGCTTATATGCTTGCTGAACTGGGCCCATGATGGAATCAAGATGCCTCAAGTGAAAGTCTCTTTTCTCATACAAGGTAACAAAAGACAGAGTTTTGAGAAGTTTGGGTACTCCAGTTAGCATTACCTAAGATATCTCATATTGAGTATCTTAAAATCGATACACCCAAAATTAATGAATACTTTTGAAAATTTGCCTCTGACCATTGAAAATTACACCTGATTCCTGCAAATGTTTTATCAGGTGTTAAGAAAAGGTCTCTCTCAGTAACTGTTTTTCCTAACAGACTGTAACAAGACAGCTATCTGATCAGCTTCCTTCCTGTTTAAAAACCTTTCCACCAATCAAAAAGAGACAGAGATTTTTTCTTAATAAAATCTCATATTATTGCTCCATTAAAACAATCATTTTAGACCATCTTATTTTACTCAAGTCCACAAATTTAGTGTTTATATAATACCAGCGCCGGCGCTTCCATTAGGCGACCCTAGGCGGTCGCCTAAGGCACCAGGATTCGGGGGGGCGGCATTTTGTGCGCTCCCCAGGGACTCTCGGGAAATTCCGATTCCGCTCCCATCGCACCACCGAAGAAGGACCTTCTGCCGACGTGCTGCGGAAAACAGTGGCAAGCAATTGAGCAGCTCAATGACTGCTGCTGTCGCCTGCGGCATTTCAGCAGAGGGTCCTTCGGCGGCACGATGGGAGCGGAACCGGAAGCTCCCGCGCACCCTGTGGGGAGTGCACAAAATGCCGCCCCTTGAATCCTGCCTCAGGCACCAGAAACCCTGGCGCCGCTCCTGTGTAGTACAGTAGATATAAGATAAACAGTTTTAATACTTGGTATAGCTCCCTTTCTACTAGGCTTTAACAATATTATTCTGGCTGAAACTCATGTTGTCCAATAGATGATGTGCAGGGCTGAGGTATCATTCTAATTACTACACCTTGCCGAAAGCTTAGTATCCAGTCTTGCTAATTCAGACAACCCTCTGCTGAAGACATAGGTATTGAGCTCTATTTATACCACTTTTCTTCTCCAAGACCCTGTTTCAGCAAAGCACTTAAGCCTGGGCTTAGCTTTAAGCACGTGCTTAAGACCATCCCTATGCAAGGACCTAACCATTTATTTAAGTGATTTGCTGAATTGGGGACCAAAAGGATAAAGTAATTTAATGCAAACTTTTATGTAAACATCTCCAGTATGTGTAATACTCCAGTGTTTAATATTTAATATAATAATTTTCAGTATTTACAGTCAAAACATTGACCACAGAACAAATATGAAAATAACTCAGCAGCTCATGCCACATGTTTGTAATTTCACTTGTAATCTAGACCCAGGGAAGCAACAAGTTGTGCCTTTCAGACACTCTCCCACAGTAGTTCTTAGCCTTGCAGTCAAATCCATGTGTGGACAGGGTAACCACCCATTAATTATTTTAATGAATTGCCTTTATTTGGTGCCTCGCTGTCTCACAGTCTGTAAACAATAGGGAGCTACTGAGAAGCATTTGTTCAGATAATTAAAAGTACTGTATGTTTTCAAGCAGTAATTATGTAAAGAATCATGCACTGTGATACAAATTTATGATTTTGTATGATAAATTAAATACTGTGTGGTAGTGTGCCTTGCACATAAGCTCTATCTTACGCCTCTCACATTTGTTGTTTTTATTCTGCATGTACTTGGAGGTTTTAAGACCACATTCTTGAGATGAAAGTTGGTCAGTAGGTCACTGTAACTTTTTTTTTTCAGAAGAACAAGGTTTTTACCTTATCATAAATGAATAGAATTGATTGGAAGGATACAAGAATGTAACTAGATTTATAGCCCTTACACCTTTGCTTATGTATGGAAAGACTCTCTTTGTCTTCAGTGGGAGCTGGACTTGGTCTATAGATAGTATGGACAGTGCTAAAATAGAATCTCCATGCCTAAAACAAACCTGGCAAGGAGGAAAAAAATTGAAGAACTGTTTCTGTAAAGGATATCCTTATAGCATTCCTGATTAAATTGATCCAGACATAATTGATGTTGCTAGTCAACAACATACAAAACCACTCTAGGTCAATATCTTTGTATTATTTTCCATATCAAAACAGCTAAGCAATAATTTTCCAATCTATTCTCTTATCAGAAAAAGGGTGGGGGAGGAAGGAAGGAAAGCATTCTCAATTTTTTTTATTTATCATAGAGAATTTTTGAAGAGAATTACACAGTAGTTCGTGAAAAGTAATGTTTTCAACAAATGGTATTTGCTTTGGGACTGCATATTTCTTGTTATTAAAACTGCAAACAAATAAAATCACTGCTCCATGCAGTTTTGAGCTGGATATAAAAGAAATTATCAGAGCTTGCATATTTACTATAGGCAGTTCTATCAAATTGGAAATGGTTTATGATAATATGAATACAATGTAATACAAACTTGCACAGTGTGTAAATAACCAATTATTAAGTTTCTTTTTTTCTTTGTTAAGTATCTTGTTTTGAACAGAAGGGGAAATTCTACCAAGTGGAACTATTTTCACCTTTGCTTTATATGTATATAATTTTAAGGAGCCCTGGGTGTTCTTCTTGTGCTATTTATTTAAAGTATTTATACAAGCATAAAACCCATTGAGATGAAACATCACATATATAGAGTCTCCTGTCTGCAGCAAGAATTATATTGATTGTTATTGCAGAAGACAGTGGTGCCAGGTCACCTTCCTGCCATTGATTTTTGATTGTCCTATTCCACACTGCCAATCATGACTGCATTAATTGTGCTCCAGCACTTGGTAATTTCTTACTTTGTGCTTCATTTTTACCTGTGTCCGTTTTTCATAAATGATAGAAGTGCAATAGCTATTTTCTTTAAAAAAAAATATTTGAAATAAGATACTGGGGAGTGTTAAAGAAAAATGGAATTTCTTTAAAAAAAAGGTTTAAATAAAGTTATTATTGCTAAAGCTCTCCTTGCAAGACTTGGCCAAATTAGACCAGGCAGCCTGAGGAAACACTGATGACTATAAATGATGACTGGACAAAGAGTTCTGTAATACTAAAAACCAACCAAACAAACAAAACTATTGGTTTATAGATCTTAAAGTAAACATGAATTGATTTTAGCAGATCATTTGAGATAAATAAGGACCTAAATATATTATAGAATCTATTTACCAGTTAAGCATTTGAGTACATATGTTTTGTTTGTGTGCATGTGTACGTTTGTATGTATATATATATATGTTTATATTACACATACACACATATGCACACAAACAAAACGTATGTACTCAAATGCTTAACTGGTAAATAGATTCTATAATATATTTAGGTCAAAAAAGAACTAGATAAGTTCATGGAGGACAGGTCCATCAATAGCTATTAGCCAGGATGGGCAGGCATGGTGTCCCTAGCCTATGTTTGCCAGAAGCTGGGAATGGGTGATGGGGGATGGATCACTTGATGACTACATGTTCTGTTCATTCCCTCTGGGACACCTGGCATTGGTCATTGTCAGAAGACAGGATACTGGTCTGACCCTGTATGGAATTTCCATTTCCAATGACTTGGAATTTCTGTGTAAAAGAAATAACAGAGGTAAATTCCTCCCCAGAAAATGAGTGAAAATTATATAAAGCAGACTGGAGCAACCAAAAATCAGGCTCTATATAAACAAACAAGCAAAATGTTTTTGTAGAGGGCCTCCATTATTTCCTCACAGCAAATCAACGCTTGTCTGCAAATGCAGCAAAGAGTCCTGTGGCACCTTATAGACTAACAGACGTATTGGAGCATGAGCTTTCAATGGTGAATACCCACTTCGTCGGATGCATGTAGTGGAAATTTCCTGAGGCAGGTATAAATATGCAAGCAAGAATCAGGCTAGAGATAACAAGGTTAGTTCAATCAGGGAGGATGATGACGGTCCTCTTCTTAGCAGTTGAGTATGTTGAACACCAAAGAGAAAGAAATTGGTTTTGTAGTTGGCTAGCCTATTAACCGCTTCTGTTTAATCTGAGGCCTGTTGTGTCAAATTTTCAGACAATTGAATTCAGCAGGTTTCTTTGGAGTCTGGTCCTAAAGTTTTTTTGCTGAAGGCTGGCTACCTTCAAATCTGCTCTTGTGTGTCAGGGAGATGAAGTGTTCCCTACAGGTTTTGTTAATTGCCATTCTAATATCTTGAATTTGTGTCATTATATCCTTTTTCAATAGGGACTGTGCCAGTCTTGGCCAAATGGTCATAGCCAAGGGGCATTACTGACATATGATGCGTACTATTACCCATTGTGGACTTATAGAATTCATAGATTCATAGACTCTAGCTGGAAGGGACTCAAGAGGTCTCGAGTCAGTCCCCTGCCCCATGGCGAGGACCAATACTGTCTAGACCGCATCCGACTGAGCATTTATCTAACCTAGCTCATTAAATCTCTCAGAAGATGTCAGATTCCACCCTGCCTAGGCATTTATTCCAGGTTAATACCCTGAGCAGGTATGAAACTTTTCCTAATGTCCAACCTAAATCTCCCTTGCTCAGTTAAGCCCTTGCTTCTTGTATCCACTATTAGAGGCTAAGGTGAAACAAGTTTCTCCCTCTCCTGTGACAACCCTTTAGATACTGAAACTGCTATCATTCCCTCTTCTCGAGTCTTCTTCTTTCAACTAAATATACCAGTTCTTTTCAGCCTTCATTCGATAGGCATGTTCTCCACGACTTTAATCCATTCTGTTGCTCTTCTCTGACCCTCTCCATATCTTCACATCTTTCTGAATGCAGTGCCGCGGAGAACTGACACAATACTCCAGCTTGAGGCCTAACCAGCGCAGAGTAGAGCGGAGAATGGAACTTCTGTGTCTTGTTTACAACACACCTGTTAATGGCATCCATCGATCACATTTGCTTTTTTTGGCAGACTTGCAGGTGAATGAACTGGTATGGTGTTGGCTTGATTGTTAGTCGCCTGTGAGGGTGTTGCTGATGTAGAGATGTGGAATCAGACGTTAGCATTGAGTGTTTGTTGCATGGATTGGTTCCTGAGTTTAGATCGTTACTAATGGTGCGATATCTGTAGTACCGTGAGATAATGCTTCAGGGTGGTGTTGTCTGTCAGTGGAGACTGCCCTGCCACCCAAGCTGTGAGGAAGTATCATTGTCCAGATCAGTTGTAGATCCCTGATGATGTGTTGGAAGGTTTTAGCTGGACTGGTACTGCATGGCCAGTGAGTCCTGTTGGTTCTTCTTGCGGTTTGTCTCGCAGTAGGAGCTTCTGGTCATGTCTGGCTGTATCATGTTTCCTTATTTCCTCATGTGCTATTGTAGTTTGAGAGATGCTTGGTGAAGAATTTGTAGGTGTTGGTCTCTGTCTCAGGTTGGAGATGCGGTTTACCTCAGTGCTTTATTGTAGACAAGGATCGCGTGGTGTGTCTGGATGGAAGCTGGAGCACTGAAGTAGGCATAGCAGGTCGGTGGGTTTTGGTATGGGTGGTGTTATGTGACCGTTCACTTTTTGCTCGGTGTGTTCCAGGAAGTGGACCTACCGTGTAGATTGGCCAGCTGAAGGTTGATGAGTGGGTGGAACACACCTCATCTGCTAGAGAGGGCCTCATCCTCCCTGACTGAACTAACCTCGTTATCTCTAGCCTGATTCTTGCTTGCATATTTATACCTGCCTCTGGAAATTTCCACTACATGCATCCGACGAAGTGGGCATTCACCCACGAAAGCTCATTCTCCAATACGTCTGTTAGTCCATAAGGTGCCACAGGACTGTTTGCTGCTTTTACAGATCCAGACTAACACGGCTACCCCTCTGATACTTGACTTGTCTGTAAGCCTCATTTAGGACCTGCTCCAAAGACTACTAAAGTCAGTGGAAGTCTTTCAAGTGACTTCAAGGCCTATTTAGGGCATTTCCCCCCTTTATTTCATGCACACAATCCATGAGTGCAATCCTGCTAAGAGCTGTGCTCTCCCTGTGAGTTTCTTCACCCTTCCGAGAAGGACCAGTTGTAGAATTCAAGCAACAGAGCCACCGAAGAGGCTTTTCAAAGATGATAATTCAAAACTCCAAATTGCAGGAAGGCCAAGGCTTCCCTTAGTGATGGAAACTCCCATTTTGTTACAGCTGGTGTCACATAGCCCACTTTCTCTGGAAAGCATCCTCAGTCTTGGACTATGCAGAAATGGATCCTGTAGATCTGTAGTGGAAAGAAAAAGCATGAACATTCAAGCTTCTAACTGGTGGGCATTTGTGGTCCGGAGAGAGACAGAATCAAGTAATTTATAGCCTAGCATTTCCTTTTGATCTCTGTATCTCTATTTCTATTTAGAGTTAGTTAATTTATCTAAATATACATGGGGGAGACTGAAGAAGGATTTAATTGGAAATATATGAAATGATTAGATTAAAACACTGTGGAGACCGCTTGAATGCAAAGTTTAGGCAGGCAAAATTCTTTCACTGAAAGGGTTGTTCTTACCTCACCTTATTATTAATTTCAGTAATTCACCTTAGATATAAGCAGAAGCTGGTTTTAATAGTTTAACAGGCCTGATTTCCTTTTTGTAAACAAGTACTGATAATAGTTCTTTGAAGACAGTAACCAAACAGGTGCACTGCACACCCACTAACTGAGATGAGTTGAGGGGCTGCAGAAACATTTTAAAATGCTGGACAATTACAAACATTACCAAACAATATACAAATCGCATAAAATATTGAACAGGCTAAAGTGCTCCTTCGTGCCTGGGGCTTGCAGGATGAGACCCTTCATAATGTCTTTCTCAGGAGGATGCTAATCTCCTTAGTTTATTAGCTACTGAGTTTTATTTGTCTGCCTGCTCAGTGAATGGGATCCACACCATGTACAGCGGTACTTCTCCATTTTTGGATTTCTAGTTGATGTACTTTGTGGTTAAGATTCCCCAGGCTCTGTTACAGCAATCCAGCAGTGGAAGGTGATCTGCCTTCTTGCAGGGTGAAATTCACCCCAGCACATAATGCATACAGAAGGTCTTGCATACCCACATAAGCCCCTAACATAAGGCTCAGTTGGGTCTTAGTTATCTCTCTGCACAGGCAGTGGGGGAGGGGAGTGAATGTTGTCTTCAGTACAGCAAAGTGGTACACTTAACTTCCTCCAGAAAGTGTAAGATCAGCTCACTCCCTTTAGAACCACCTGGACAGAGGTTTGCAGTGAATGACTTGCTTCTGTTCTTCACTTTAGAAATGACAGAACTGTACTGATACCTGATAGATAATTTTCTGGGATCCCACTACTCTTGTTCCTATTTTTTTTTAATGTATGTTAATAGGAAGTCAGATTGGCTCATGCAGTTAAAATGAATGTATTTATAAATTAATTTATCAATGTATCTGTACTGTAGTGATACCCAAATACCCCAACCAGAATGAGGGTCCTGTTGTGCTAGGGGCTGCACAAACATATATGACACTGTCCCTATTGCAAGGAGCTTACATTCTAACTTACAACAAAACAAGTGAGTATGACAAAGGACAGGATGAAAGTAGGAGGCTGGTAACAGTAATAAGTATGTGTTTACACTCTCTGCATTACTTGGGGATTCAAATCATTAATTTTTAAAATAAATACAAATGCAATGCACACTGCCCCTCCGCATAGCTATCTGTAGCTGGTGATAATCTGAGGCATTATGAAAAAAGTGGGTCTTGAGAAGACGTTGAAGGAGAGGGCAATTCCTTTATGGATGAATTCAAGGAGAGAGCATGCCCTGCATAAGGGGCAGAGTAGAAGGAATTGCCAAGATGTAGAAGCACACAAGTAGGCAGATGAGATCTGCAGCACTGCCGGTGAAGAGGGGGACTTGAAGATACAAGAGTGGATAAGTATAAAGGGTCTTAAAGCACCTCACAAGAAGCTTGAACTTGGTGAAGCATAAAAGGAGAGCCAGTGGGAGGATTTGCTATGCCTTACCTCACCATCCTTAGTTTGAACACTGGCTGTTTAGACTGCATGCCCTTTGAGTCAAAGGAATTGTCTTCTGCCTTGTCTATAAAGCACCAAGCACCCTGATGGTGCTGTACAAATAATATATAATAATATATAATAATAGTGCTGCTCTGTAGCCATCTCCACTTAGTGCCATTATCTTTTTTCCTATGTAGTCCCCTAGCTGTTTCATACAATTACATTTGGTTCACATTTAAAAGTAGCAGGCACCTTCGTCTTCCCATAGTCCTCTTTCAAATTCCCAGTTCACTGGATCTTCCCCCAAATCACACAAATGACTTATTAAATGAAAGCAGCACTCACGAACTGTCTCATCTGAAGATATTGAAACATAAGTGATGCTATGCAGTGTTAAAAAAAAAAACCTCTAGAGTTTCCTTCACTTTTGGCTTTTATTGAATAATGTACAATATAATATTGATGTAATTCATGAAGCCATGTCTTAATGTATGTGCATCTCATATGCATTTTTAACATGAAACATGCTCACATGTTTATTTTATTGTTAATGTATTTTGTCATCATGCAAAATATAAAAGGTGCTGGTGCTTGGTAGGAGGTCACGTTCATTTTTCTTTTGAAGGCTTTTTAATCTGCTCCTGTAGAGAGGCCAGACAAGCTCTGCAAACAGTGACTGCTGCAGTAGTAGCAAGAGTCCAGGCACGTACACATGCCAGAGAGAGAGTATCTGTAAATGTTATTACAGGGAGATAGATGTACCATGAAGTTTCAGAACTTGGACAGGCATGTGGGAAGCACCTGTTATAATGCAGCCTACACATTAACAATTTTGTGTGAGGCTCTTTCAGAAGTTTTTTTTTGCCATAACTCATGTGCAATCAGTGCTTCTACGCATGTGGGGAAGGGAAGAGGTCTGGATTAAAGAGGTTGGAATGCAGGTCGTTGGAATGACAGCTCCAGGACCTCTGTTTGAAAGGCCACGTGCACTGTCTATGGCATATGAGATTTCTCAAACAAATAGTGCGAGTGAACTACCTCTGCTAATGTCTTCCGTTGATGAGTAGATGGAATATTAAAAGAGAAATGGATAAATGTATAGAGGTTAAGTTCATTAATGGCTATTAGCCAGGATGGGGTAAGGAATGGTGTCCCTAGACTCTGTTTGTCAGAGGGTGGAGATGGATGGCAGGAGAGAGATCACTTGATCATTACCTGTTAGGTTCACTCCCTCTGGGGTACCTGACATTGGTCACTGTCGGTAGACAGGATACTGGGCTAGATGGATCTTTGATCTGATCCAGTACGGCCGTTCTTATGTTCTTATGTTAATATTCCTGGGGGAGATTTGTCCAGTGGGCCTGATCTCAGGCTTGGCACTACGTCCTAGATGCATATATTGTTTTTTCTTTCTTCCACATTGACCTTAAGCCAGTATCCTTTGTAACCAGCTTTTCCTGCAGTCAGTGGCAGCTTTGGTATGTAGTTTAGATTCCACCACACTAGCCCAAAAGTCTCAATTTACCTATTGCTTTGCATAATATATGCTGTATTCAGAATATGTACATTTCTTATTTTCTGACAAAGGGCTTATAAAATAAAAATGAGAACGGGATTTTGTTATCTAAAAAGATCAGATGTGTCATATAAGCTGTACAGTTGGGCATATGCTGCCATCAAATATTAAAGATGGTATCTTAGGATAAAATGTAGCACATTTTTGTGACTTAAAAACTTCCTACAACAGTAAAAAGGTGTTGGTGGATATTTTAGTTTTTAAAGTAAAGCAGATTTTACACTACACATGATCACTTGTCTCTACTGCATCCACATCCCAACTCTTTAGCAATGTATATTTAAAAACAAGCAATAAAGCTATTCCCCAAACTTCCATAAATCTTTCACCTTTTTATGATTTTTTTAAACTACTCAACCTCTCTTTATATTTCTTGAATTTTTACAGCCAACAGTTTTGCACGTGGATAAAGTACTAAATAACTGTCATTATAGTCTTATACATGGTGCTCTATGGAAGTATAAATTCAACATTAACATCATACTAAAGAGTAGCTGAATGCATTTTAATAAACGTCCCCAGTGACTTCAGTGTCTAGTATCCAGACAGAATAAAAAATGCTCATACATTACAAGATGTTATGAACCTTTCTATCAAAAGAAATAAACAAACAGACTTCTTGTGTGCTGAGGTTATTGGGTTACATTTTTAAGCAGTACAGTGGAAGACAAATAAGTCCAGGGAGAAGATTATTAGTTGATCCTGTTCACTATTTTCCAGCTGCTAAATGTAGGCATTTAGGATCTGATCAAAAATTAGACTCTGCTCTCCATATGAATTCATAAAAGTATTGTAATTATGACACGTTTTTGGCACCCGAAGAGATCATCTGTAAATAAACAGAGATTTACTGATCTGAAGTATTTAATTTCAGTAAAAGCAACAAGAGGATCTTGCTCAAATCATTAATTAGCCAAAAATCTAGAATTCTTAGCTAATAGTTTGCAAATTAATAGTAAATATGCTTTCTACTGTCAGACCCATGTTATGACATAGAGTTTGAGTCAGACGACATCATTTTACAAAGCAATAACTGGAGGCAAGCATACTCGATGTAAATATAGTAAGTACCAATGGAAATGATATCAGGAATCTATATTTACTTCATTACTTTATACCCCAGAAACATTTTGTATATTGACTTTCCAAACGGAATTAATCAGAAAGTAATTAGCTATTCAGTTTATCTGCATTAAGTAGATAAAATATCATGCTATTGACTATTTTGGATGAGCAGATTTGGTTTTGGCACATCTGTATGCAGTAAATCCTTTTTCTGTGCAGGAATGATGTTTTATTATAAGATTTAATATAAAATCTTGAATAAATAATTTAACTTGGAGTTTTTCTATTAAGAGGCTTGTTTTCTAATTCAGAGATCCTTGTAAACAACAAACCAGAACCTTTTCCCTATTAGTAGTGCAACAGCCAAATATGCCACATGTATCCTTGTTTTGCACGTGTGTTAACCAATTGCCTTAGAAGAGTAGCAGCCTTACTAATATCTGGACTTATTTTTCACACAAACAGATATATTTCAAGTCAATAACCATGTCATGTACTGTACTAGCCTTACTACATTTCTGTTGCTACTTATGTCCCTGCTTTTTCCATGTGGGACAGTCTAGCAAATTATGTTTTTAGCTAGTAAACGGCTTTCTACTGTATGGAATAGAAATTGGGGAAGCAAGGGGAATGGGAGAGGGAAGGCAAGGGAAACATCGACCTCTTCCTGCCTGTTTATATATTTCTAACTCATCCTCGCCGTAGTATTTAGGCACCAAATACAGGGTTAGATTGAGCACAGAGTAAATGGTTTAAGTGACACCGCCCCAGGACTGGGACAGGAAGGTATTGTGTCTTATTCCCTGCCTGGAGTCTCTCTTCCTCTGAGGAGGGAAGGAAGTTATTTCACTCCTTTTCCAGCTGCAGCACACTCACCACTTGTACCTGGCCAGCTCCACTTGCTGGTACACGGGAGGGAACAGAGCCATAGGCCCAACAACTCCTGACCCACTCTCCACTCTTTCTTGCCTAGTTACTTGTTAGTGACTGTGAGGGGAGGATAGGGGACACAGCCCATTTCCCTCCACACATACACAAGACTGAAGCCACAATCCAGGCAAAGCTAATGCAGTCCCACAGGATAGTTAGGGCTGCCTTATGCCCCCACATAGCCCAAGAACATATTCTAGCCAAAGGTGCTTTTTCTTTTCTTTTTTTTTTAAAGTTATTCCCTTTCTGTTAGGGGCACTTAGGTATAATGATGGACCCCTCATGTAAAATTCAGATTGGCTGTTTTCCTGTCATAGGACTGAGCCTTTTGGCACTTTGCATGGAGAGCATGCCTGACAAGGCACATGTTTCCTTCCTTCATTGTGAGTCTTGCTTCCTTTGCCATTGCGCATGGCCAGTGGACAACCTGGACAATTGTCTTTTTATCATTTTTATAGTCTGTGGATAACTAATTGTCTTCTGGCCATGTTAAGGCCTAACAGGTAACTGAGGGGCTACTGGTTTTTTCAGTGCCCAGCTGCCAACTCTCGTCAGCCAACTAGCTGACTTTATTACCAGCTCAGGCACCTTTTTTATGAATGGAGATAGTCAGGGGCTCTGGAATTTACTTCCCCCAGTGATCCAGCAGAGACCAGGTTTGTTTACTGTAAAGTCACAGTGCAAGGCCGATCTATCTTCCCATCTGTTTGCCTTGCGGGGGTGAGGGTTGATTGTGGGTTATGTATGTGCATACACAGTGCCATTTATGTGGTAGGAGTCTGTTTCTACTGTTACTGATCAACACATTGGTGTTGGGTTTTTTTAATATTGTTCATGTGCCCAGGGACTATCGTGATGAGCACATATTATGTATTTAAAATACCATTTCAAAAACGCTATTTCCATTTTTAAAACAGATGCCCTAAGTCTTGTAAATTGAGCTCTGCTAATGTATTCAATTGCAAGCTCGGGCATTAAAAGTAAAAACTGTTGGTTTAAAACACAAACATATGTTGCTTTACAGTTCTATAGTGGTGCAGAGTGCTCACCAAGGCAACTGGTTTGACTTTTGAACTGAGTACCTGCAATGTTGGCTTCCAGACTGTTCAGAAAGAGCCCATTGGTATTAGTGAGTCCATATGCCTACACTGAGAACTACTGTCTGTGACACTAACTGCCAGCTGTCTCGGTAGTCTGAGCCACATGAAACAGAAGTGATATTTTTGGTCATGTATAAGTATCTGGCTGAATGATACCATAATGTGGGCTGTGGAGTGTGTTACAGGGCCAGATCTTGAAAGCCATAACATAACATAACATTACTCATTTCCCTCTTTCACTCTATCTACTTTTGTATTCTGGGCTCCAGTGCTGACCCCAGTGACGAAGCTGTTAACCAGACCAGGCACTGGGTAATTCCTTAGAAAGGGGTCAAGAATTCTCACCCAAGCTATGAAGTAGGAGTAATGCTTGGGCTCGCTGTGATGAGCAACTTCTAACTCAGGTTGGCTTGTGATCCCAGGAGGGTGAGTGGAGACTTAGCTGGAGTCGCAGTTAGGGAGACTAATGATACTTACCTATCTCGCTGTGGCTTTGTGAGGCTTAATTAATTAATTAATGTTTGTAAATCACATTGAAATTCTTTGATGAAAGCTGCTAGAGAAGTGCCAAGTAATATTTAAATTAAAGTGTTTATCCTGGCCATTACCCCCACTACTGGTCTGCACTGATCCATCTAATATCTAAAAGCACACGCACAGCTAGTAACAGATACTAGTCAAATTGTTCTTCATGGGAAGATGTATGGAAGCTTTCACAAAATTAGTTTCATGGATTACCCTGCTTTTCGAAGTACTGCATGCAGCACTGCAAAGAAATGTAGTAGAGACAAGCGTCTGGGCTTCTCATTGATTTGGCTGTGGCCAGTGGGATTTTTTTTACATTCAGCATCATGTGCTCTTTTCCATGACAACATTCAGAACAATAATCTGAATTTGTAGGCAGGTTTTGAATTTCCAAATAATTTTAATTGATCTACCGCTTCCAGAATTATTTTATTTTTCCACTTCTGGATTTCCAATGGCAGTGTCAGTGATTGAATGTAGTTTTGGAGCCTGGGACAGTAAATGAAGATTTTAATTGATTACCATTATCTGTTATTTTACAGCACTCCAAATGTGTGTTAATTTATCTCACAGGACAAAAGGAGACATGATCTATGACTAGGGAACATACAGACTCCGGGCCTGATCCTGTAATTGGTTCCAAATGGGCAATGCATGAGCGCATGGGTCCACCCACCCAGATCTGATGACAGGATCAGGGCCATAGTTTGTAACCTGCTCAGGCAGGGATCCTATCTCCCTGTGTGTGGTGAGGTACCTAGCACACTCCTGTGTGTTGTGGAATAATAGTAAGCTGGGGGCCTACTTTCAGACATAGCATAACAAGGGCAGGTGGGTGAGAAGGTAGTAGAGATGGGCACAGGAATAACTACAGGTTTAATATCACAAGGAGAATGGTGTTACTTAAGCCAGATATACACTTAAAACTTTTACTGGTAATGTTGGCTAGGGGTTTACATTTTTATACAGCCAAAAGCCCTGGTGTAGGCAATGTTTTACTATCAAAGTATAGCTTATTTCATTCAGGCAATTGGTATAAGCTGCAATGGCAAAAGCACTCTTGCTGGTATAAGTTGGGGCCACACTGGGCGGGTTTATACTATACCTGTATATTTATACTGGCTAACCTTTTCTAGTGGAGAGACCCTGTAGAGAAGCTAGTGTACTGCATGATGCAACAAGGAATTTTAAAAAATAAAAGAAATCAATGTCTCAGGGCTGTAGCACTCCAGTATAGAAACTAACTTTGCCAACGGCAGCGGTTCTTCCATCCGTGTAGGTAATTTACCTCCACAAGAGGCGATAGGTAGTAAGCAGAAGAACTCTTCCATCAACCTAGGGCTGTTTACATTAGGAGTTAGGTTGGTTTTACTGGGCCGCTCAGGGGTGTGAATTTTTCACATCCTTGAGCAATGAAGTTGGGTTGACCTAACTTTTGTTGGCTAATTTCTTGTAGGTATCACAGCAGAGGCAGATCTTAGAGAGAGATTTCATTTCTGCTGCCAGAAGTGAATGCACACTTTTTCGGCTTGTTGCATTTTCAATTTAAAACAAAACAAAAACAAAACAGTGCACGTTGCTACAGTATACTGCCACATATGCAGTAAATATCTTAGAATGAAGGGTGAATTCCATTAATGAAGAATGTGAGACAATTCAGTCTTATTACCTATGTGCAAATGGTATTCTATGTTACAGTAAACATGATACACATCTCTGGATCTTGCTAATTGCTTGAGTGAAATTTAACTTCACATGGTAAAAATAATGGAAGGAAATGGCTGTACTAAGCACTTTACACCTAATCTACTTTTCCAAAAGCACAGACAAACATGAGAAAACATGGCATAAACATGTCACTTTGGTGTATGTCCTAAAGGGAATATTTACCAATCCTCTGAAGTATTCTTTCTCCCTAATCAGCAAAGCTGGTCAAATATTGTTTTCTGATGCAAAATGGCCTTTTGACAAAACAGAAATTTTCTTGTAAAAATGTTTGGGGTTTTGATAAAGAGCTGAAAATCTGAAAAATGAAAACTCTCTATTAGAGTAATGTGTCAGTGCATACATCACCATATTGATCAGGCTGCTATCAAAAATCCCACAGGCCTTGCCTACACACAGAAGTTGTACTACAGTGACTCTACTGATATAGTTAAAGCAACACATTCCCCCCTTCATGTGAATACAATTAAACAGTTATAAACATGCTTATAGCATATTTTTCTAGGGGGAGGGGATGAGCTATATCAGTATTCCATTCTATTCCATATAGGTTCTTATACCACACTCATCACTGTAGTATATAGTACCTTCCTTAGTGCACTAAGCAATGTGATTAACATCTGTCATTGTTCTCTCATCTGATCCTCGGGGGAAGAAGCAGTAGAGTGTCTTGTTTTGGCAGGGTAATTTTTTTAAAACATAACATGCTAGTATGTGTTTTGTTAGACAAGGCAAGGTCAGAGATATGTGCCTTTCACTTGGAGTGGAAGGTGGTGATGTCTAGATAAGGCATCTTTATACTGGTATAATTGCATCCACACTAGGTTGTTGTACTGGTATAATAACTATATCTGTTTCCTTCCCCAACCACAAAGCTGGTGTCCCATTGGTTTTCCTTCCTAATGGCCCCATCCTTCCACTACTTACATTCCCGTATTTCATCAGCCTTTCTGGCCTTGTCTATGTTAGGAAAATTAGCACCCATTTTTTACCAACATGGCAGCTACTCATTTTATCCATGTGTGCATGAGTTGGCATAGAAAAGGCTTGGATGTTTTCCCCATGATGTCATTGCTATTAGGTTACTATTTATTTCTTATTTAGCAATGATTAGTATTACTAGGCAAAGTAACTCTTCCAACTCTGGGATGGTTTTTCTTCATTGTTTACTTATTATTTTACTGCACTGCAGATACCACGGTACTTCAATATAATGTGTTAGACATGGCCCCAGACTCAATGAGCTCTGAAATCAGAACAGTCTGATTTTATTCTCCTTTGAATTTAATTCTAAGGTCAGAAAAGTTCTTGTAATTAGCATCCAAATCAATCTTTTCTCTTTCTTTTCTTTAGCACTCTACTGTTTTATTTTTCTCTCTTATTTGTATTACTTAACACTCCCTTTCCTTCTTTCTTCCTATTTGCACTGGAATGCATTAGAGAATTGGCATCTCCCTCACCAATCACTCACATAACTCCAGAAGTATGAAGGTCAATTAACACCAAGCCACAGGGGAAAGCTACAATTATCACCTGCCTGTGTGTGCTAACACCAACCATCTTACAGAGGCCCTTTTAAAATACAAGAACATACCACTATTGGAATTCACCGAAGAAGGCACTCAGACAACTTGTTTGTGCACAGAGTGATAAAGATTAAAGTATTTCTGGGGCTGATCGGATGATCATGCCATGAGAAGCGCTTTTATCTTTAAGCTGCTACTTTGGAGAAGCTGGAGATTGGGACCTGTGTGGAGGATCTATGTCAAAGAAATAGATGGATTCTCTTTGGCTGTCTCTATAGTAGGCAATTGGTGCTAGATGTGATGGGAGCACAAAACTAGGTAGCTGTGTTGTGATAACGTCATTTTTTAACACAGGTATCTTGTATGCTACTGTTGTTAGCACTAGTGGAATTGCACTAGTGACAATGTTATTAATCATGTTTATTATTGCAATGCCTAAGGACCAACCAGGAATGGGATCCCCATTGTTCTAGGCACCATACAAACACAGAGTAGCATATGGTCCCTGCACACAAAAGCTTACAGTCTGTATAGACAAGATCAACACAGGGCAGGGGAAGGAGTAGAATACACCAGCAGAGGGAATGTTACAGGTGTAAACAACATGTTAGCACCATGATTTGGAGGGAGGGGGGGCTGGGTTTAGTTTGGAGGACCTAATTTAAGCGGAAAGAACAAGAAAAGGACATTGAAGGAAAGTGGGTGAAGGGTGGGGAACAGGGCAGAAAAGAAGAAGAGAAGAAGGAAAGCGGTGGAGTGAAGCTAAGGCAAAGAGACTGAGGGAGAAATAGGGCCTGGAGCATACAACCAAAGAGTACTGGGGAGAGAAATGCAACATAAATTCTAACTGTTGGACTTTCATTTTCTCATCCTGAAGTTGTCATGGAAAAATGTTACCCCCTGTATCAGAGGTGAATGGATAGTAATGTAAATAGCACTTGTTACCCATTGTAAACTGTTAATTTTAAAGCTAGGTTGACACATAACTTTTTTTTAATTACTTTTTTTTAAAAAAAGCTGCTTGGTGGTGGGTGCTGTTTGCCAGCCTTTTTCAGTGGCTGTTTGCATTGCAGAAGAAAGCAGAAGGACAGACTGTGATCAGTATAAAAGAGCAAGAAAGTAAGAACGGACAAGAGAAGAAACCTATAGCAGAAAAGAGCACTCAAACCATCAGAAAACTGTAATGAGTACAGGATCAAAAATTAACACATATATATATATTTATCTATAACAGAGGCAACCCCCTCCCTCCACAAGGGAAAAAAACAAAATTAAATTAAAAACCAAAACCCAGGACATTGAAAAATATTCAAAACTCAGATCACAAACAAGTAGATGGATTCTAGTATCAGAATGGTAGCCATGTTAGTCTGGATCTGTAAAAGCAGCAAAAAATCCGGTGACACCTTATAGACTAACAGACATTTTGGAGCATGAGCTTTTGTGGGTGAAAACCCACTTCATCAGATGCATGCATTCACCCACGAAAGCTCATGCTCCAAAACCTCTGTTAGTCTATAAGGTGCCACAGGACTCTTTGCTGCTTTTATAGACGGATTCTGTCACCCTTATCCACATTTGGTACTTATTTTGTGAGCAGCCCTATTGATTTCAACTGATCTCAGTTATTCCAGTTCTCTGTTTTGTAGCAGCCCTTTTAAGCAATGTGCATTGCACAAATTAATCATACTGGATATATATCTTTTTCCCTGTATTCTCCTTCTGTCATAGTCATCTTCGATGTTTTTCGTATTGGGTCAAGTTTGAATTCAAGAGATGATTTTTAAGTTGACAGTGCCCTTTTAATTGGCAGGAAGATGGTTGTGAGAAGATGATCTTGTGGTTAAGACACTGGACTAGAACTCAAGAGACCAGGTTTCAGTTACTGGCTTTGCTACAGTGACCTGGGGCAAGTCATTTAGTCTCTCTGTACCTCCCATCTGTAAAATGAGGAAAATAGAGCTTCCACATCTTACACAGGTATTGTAAAACACTATGGTATTAGCCGTCGTATAAATATCTACAGAGGGCAATCAAACATAGGACATCGTAGACTGACCTATGGGAATATTTTACAACCAATTTAAGAGGAGAGGCTGTCAGGGAAGGGAGCAAATGGGGGGAGTAAATGAAAGGGAGATATGCTGGGCAGGCCATAACCAAAGCACAAAGGCTAAAATGATCATATCTGTAAAGATTTGTCTTCCTTGAAGTTATTTATTTCTGTGTATTGATACCCTTTGATTACAGTATAGTCAGCAAGACGCCACATGCTTACAGGGGTCCAATCACATGAATCTGATTGTAGGATTGGGGCCCTAGCTTGTCTAAATATCTGGGCCAGTAAAATCTAATCATAATATATTAAAACTAAAGTCTATAAACAAGAACAGTATCTGTAGTTCTAAAAAGTCTATGTAGTGAGTAACGTGTCTGTGTGTATTTTTCCAAAGGATGCTGTTTAAATGAATGTTTACAAAGTTGAACAGCGATAGGTACTTCAGTTGGCAGAAGGCTTTAAATACCATTAACTTGCTTTGCAATAACCTTTGTAACTGTCATGTACATCTGTACCAGATATGGACTGGCTACAGAGCTTGCTTGTACACACCAGATTGTTCATCATAAGCTCCTTTAATGCTGTGCCAGATCTGGCTAAGGTCAGCTTTAAATAAGGCTGTATTTTAATCACAATGACACCTAGTGACTAAACAGTATAATACAGTTTAGCATTCCATTGCACCTCCCCCCTTAAGTTCTAGGTTCCTACCATTTACAATATTTACACTAGCACACTGTCTTTGAGTTCAGTATGGAACAGTCTGGTAAGTGTCTCCAAATGAATCCTACTTGTTTTCTAATTACACAATCTAAATGCATAATAACTTGGTCATCTGACTGTCTATGAGTTGCAGCCACTACTGGCTGTGGTAGATTTGGAATCCTTGTGTCTTCTTCCTCTTGTTCTGCATCTGCCATCTGTGAAGTTTGCTCTGTGAATTTTTCTTTCTGAGGAACAAACTGTAACTGTCGATGGCTTCTGTTGAACTCTCCACTGTTGGTCTCGATAGCATGTGATCTGGGTGCTGAATTATTTTTTCTTTGTGGCAGCTGGAGTGGTCCATCTCTGGTCTCCATTCAATTTGGCATGAACATAGTCACCAATCAGGTTCTAGACCCAGCAGTTCTCTGAGTGAAATCTCTTGTAAAAATATTCATAAGCTCTCCTAGCCTTTTTCTCTGATTTGGCTACTCTCTTCATGTCTGCCCACTTTGGAGGAGATCCTTTACCAAAGTTGGAATGGTATTTCTGAGTTGTCTTCTCACCAGGAGTTGTGCTGAATTGTATCAAGTAGCTGCTGATGGTGTTGGTCTGTCAATCAGAAGACCAAGAAATGATCTTCCAGCTGATTTTCTTGGCATGCTGTACAGTTCTCTTAGCATCTCCGGTCACTTGTGGATAATATGGGTTGCTAGCAATATGATCAAAATTATATTTTGTTCAGAATGACTTAGTCTGCTGCAGTGAATTGTGATCTGTTGGCCATCAGTAGTTGTTCCGAAATACCGAAGTGAACAAATTTGCACTTCAGTTTCTTGATAACTCTGTGACAAGTTATGTCTTTCAAGTACATTATACACCTGGAAAAATTATTCATGATGACCAGGTAATGGTGTTTTCTAAATTCACATACATTTGTAGTTAGTTTCTTCCAAAGGGTGTTTGTGCACTATATGTCTCAGCATTGTGTCTTAAGCTGATTTCTGCTGGATCTCCTTTTGAAAGTCCAATATCATCAAATCCTCAATTGAGTTCTCTCACCTTTCTCACTAGACCCATCAGAGCTGCCACGCTGCGGCTGAGAAAGTTGTTGATCTTTGATCCTTTGATTGCTTGCATTTTGAATGCATATCTTTTGTCTTTGTAAGCTGTTTCTGTGGTGAACTGACCCATGCAGTTCAGAATACCTGTAGGGTTGGTCAGAGCTGGGTCAGGTGATTTAAACTCTGGGAGAGATTGTAAATCCCTTCTGAGATGACTGTGATGTCAGCTCCTGAGTAATTTTAAAGTCAGTAAGGTTTCAGTCTCCAGGTAGGTTCTATGTCATTACAAATGTTAGATTCCAGAAACAATGGCTCTTGATTGTTTATAGTATGAATCAACTCCCTTACTGATTTGGAGTGGCAAACAGCTGCAAAATGTCCATTTTCAGGCATGTATTACACTGTGTGTCTCTGGTTGCATATGTATCAACTCTTGGGATATGACTTTTTCCATACCTTGTGCATGTAGGCTGGAGTTTGTCCATCGAAGGCCAGGTCTACACTACCATTTACTTCAGTATAACTTTAGGTTGCTCAGGAGGGTGAATAATCCACTCCCCCTCCCCCTGAGCAACATAAATGATACAGACCTAAGCACAGGGGTGGACAGCTCTATGCTGGTGGGAGAGCATTCTCCCATTAACCTAGAGCTTCTTCACCAGATGCACTACAGTGCCGCGGCTGCATTGTTGTGCAGCTGTGTTGACGTAGCGCTTCTAGTGTGGACTAGCTTTAGCCTGGGAGTTCTCTTTCCTTGCCTCCGGCGTTTTATAATGATGATTTTAGCACTCCAGTGTCTGTTTATATCTTCTAAGCTACTTTCAGGATTTTCAAGGGTTTCCTGCCTTTTGTTCTGTTGTTTGATTAATTCTGACTGATTTGCTATCTGCATAACTGTGGTCAGGGTTAAATCTCTCTTCAGCTGTAGCTGTTTTATCTGTTAACCCAGTCACCAGCCTGTCTCTGATATTTTCATGTTGTGCATTCCGAAAAATCACAGTTTTCAGCCAATATATGCTGAGCTCTTATAAAACATTCAAAATTTTCCCCTCGTTCTTGAATTCTCTGGTGAAAAAATGCTCTTTCTAAACCACATTTCTCTAGGGTATAAAGTATGTATCAAACATAACCAGAACCATTTCATAGTGATCTTTGTGATTGTCTTCAGTAGAGTCACAGGATTTAAAGATATGCTTTTCTTTGTTCTCTGTAGCATAAATTAAAGATGATACCTGCATATCTCCAGTTTCTTTCTGGAGTTTGTTTGCTATTTGAAATCTTGTTTCCAGTTTGTCAATTGTGAAGGTCTCTGGTGCATTGAAGAGTGGCATGTTGATAAGATCCTGCAACCTTTGTTGCTTTGTTCCTTCTCTGTGGAACCTTTGTTACTGTTTCTGCTCTGAATCCCAGTTGACATTATGGCATGTACTTCTGTATCAGATATGGATTGTTCATCCTAAGATCATGTAATGCTTTGCCAGGTATGGCTAAGGTTAAATTTAAATAAGGCATTTTATTCACAGTGCCATCTAGTAGCTAAATAGTTTAGCATTCCATTACAGTAATAGATCTGATGCTTCCTTACTGGGAGAGACTGAAGGCAAAGCACTCAAATTCTAAAATAAATTTACAAACTGTCTATAGTATTTATATAATTGGGATATTCATCTACATTTGCAGAATCAATTGAGGTCTACTGATCAAAGTGTTTTGACTATATTCAGTGGTGACCTAAATGAGATAAGAATGGCCATTTAGTTTCCAGATATCTTTAAAATATACTTAAAAGTAATATAACTTGACAAGAACTGTGATAACATTTTCCATTCACAGAAAATATCAACATGTAAATATTTAATACACTCACAGTAAATGTAAATGCAGTAAATTTTCAGCAGAAAATGAGGCAAAGAATTTCCCAAAGCAACATAGTTGTGACGGTGTTTTGTTTTAATTTTTGATGAATATTTGTTCTTTAGAGGATTATGTAACTGGTATCACAAAAATCCAAAGGCCTCTCTTTCTCCTTAATCAGTGATAACTTAAGTGAAGGCCTCTAGCTTTCATGTTAATTCAGAGATAAGCCTGACTGACATTTATAGTGAACTAAATATTGGGACTTTATGATAAGAGCTAACATGTGAACTGAGAACCCTAAACTCATTTCATTAGACAAATCCAGCTCTACTCTACATATGGATGCAGAGAAGAAAGACAAATGGTTTATCATCTAAGCCACCCAGCATCCTGTTCTTGATAGTTCAGTAACATATGCTAACATATGCTTTCCTCTAGAACTTCAAAAACATGCTTTTAGCAGCAATGAAAATAGTACCATGCATCCAATTCAACTTTAAACCTCATAGTTTACCTCTAATACCATTACCTCATGTACAGAAGAAAATGTAAGTCTAAAATATGCTGGTGATTATAACCTTTCTTCCTGACAGACATTGTAATATAAATGCACATAAATTGAATTTCTTCTTTAAAGAAATTTGAATACCTTTAGAGCATTTTAGCAAATCATCTCCAGCCTTTATGGCACAACTTCAATGGACTGTGGAAAAGTGATCTCCCTATGGCATGACTTCTGCAATAGAAGGATATAGCAAGGCAAAGACATACCAAGAAAAATAGAATGTACTTTATTGATATTCAAAATTTATTTTATTAAACTTGCATAAATGACTGAAAAAACTGGAAGCTGGTTTTATTAGAAAAGGCATTCAAATATTAACTCTGCAAATGCTGGTTGTGTTGCTCAGCTGGAAAAAAATAATTGAAGATTTACAGCTTTAACATTTTGACTTTGCTCTCCAGGATAATTGTTTGATTCCTTGTGTTAACCATTAAATCAGAAACTGTTAGAATGGGTAAGTAGTTAGTAGGAGGTCCTGATGCATCAGATAAGAATTCTTCAGAAGGGTTCTCCACAGAGGGGGAAATGGAAGATATTTGAGCAGTCTTGTGCTAATTAGCAAATATGCTAATTGGTTTATAATAGCCATATTTGAGGACTCCATTTCTAAGGGAATTTATGGCAGCAGTCCCGGGTACTATTGGCTGTCAGTGTTTATCTTAAAATAGGTTTGGGAAATAGAGAGCCAAAAAAAGAGAATTTTTCATATTGACAAATACTAACATTTCTATAATATATTGAAGGATAAACTAGCTGAAGTTTTGTGGGTGTTTTGTTAAATAGAGGCCAGCCGAATTTGCGCTAAATTAGTTGGCTCAGTTTTATGTGACTCAAAATAAGGCAGGTGTTTACTTTAGCGAGGTGAGCTGCTTCGATGCATTAAAGATTTCTACCTCATTCTGGATAATGCAATGTGTATAATTTATAGTAATCTTGGGGACCAAAAGAACTGCTCATTGATGTAGACTTGTCAGATGATCTATTTTAAGATGATCTACTGCCAGGTAAATTCATAGGTTTCAAAAGTTAGCTCAGTGGTGAAATATTGAGCTTGGCCTTTGGCTTCACATACGCTACAAACTTTCCAACTTTAGAAACTGGTAAATGCTGTAACTCGTCAATAAATTTGATATATATGTGTGTATCAACAGAGCCCCACTCCAGCCATTACAGTTAATGGTCTGTATGTATTTCCATTTCTACTACCACCTCCTATTTTCAAGGCTTTATAACTCATGCATAAACATTTCCTCATGACTGCAACTTGGTACGCAGCATAAGCCAATGAACCTTTCTTTAAAATAAAATCTGTTTTGATGTGAAGTTTACAGCTTTTGGGGCATTTTTTATAATCCTAAGAAATCGATAAATAATTTTTAGAAATAAAGACTTCACATTTTTGTCAAGATGGTAATTCATATAGACTAAGAATTTATATTGAGCTGACTGAAAGTGTTACACTATATAGTACTTCTCTGGTGCCTTTTTCAGTTGCTGCAGGATTTAAGCATTCATTTTTTAACATGTTTTTTAGAAGTTACAATTCCATCCTTTCTGGTTAGGTGAATTTTTCAGTGCATGAGTGACTTAATCCTATTTTCAAAAGTGACAGAGCACTTAAGAGCCTAAGTCTCAGTGAAAAATCAGTTGGATTCAATGGAGTTAAGCACCTAAATACCTTTGAGGATTTGGGCCTAGGTTTCTGGGGGCTAAATTTTAAAAATTATTTAGGTGCCTGAAGATGCATATTGGCCCCTAGTATGATTTTCAAAAGCATCTAAGCGAGCGCAAAGCACAGCTATGCAAGTTGTGTCCTTGCAGAATGATTTGTCCCATGGTGCCAATTTCAGAAAGACAATATGTTTACCACTGTGGTTGAAAAACAAATATCCACACTTCCTGATACTTCATTGGTCAGGACCTAATGTTAATTGTACTCTGATGAGGCAGAATAGCCATCCAGGCAATAGAGGGAGCACAAGCTACCTACAACTGTGCTCATGCGTACACTGATGCCAATATACTGAGGAAGTATGTGCAGCGCTCATTTGACGCAAAGGGAAATATTAACATTTTTGAAATGGAGGAAGGCTATTTTCATTCTTCCTAGAATGTATGAGAAAAATCTAGAGTAAAAACCAAAATATTAAAAACAATTAAATACAGTGTTGCCAGATAATATGATTGTTGATGTTTTCTTAAGCCCTAGCTCCTGGAATGCTGGGATGATGTGAGAGGGTTAATTAAAAGAAAGTAGTTTCCTAATCCTCACAATCTTGGAGAAGAGTTTGAAAATATAAACCCTAAAGACTTCAAAACCAGAAGGCAAATAAAAATTCCCCTCAAATTTATTGTTTATAACATTTCATGTTTTTCAGTCAATCTCATGATTTTGGAGGCCTGACTCATAATTTTTGAATGCTTGGGATTGGCAATACTGTCAATAGTAAACTCTAGTGAGTCGTTTTAAGAACAATTGCCTGCAAAATCACACACTTTAAGGTCATCTGTTACTGGAAGAAATGGGTGGATTAACCTCCAGAACTAATTAAAATTGTTGTGTTTTTAAATTGCTGTTTGTTTCTTTTTTAAAATGTGAAATATATAGTATCAAAATAAAAAACTCCCTGAGCACAGAACCTCCATAAAGATGTTCAGCTGGAGATAATTTTTAATCACCGTTCTAAGCTATGAAACTGGGGTATGCAATAGAAATGCTGACAAAATTTTAACTGTGCTATAGTACAATAGTTATGTAAATACAGTACATAATGTACTTAATATGTTAATCTCTGAATCTCCAGAAGCAGAATCTTACTGGAGCAGAGCTCTGCTATGGCATATCAGCCTAGAGTTTACAAAAAATGGGGGAAAGAATGCAGAGCCTACTAGTGTAAGCTGGTTCTTCTGGTTAATGGCACTGGCATTTTGGGAAGAGGCAAACAGCACTTCTTAATTTTCACTTCAACCACTGGCTGGTTTTTTACATATGTACTGCCGGTTGTGCTTGATTTTTGCCATGTATTCCGATGATTTATTTTTGTTTGACAATAACGTAAAATACAAACCATCTGATGCTAGGATTTAGCTCCATTACGCTGGGAACCACAAACCTATGCCATGTTGCTTTTCCATTTTATAGTGCTTGTTTTAATCTTACCAGCATAATTGCTCAGGCTTTTTTCCTCTTTTGGATTAAATGATGGTTTTGGCCACAATTTTGTGCCAGGAAGCTGAACTTTCTGACTCACATCTCTAAGCTGTACAGGGCTATTAATATAATATTAAAGTGTCTGATCTGCAAACACAGTGTTGTGCTCAAAATGTGCTTGACATAATATGCTCAATTTGCCTGTGCTATTACATACATGCATATGCCCAATGACAGTCATTTGCAGGCTCAGTTACCAAATCTGCACACAGAGCATGGTATCTGCACACAAAAATCAGGAGTTAAATCACGTGTAAATTTTGCAAAAGTAATTGCATAAATAACATGTTTAAAATCAGGCCATATATATATATATAATGTGTAGTGGATTGTGGAAAGAATTCAACATTATGTTTTTAACAGAAGACATGCTGCAATCTTAACTAAGAAGGCTGAGCTCCTCAAAGGTATTTGAACATCTAACTCCCATTGAGGAACTGGGCCTAGGTGACCACTCCATAATGTAATAGTCCCTTCTGCAGATAGCTAGCAAGGAGAGAACCCTGTAGGCGTCCATCATCTGAGCTAGAAAAGTAAAAAAAAAAGTTAGTTTCCTGTATCCAGATTTGTAAAGCCTGATAAATTCCTTTTACACGCCAGTCACACATTTTATTCCACACTATCCTTAATATATAACATCTATCTTAAGTCATGCATAACAGCTGCTTCTGACTGTATTGTGTGTAGCTCTAATAAGTCACAATGGATCATAAAGAGTTTCTTATACAAGAGAGGTGGACTTAGATCTCCAAAACATATGGTACATAATAGAAGAAATTCATAGGTCTTTTGGAAAGAATTTACCACTAGGTTTAAGTTGTTAAATAAGCACAACCATGTTAATACAGCTCCCTTCAAAATCGAGAAAAAGTCAGTAGAGTCTATTTTTCCATTCAACCTGTTAGGGATTTACACAGGTATTTCCCATTAATGTTAAAGCCTCTCTCTGCAGCAAAGAGAGAGAACCAGCAAGAAACAAAACAACAGCTAAACCTCTGTTTTCACCAAATGGAAGAAGGAGCAAATCAGAAGGGCACAAACATGTTTCAAGTTTCTAAGATGCAGTTAGCATTCGTGGGCTGTTTGAATATGACGGTTAATCACAACTCATCTCATATTTGTCTCTTTGGAAACTAATATGCTGGATAAAAGATTGGGGGTAAATGAAGCAAACCTGGTTATTTTAAACATGTGAGATTTCTGAAGGGAATACTTAACAGCTGAAGCAGTTCAGCAGAAGGCTACTTTGAACCCGCTGTTATGGACTGGTGTGTCTGGGAGGAGGAGGAGACCTGTTGCTCTCTCACTCTGGAGAATTGTATGAGCTGCTTCAATTATACTGTGATGCATTTTGGCTAATTCACTAAGAAAGATGGAATCGAAAGGGAATGTTTCCTTAACTACAAGGTATTAATATCCTGTTTAATTTTTGCTTTCTACTGTGAACCCTTTTCCTTTAACATACAGTGTCAGCTCGGCAAGGATTTTCTGACAGTATCAAAGGGGAACTTAACTCTGAAATGCTGCCATGAAAATCTCTCTCTCTCTCTAGTGTAGTCTTTCAAAAAGAAGCATTATGTGTCAGTAGAAGACAGTTACTGAGTGAATACGAATGAACCCCTGGGGCTGGCCAGCTACTGCTGCTGATAGGGGCATAAAGAGTCACACTTTGCCCTTGGTTACACAGTTGTAAGCCTGGAGTTACTCTATTAAGTCAATGGAGTTATTCTTGATTTCCTCTGACTGACCGTCTGGAAGAACGTGAGTGGGAAATTATCACTGTTTACTAGCAGAAAACAGATTGAATGAAAACAAACTGCATGAAACTGAATCATTTCCAGGTAAGATGATAAATCAAAGGTCATTAGTACGGGCTGGATCCTGCAAACTCTTACTCATGCGAGCAACCCTTAGTCCTATGAGTATACTCAGTGATTTCCACAGTACTACTTGTTTGTGAGAAATGAATACTTATGTGGGCAAAGACAGAAAGGTCCTGGCCCCAGGTTCATTCAGTGATAGCCTGCAGCTGCATAATCCTCTTGCACAAAGGTAAATTGAGATAATAACCCACTGGGGGAAAGGAGACACTGATTTCATAAAAGGGAAAAGCTTCTTTAAACCATACATATATACTACTTTACATCAGAAGATGGAGAAGTCCAGGATTAGAGAGTTAGATTTCTTTTGTAGGAATCACCAAATTCTGTATTAATTTGAAGAGGCTGATATAGGCTGATATTTTTTTTACCGTTCATTTCATTTTGATTTTCCTGATTTAGTTAAACAAGGTCGTTACGGGTTTGTTTGTCAATGCCGTAGGCATTTTTCACACATTTAAACTATCCTATCCTAAAATGAATAGGAGACTTTATGGTTCATATGGCCCATCCATTTTCTCTGCACTTAGATGGAGCAGAGAGTGGGGTTTGGCCACTGTCAATAGGAATGTGAAATAAGAAAAGACTTTCTTGACTTTAGATTATTCAGAAATCCATTGAAAAGATTCTTTAGATTGATTTAATTAGAGATGAGTTTAAAACACAAAGTTCAGATCCAGAGCTTGATTTCCCCAAAGTCTGGTATGTTCAGAGTTTTTGTTTGTCTCTAGTTTTTCCTGTGTACAGACAGCAGGATATTAGTGCCTGCAAAATTTTCTCCTTGCGCCACAAATGAATCCCGCTCCATAAACAATTGGTTAAATAATAGATCAATTTCAGTGCACATGGACTAATTAATAATTCCTGCTGACTCACAAGCAATTCATGAATCATTTTCTGAATGCTGAAAAGTGGTTCATGAATCTGGAAAAAAATAAGGGAAATTAACAAAATAAGTAGTTGGTAATTATCTTGCTCATGAATCCAGCCAGGGGATTCCAAGTTCACTACGAATAGTCTATCCAACTGAATCCTGAAGAACCAATTAAATCATCAGTCTAGAATTCCATTTCCCCTGACATCATTAGAATATTTCTATGGGACTGGCACCATTTCAAGTCCATGTACAGCCTCGACTGTTTAATTATGTGATTTCAATTCCAGAGTGAAATCTGCATTGGATAACAATCCAGACCATTACTTTGTCTTTTGTATATAACCAAGTTACACTGTTCAGGTGCTTAGTATTGAAATAAGAATGTGACTTGCATTCCTTCCACTCAATGTTTCTGACTTTTTTCTTTTTAATTAGAGGGTCCCTGACATTGCCCTGGCCAAGCCACTTTTAATATCTGCTGCCAACCCTATTTCTCTGACAAAACAGTTACAAGACTGTGCAAAATATTCCAAAGATGCAGCTCACTGAGTTGTTGTCTGGTTGGTACGTACGAAGAGTGTTCTACAAGTCATGTGGCAGCTCAGACATGTGTTTTGAGGTTTTTTTGGTGTGGCCGCATGTCCCTCAAGCCTCTTGGCCCAGTGTCCCTTGTATGGCTGTCTGATGGATTTTCTCCTGGCAGAATATGCTGCATGTGGAAAATAGACTTTGATTGGTGGAATTGCCAACATATTTCCTTTGGCTGACATCAAAATATAAGAAATTCTGTCAGGGTTAAGGCAATCTTTTTTTAAAAACCCAACATTTATTAAATATAATTAAATCAATGAACAAGCCTTATAGATTTGTTACTCACTGGGCACAAGTCCCCCCCACTGTGCCTGATGCACAGAAGACATGGGTCTGTTACACCACTTCTTTTGAGAGGCTGGCTCATGCTTTTAGCACCCAAGATCCCCCAGTTCAAATCCTGGAGCTGGCCAAAGTGTTACTACTGTTGACCAAACAAAACAAAAATCGCAATAATTTCCAGCATCCCATAGGGTGCCCACCCCAAATTCCAGTTGGCTTTAGTGGGCATTTGTGGTGCTTTTCCTATGACAGGCTCAGCCTCTGGTTGTACAGTGGAAGTATTTGTCTTAATTTCTAACCCATCCAGACTCTCCCAGTTACTAAAATCCCATATTTTAACCCTCAGAATAAATATGCCTCACTTGCTGTGTGACTCTGGGCCAGTCATTAATCACTCTGTGACTCCATTTATCCGTCTGTAAAATGGGGCAGAGCACATTGCCTTCATTGTAAAGAAGAGCCACAGACAAAAGCTTAGAGACCCACAGATGGAAAGTGCTATTTTTAATCACTTTTCCTTGTGACTGACTATTTTAACATTCTAATGGTAAGGGACCTCTCTTATGAATTACTTTGAAAAGTATAAAACCTGCTGCAGGTTTTCCAGCTGTCTATGATTTTTTATGATGTTACTAGTGAGGAAGGGTACAAATTAAAAATGCATATTACTTATTTTTGCTGTTTGGCTACAGAGGGGATTGTACTTTTCTTATTCTCAGACATACGAGCAACAGTGATACATATCCAAAGGAGATCTTTTATCCCATCCCATCCCATCCTTGGATGAAATATATTTTCTTCCCCTATTTTTCTCCTATTATTTGTAACACTCACTGAAATCACATTTAAAATTAGATTGTGCCTGTGCTAGAACACTTACAATGTCGTGAATGGAATGTGTTATGAGTTCCAGTGAACAGCATACTGAATGGAGAGGCAAGGGACCTGAGGCTTAAGGTTGGTGATAGAGGTGGGGCTAGAACCCAGGAATCTGATTTTCTGTTGCCCTGAACCCTGTGTAGGCAATTACATCAGAACAAAGTAAAAGGCTACGAAGTCCGTATGGAACGATTTTGCACTGATATCAACAGCTACACAAGATGAAGGGCAACAGAGAATCAACTCTATGGCGTCTATTCCCAGCTCTGACACTGACCTTCAGTATGAGCTTGGCCAAGTCGCTTTACTCCCTCTGTGTATTGGACAGACCATCTTTCGGAAAGAGCTATACATGAAAAGCACTATAGAAAACTGAATTATGTATTTTTTTATTTGCATCTCATATTTTGGGTGCGATATAAATACAAATATATTGTTAGTTGTTATACTTTGTCTTCAGGCATTGCCAACGGTTAGCCTTAAGAATATTAAAACTGTAGAAAGAATAGTTTTGTAAAGCGAAGGGTATTGGGCTAGATCCACAAAGGGGACTTAGACTCAGCATTGCAATGGCCAGCATTTGGGTGCCCTCAAGCCTCGTGGAATCTACAGCCCTGAGTTAGGCACCCAAGACCCTGATTCAATGCGTGGAGAGAGTTAGGCTCCTCTGAATGGGCTCCACAAAAGTCAGCAATCCGAGTAGGGAGCCACCAAAGACAGATAACAGGAAACACGTAGGCTCGGGGGTGGGTTGTGCACGAAGAGCGTTAGGTGTTTAAGACTTATATTCAAATCCATGCTATAAAAATCAGGTAAGGAAGGAGGAGGGATTTGAACCTGGGTCTCCTACATCCTGCATGAATGTCTAACCACTGGGCTAAAAGTTGTAAGGGGTCTACCTTCTCCTCAGGCTGTCTTGTGCATTGGGCACACCTGATGGCTTAGCCTCACAGATCAGCTAGCTGTTGCCCTGCCTAGTTTGAAAATGCTGCTGGGACTTAGGCATGTGCTAGGTGCCTAGAGGTTATGCACTGGCAGAAATTAAGGAACCTATAGGGTTTTATCAGTGGAAGTGTAAATACATAGGGATTAAGGGGCAGCTGAGTTTTTGAGGATCTACATTTTGGACTTAGACACCTAAATCTCTTTGTGAGTCTAGCCCTTTGGGACAATACGGAGTCTAAAGAAAAGCTCTGTTATACAGAAGTAATAGGGGACTAACAAACTTCAATAGCTAGGCAGGCAGTCTCCTTGATTGTACATATGTTTTAACTTGTGGATAGACAAGAACAGTCTTCATGCCACAGATGTCTAAAAACTTGCTGAGCTGTCATCTCGTGAAGCTATCAGTCAAGACCCTAGTTGTTTTGTTTCAGTCTCTTGTGTTTTTTTTTCCCCACCCCTCTGCATTTTATTGTAAAGGAACTCAGAAAAGTCTCAAGTGTTGTTTTTATTGTTATTATTTTCTACAGAGCCTTAATCTGTTTTACATCTGTGTTTGACTGCAGAAAGGCAAGAAGGGGTGAAAATGGATCAATCCACAGTTAAGGCAGTCAGAAAGCTATTTAGTACTATGCTGAAATAACACCTGTCCAATCCTGACAGATTTCAGTGCAAGGAGCTGCAAGAAACGTTAAACAATCTTTCATAATTTTTTTAAGCTAAGTACTAATATTCCCTCTTGGTGCATTTCTGAAACTATTCATATGTAGGTTCACTGGAAATATTAGGAGAAGCAGCTGGACATTACAAGGAAGCTGTCTTTTATACTTAGCCTCCTTATACAACTGAGTTCATAGTTATGGAATTTTTTATTGCTTCAGATTTCCTCCTGCTACCTCTAAATTTGCTGTATTTTCCTTTAACAGGAGATTTTTTTAAAGTGGACAACATAGAGTGCAGATTTTCAAAACCCTAAGGACCTGATCCTGAACTCCTCGCTTAGACACAGCTCTTGGAGAACTCCCGGTGCTTGAGTTAGGTGTCAGTTCAAGATCAGGTCCTGTGAAGGGGTTTGCTCACTTCAGGAACGCCTCCCCATGGACGGAGTGTTGTAGCAGCTGTCATTTGGTCTGAAGCCCCCTGTTGATGGCTGCTCCTCCTATATCTCGACTCTACAACCAGCAGCCAAGGTCTGCACAGTCCAACTCCTTGCTGCTGTTTCCCTGGGCTTCTCCCTAACCAGCCTTTCTCAGGCCTTTTTCCCTGCAATGTCTCTAGGGTGACTCTTCTTTCAGGTTAGGATCCCAGGGCTCATTCTCCTCCCTGGGCTGCCGCATCACCACTTCTCTGTTCCCAGAGAGGGACTGCAGACTCTCTCCCTGCAACCCCTCTTCTTGGCCTTTTTTTTTTTTTGAAGAGGGTGAAAAAGCCACACCCCTGAGCAACATAGCTAAGCCAACCTAACCCCCGGTGTAGACAGCACTAGGTCAACAGAAGAATTCTTCCATCCACCTAGCTTCTGCCTCTTGGGCAGATGGATTAACTTCAGTGACTGGAGAACCTCCTCCCTTCCCAGTGACGACACTGAGACACCGCTGCAGCATTTCTAGTGGAAAAACAGCCGTTGTCTTTGTTTTTTCAGCTCAGCAGCCTTTCAAGCCCATGTCTCTACAAACTTCCTTTTTCTATACTAACCAGCCCGCTCCTCACTAGCTGGGCTTCATGATCAGTTAAGCCCGGATCTCCTTCCAGGTGCAGATAGGTAATATAACTGGCATCCTAGGCCCACATTAACCCATTCATGGTCCATGGGGGGTACATACCACTTCACAGGCCTCTTAGGGGAGAAATTTTCTAAACTGGCCCTGACATTTTATATGTAAAACCGCAGCCACACAGATGTAGATCTGCATATGCAAATCAGGTTTTTAAACATGCAGTCACCTGATTTGTGTTCACAAGTACTCATAAATGAGTACAGCCAATTTTTCAGTTACTGCTTTGCAAATGATGCTGTCAGTATTACTGACCTGCTTCTGTGAATACTTTAGGACAGAGTTAGTGATATGCTTTGGTTTGGTCCAACACACCACCAATGAAACTCCACGACAGCATTAAATCATTTTAACTGGGCTCAAAATAGATAAACAAACATCCCTGAAGTCCGTGCTGCTATTAGATCATAATCTGGCTAAAACACAGAAAGTACAAAATGTCCTCGGAGAATTTTTTTTCCTCTTATTTTTGTTTCAATCTATCAGATCAAGCAGTTGATGCAAGATTTGGACTGAATATAACATTTCAATAACTCATATTTTAATCAGAATCAGCCGTATAAATTCTTTTTTGAAACCAGCCCAGAAGAATTTTCTTTAGGGTATTTTGGAAGCATTGCATATAAACTGTGATGTAGTATCTCCCAGTGTTCTGGGAGAGTATTTATCTTCATTGCTACTAAACTATTTCATCATTATTTGCACTTGACAGTATAAACTGAACAAATAATAGGTCGTGACAAGTAAACTGTTAGGAGAACCAAGGATATGTTTTTATTATTGTTTTTCCAAAAAAAGCCCCCAATCTGAGTTGGAGGAAAACGTGTGCTTTATAGGAGAACAATTTAAAAACAACTAAAACCCTGTAGTAATATTTTGCCATTCAAAAAAAACCAAATTACTTCTCCCCAGTAGATGACAGGTTGCTGACAGTCACTCACACAGGCCCCGATCCAGCAGAGCACTGAGCTCCCCTCTAGACTAGAAGCACATTACCAGTATAAGAATACTGACATGCTATAAAAGAATGTTTTGCCGTGTCTACATTAGGGGCTTCTGACAGCCTGTGTATTCAGGATGCAGTCATTCCAGCAAAGCTGTGATTTGTACTGGTGTTGTAAAACCACCCCCCACAAGGGAAATGAGCCATACCGAAAAAAGCAGTTTTGATAGTATAACTGCCTCTACATGAAGAGGTTCTGCCAGCACTGCTATGCTGGTCAGGGATCACACCTCTTCATACTCCGGATTGATGTAGCTAGGCCAGCGGAAATCTGTAGTGTAGACACAGCCTAAAGTATATATTCAATTTTATGTGAGCAGGGCTATTGACCTCAGCAGGACAAATCACACACTTAAAATCAACCGCATGCTTTGCTGGAACTGGGCCACACACAAGTCCTTGCCCCCTGTACAGTGTGACAAACCCAAACAGCCTTTAGGTAAGTAGCCTAGTCAAAGGGACAGGGAATAGCTGCTGGTGACCACTTAGAACCATGTGCTGCTCTTCCCCTTGATTCTTCCCTGTTCGATTCAGCAAATTTTGGACCAGTGAGACCAGACAAGGAAGCAACTCAGCCCACAAGCTTGGTTCTTCCAAATCATGAGACAGGACCTCATATAAAAGACAGTGTAGGCTGAGGCACACTAGTGTAATATGCATCTTGATTAGAAGATCAGCTGTATTTTCCCCATCAACTTCTTATCTAGGCCCAGGCTACAACAATACAGCCTGGATGCATGGCCACCGAGTCATTGTCCTGAAAGGAACCACTTGCTAGATCCCATTGTGACTGTTTCTGTTTGACTGCCCAACACCATAGATGAATCTGATAGGACCCAAAGCTGAACATTGTACTAACTCCTAGAGGATGAGCCATACAATCCAGAGAATGACCACTCAGTTCCGCAGAGTGTTTCCTCCTTCCAGCTAGTATTGCTATTGACTTGCCTGGGTTCACTTCATCTAGGTTCCAATCTCTTTCGTGCCCTGAGAGTTCCAGAGGATAGTACTGACTGTGCTGGACAAAAAGGATCTATGTATCCCCTAGAAAACATGTTGTGTAATAATGTTGGTTATACATGGTAAATAAACTGGACAGTAGTTTGAGAATTAGAATAAATTAGAGATTGGATGGTAGGTAGTGAGTTTGTTGGCACTGATACCTGTGTAATACCTGTGTAATAGATGAATCTTTTTATTTTTAATTCCTCTTGAAGCCTCCTCAATCCTCTGTTCCAAATCAAATAGATATTTTTCTCCTCTTCTTTTCATTCTAGAAAGAGTAACTCTTGGAAATTTTAAACTTTGTACCTAACCGTATCGCCATTCTAATTTCCATGAACCAATGGAAAAATCTGACATGAAAACAAATCTGACATTTTCTTTTTTTTTTTAATTTAGCATGATTTCCCCCCACAAATACAACTGGTCTTCAACTTTCCAAAGCATAAAAGCTACTTTTGTCTCTATCTCAAGACAAAGCTGTAAATGATTTCTCTAGACACCTTCGCTTGAATAGTTAGAAACCGATTGTGATAGCCCTTGTTGGCTATTGTACCAAGGGATGAATTGTGCAAGGATGCTTCTCATGCTCCAACCCCTTTACATTGCAAAGTGAAGCTTCCTACAGTAATAGTCTGTGTGCTCGCTATTTTCTGGGGATCCCAGACACTGTTTGTTCCTACTTTCCTCAACAAGTCTCCCAAAACAGGGTGGTGGAGCAAGGAAGAGGCATAGCAGATGGAACAGATTGCACGTTGCCACCTCCCGAGCATACAGAGTAGCAGCAGCAAGCAAGATTGTGCCTGTCTGAGGCACTATATCCCTGGTCTTCCTTCTGGAGCAATGTGGCTTAATGCTGCCCTTACACAGGGCTGTAGTTTAAATGACACGATCTAGCTCTTAAATAACATACAGCTTGAGTTTAAACTGTTCCTAGGTTCTAGAAAATAGTTTCCCAGCCCCCTGAAGGGATACGGGGAGAAAAAGAGAATGAATCTTGAAAACCCTTATGTTCTCTTTGGAAGAAAATTACCATCATCTGTTTTTCCTTTCTTGCAAGCTCCTAGAGCCTATGAGTAGTGCCCTGCTGCTGTATCTCAGAACTGCCCATTTTGCCAAATATCTTTCTGATGCAGGTGCCAATGTCATTTATACAAAGATGATGTCAACAAACATTCTTATGTCATACTTGATAAATGACGGCTTAAAAGAGCGCCTCCTGAATTCTGTTCCTTTCACGTGGTTCTTTCCTCATTTACTTTACACTCTCAAGTGAAACGACATTTTATTTCCCATAATGTTTCAGTTTAGACTTATGCTGTCTCTGGACAGGTGAACTTTCAAACTGGCTCAGGATGAATGATTCGTGCCAGGCATATAAGGCCAAATTCATTCCCAGTGAAAATTTAGAAAGGCACTGGAGGACTATCAATGGTTTAGCCTATGTCCTCATTGCAAAGTGGGCAGATTACCAGCCTGGATGAAAATAGATGAACTCCAGCCTATCCCACCAGTGGGACCAGATAGCCGGAGTTTAAAAGTACCACTAAACTCAGGTGAGAGGATTTTGTGTATGAATCGAAGGGGATTAGGGGCAGGGGCTCTATGTATTTTGCTGCCCCAAGCATGGCCGTCAGGCGGCTTTTGGCAGCGCGCCTGCGGAAGGTCCGCCGGTCCCACATCTTTTGCGTACCCACCACCGAATTGCCACCAAAATCACCCCAGGCATGTGCTTGGTGCACTGGAGCCTGGAGCCGCCCCTGATTAAGGGTATTGCTCAAGTAAGGGCCCAAGTTATCTCTGCAATGAAGACATGGCTTTATAGTGAGATTTTCGAAAGGGATCAGCACCCAGTATGCTACGGTTTTCGAAAATCTGGCCCCAGTAGTAGCTGCTGAGCCACACTGAAAATTCCAGCCCTTGGGCCTTGAAGGTTGTTTGTACAAGGTCCAGGGCACAGTGTTTAAACCAAGATGAAACTGATTTTTCTGAAGCAGTTGGCAATCCATTCTATTCCATTATCAATAAGTTCCCTCACATGGTCTATTGATGTACCCATCTGTCTTAAGGTTTTTCTACTGCTGCCCATTCATGTAGTGCCTGGATGCCTTCCATGTAAAACCAATAGCAACAGCTAAGTCCCTAGCGGACTTCATGGAGTCTTGGTCACTTATTTCTATATGGGATAAAACCTGCATTAGAGGTTTTTGTTTTGTTTTTTGAGTGAGCGGGAAAGAGGTAGATTTTATTAATTTCCTCTTATTCCATCCAATCCACACTTGAACTTTAGCAGTTTGGGCCTACTAAACTATCTCCCCAAAATAACTGAATCTTGTCTCCCAAAATCACACTACTTTGCACAGAGACACCCTAACTATTTTGAGGAGAGTTAAGGAAATGATTCTTCATGATTACACCCCATTCTACACACACGAACTTGCACCAAAATGAAGAACTGGTTTTGATTCACATCTTTTGTTATTTCAGAGCAAGTCTGCATGTGGACAGTAAAAAGGGAGACGTAAGGAAAAGCACTTTTATTCCACAAAATGAATGTGCACACACAGAGAACAAAAGGGGTGGACTGAAAATGATTTAGTTATTTTGATGCACGCTTGCATGTAGACTAATCCTTACATACAAAGTATGTGAGGTGCAGAATCGAATCTTTCTTTTCCTCCTGCTTCCTGTTGCAGATCCTTTCATCATTAATGTTCATTTATGTTTTCAGGGGTTTCTTTAAAAGGACTAGGGCTAGAAATGTTTTTTAATTTTATTTTTAAAGCAAAAGGTGAGATTTTTTTCTTTACATTTATCATTTGTCCAAATCAGGGCTCCTTCTTTAGCTGCAGGCTTCACCAGCCCCAAAGCCTGTGATCTTATCTTAGGCTGCCTGATACCTGTTGCTGGTTTTCTTTTACAGAAATGACCAAAGGCTTGGTATTTTTTTCTAGACCTTAGATACATAATACAAGACCTTAAGGCATTTAATCTTATCTCACAATTCTACTCTAATATTTTCAGAACTGCCAGAACTCCCACCACCTACTAAATTACTATATTCCCAGAATATGTTGGTGACATTCATACTCACAATAACTTAGTGCAAATGTAGAGCTTTGCAGTCTGCAACTTTGCAGTCTGCAGTCTTCTCTGGCTACACCGAAAGAAGGACAGGAGACATTTGACATGGGTTTAATTAGGCCACAACTTTATTATTAGATGTCTGGGCCTACCCAGCAGATAAAAGTGTACAGTACAGGTAACCCCATGTTTATTCCATAATTACCCAGGGGACTTTTACCACTTCCCCCTCTTTTTCCATCCAGGTCCCTCCAGCAAATCCATTACAAGACCGTACCATCCACCTCCCCATCCCCCTCATAGGAGGGTTAAGGTGGGCCATAATAATGGGGGTTGGATCCCTGCTGTACCAATCACTGGAGTTCCCAACCGCGCCCCTGCCTCCTATTCACTCCTTTACCAAACATTCTCCTTTCTCAAGCCATTTATCCAGTCACTGTATACCTTTCCTATGGAGTACCTGCACTGAACATCCACCCTACACTTTAATAATGAGTTGCAACATATAGCCTGCCGCCCATCACGCCATGCATGAACAGAGCCCACCCGAACCCACTATGGGGAAGGTGAAAAACCCCCAACTTTGGCCAATATGGTGGCAAGGGAAAAACTCCTTCCTAGAGCCCTCAACAAAGGAGTGGCTAGTGTAATGCCCACAGCAGGTCTGGACCAAACCAGGTATTTCCCCAGCTAAAAGGGGAGGGAGGGTAGATGCTGCCTCACCATGTTCCATGCAAAAGGGAGAGTTAAGGCACAGGGCTGCTCCTTTTAAATCCCTCGTTCCCGAGGGATGAGTCAGCAATCACGCTGATCCTTTTGCAGCAGTCTTCATTCCTCCCCCATCCCCAAGCCATAAAGCACAGTTCCCTTCATTGGCCTGCTAGCCAAATACCCACTGTTTCCCTCCACCCCCCATTTAAAGGTAAAGGGCGGACATGCTCTCAGATAATGCTGTTATTAATATTTTTATGTGAAAGCTTTCGTTCGGGCTTTTCCAGGCTCTGAGAAACATTCCTCATTCTCTAGTTACTGCCAGGCTTCTGACAGGAGCACACCAGGTAACTTTTCAAGTCATGTTAGGTCAAGATCACTTTAAAAAAAGAAAAGATAGGAACTGATAATTTCTTAATGCTTATCTAGTCTGGCTTTATCCATTATTCTTTAAGAGCAGTTTTTCTGTACTCTCTGTTTCTCTAATGAAGCCTGTTTACCAAAAACATCAGTATCGCCCCTGTGCTTTATATGGTTTGTAACTCAAAAATTAGACACAGTTATTATAATCAAACTACCTTGCTGCCTTTATGTAGATAATTAGCTATCTAGACTCTTTAAGGCAGCCGCAGCTGTTGTGCAAATACAGTAACTCCTCACTTAACAGTGTAGTTATGGTCCTGAAAAATGCAACTTTAAGTGAAACAATGTTAAGCAAATCCAATTTCCCTATAAGATTTAATGTAAATGGGGGGTGGGGGGTTAGGTTCCAGGGAAAACATTTTTGCCAGACAAAAGTCATTATATACATTTTAAACAATTTTTAACCAACCAATTTAATACTATGCTGGGGGGGAGTAGTGTATACATGCTGTGTGTTTACAAACATACTGTACAGTACTATAGTTGGGAGAGTGGAGCATTGCACAACTTTAAATGAGCATGTTCCCTAATTGATCAGCAATGAAACAACGTTAACCGGGATGACTTAAAATGAGGAGTTACTGTAATACCAAGGTTCAGGGGGATGCTCAGGGGCCTTGGGAACAGAAGTGTTAGTGGGAAAGATCAGTTTTATACCTCATTCCCCCAAGAACATATATGACTTGTCCATTGTTGTCACTCCATTCTCTGACAGCCAGTCTATCGTATCCTCTCCACTAGATTACAACCATGTGAAGCCAGCCCAGATCAGTCATATCCAATGGCTCTTTGGTGAATTTTGTTGGTGGTGGTCTTAGTCCAGTTTCCTGGGAGGAAGTTTTCATATCACAAAGCACACTATCACACTTGGCATGAGCTAGGAACCTCATTGGCAGACTCAGCAGAGAGACAAAGGATGTAACTGGTGTAAAGACTGACCTATCCCCTCACCTATACGGATCATGACTAAGACACACAGTGGGGCATTGTAGGGGAGTTTGCACAACTCCTGTCCTGCTGTGGATGAACAGATTACTTCAGATGTCAGTTGTGAGTACATCATGATTAGTGTTTGCATTACAATTACACCTAGAGGCACCACCTGAGACTGGGCTAGGCACTGTACAAATACATAGCAAAAGATAATCCTTACTCTGAAGAGCAAATGGACAAGAGGTGAGGTAACTTGTCCAAGGTAACACAGCTGGTCAGTGGCAGAGCATAGGTTATAAAGCAGGTCTCCTTATTTGCAGGCCAGTGCCCTGCCCACTTAGTCGCTTCATTTAAATGAAAGTCAGCAGCACAATTTTCAAACATATATCTGCAAGTTGATGGTCTTTGTTGATATTGGAAGTTATACCTCAGTACAGAACGGTGCAACTTAGGGACACTAACTATATAAGGAAAGCACCAAAATGATGAGTTAGTGAATTACATACGTTATCTGAACAGATTTCTGAGTATGAGGGTATGTCTACACTAGGGGATTATTCCGATTTTACAGAAACCGGGTTTTTTTAAAACAGATTGTATAAAGACGAGTGCACGCGGCCACACTAAGCACATTAATTCAGTGGTGTGTGTCCATGTACCGAGGCTTGCGTCAAGTTCCTGAGCATTGCACTGTGGGTAGCTATTCCATAGCTATCCCATAGTTCCCGCAGTCTCTCCCCTGCCCATTGGAATGCCAGGTTGAGATCCCAGTGCCTGATGGGGCAAAAAACATTGCCGCTGGTGCTTCTGGGTACAGGTTCACCCCTCCCTCCATGAAAGCAGCAGCAGCCAACTGTTTCGCACCTTTTTTCCTGGGTGAACTGTGCAGACGCCATGCCATGGCAAGCATGGACCCTGCTGAGCTCAGGACAGCAATCATATATGTTTTAAACATCTCGCGCATTCTCGTGCAGTCAATGCTGAACCAGGACCTGCAAAGCCAGGCGAGGAGGCGGCGGCTACGGCAGAGCTGCGACGAAAGTGATGAGGACATGGACACAGAATTATCTCAAACTGCGGGCCCCTGTTCTTTGGAGATCCTGCCAGTAATGGGGCAGATTATAGCCATTGAATGCCAATTTTGGGCCTGGGAAACAAGCACAGACTGGTGGGACCGCATAGTGTTGCCAGTGTGGGACGATTTCCAGTGGCTGCAAAACTTTTGCATGCATAAGGGCACTTTCATGGAACTTTGTGACTTGCTTTTCCCCTGCCCTGAAACGCCAGAATACAAAGATGAGAGCAGCCCTCACAGTTGAGAAGCGAGTGGCAATAGCCCTCTGGAAAGCTTGCAACGCCAGACAGCTACCGGTCAGTCGGGAATCAATTTGGAGTGGGCAAAATCTACTGTGGGGGCTGCTGTGATGCAAGTAGCCAAAGCAATCACTAAGCTGCTGCTACGAAAGGTTGTGACTCTGGGAAATGTGCAGGTCATAGTGGATGGCTTTGCTGCAATGGGATTCCCTAACTGTGGTGGGGCGATAGATGGAACCCATATCCCTATCTTGGCACCGGAGCACCAGGGCACCCAGTACATAACCGCAAGGGTACTTTTCCATGGTGCTGCAAGCACTGGTGGATCACAAGGGACGTTTCACCAACATCCACGTGGGATGGCCGGGAAGGGTTCATGACGCTCGCGTCTTCAGGAACACTACTCTGTTTAAATGGCTGCAGCAAGGGAATTACTTCCAGACCAGAAAAATAACAGTTGGGGATGTTGAAATGCCTGTAGTTATCCTGGGGGACCCAGCCTACCCCTTGATGCCATGGCTCATGAAGCCATACACACAGGCAGCCTGGACAGTAGTCAGGAGCTGTTCAACTACAGGCTGAGCAAGTGCAGAATGGTGGTAGAATGTGCATTTGGCCGTTTAAAGGCGCGCTGGCGCACATTACTGACTCGCTCAGACCTCAGCCAAACCAATGTCCCCATTGTTATTGCTGCTTTGCTGTGTGCTCTACAATCTCTGTGAGAGTAAGGGGGAGACCTTTATGGCGGGGTGGGAGGCTGAGGCAAATCACCTGGCCACTGATTATGCACAGCCAGACACCAGGGCGATTAGAAGAGCACAGCAGGAAGCAGTGCGCATTAGAGAAGCTTTGAAAACCAGTTTCATCTCTGGCCAGGGTACAGTGTGACTGTTGTGTGTGTTTCTTCTTAATGAACACCCCCCCCTTGATTGACTCATTCCCTGTAAGCCACCCCCCCACCCCCCCTTTGATGACAGCTTGCTTTCTAAGGAAATAAAGAATACATGATTTTTAAATGAGAGTGACTTTATTACTTAATTATAAAAAGAGGGAGAGAACTGACAAGGTAGCCCGGATGGGGTTTGGGAGGAGAATAGTAGGGAAGGAAAAGGCCACTAAAAAAATGTCATAATAATGAGAGTCTTTTGGTTGGGCTGTCCACTGGGGTGGAGTGGGCGGGTGCACGGAGCCTACCCCCACGAGTTCTTACTTGTCTGGCGGGTGAGGAGGCTAAGGAACATGGTAAGGGGGGAGGGTGGTTATACAGGGGCTGCAGCGGCACTCTGTGATCCTGCTGCCGTTCCTGAAGCTCCACCATACACCAGAGCATGTCATTTGATCAGCAGCAGCCCCAGAGTTGCATCCCGCCACCGCTGATCTTCCTGCTGCCACCTCTCATCTCAAGCATCTCTCTTCTCTTCTCGAGCGTCCTTCCTGTCCTCACGTTTGTCCCTCCTGTCCTCACATTGGACCCTCCTGTGCTCACGTTCACTGGCATCTTTCCTGTACTTTGCTACCACGTCCTTCCACTCATTCAGATGAGCTCTTTCATTGAGGGTCACTTCTATGATTTCCGAAAACATTTCTTCTCGCATCCTTTTTTTTCTGCTGCCTTATCTGAGATAGCCTTCGGGACGGAGTAGGGAGGCTTGAAAAATTTGCAGCCGCATGAGGGAGGGAAAAAAGGGAGAGAAGTATTTAAAAAGATACACTTTAGAGAACAATGGTCTTTCACGGTGAACAACACTATTCACCTTACATAGCACATATGTTTTCACTACAAGGTTGCATTTTGCATCTTAATATTGAGTGCCTGCAGCTTTGGTGTTACAGATCACAGACGCAGGTCCGGGCAGCAGAATTCAACTTGCATGTGGCCATGGTAAGCCATTGTCTTTCGGCTTCTGCAGCCTTCATCTCTCCAGCGCCCTCCTTTCCCAAATAGCAAGCAAATCCCGTTCAGTGATGCTTCTTTCCTGTTAACGTGCAGCAGCAGAAACCACCCCGTGGCTGGTATCATGGAAGATCACTGCTAAACACGCCCCTTTCCCCCACGCGCACAACCGCATGGCTGGTAGCAGGGAAGATCCCTGCTAGCCAAACGTGGAAAAGCTCAGCGCCAATCACCTCCCCCTGCCTTCCC
>NC_133787.1:12523314-12566334 GCF_003597395.2 Chelonoidis abingdonii | reverse complement strand
AGGAGTAGCCCTGAAATCGTATTGAGCCATATCTGATTAGGCGTTAAGCGTGGCGCAATTCGACGGTATTGGCCTCCAGGAGCTATCCCACAGTGCACCATTGTGACCAAACTCTGGAAAGTTCATCTTGAACTCCGGAATGGCACTGCCAGGTAGACAGGAAAAGCCCCGCGAACTTTTGAAATTTCATTTCGCTGTTTGGCCAGCGTTGGAGAGCTCACAACACAGGTAACAATAGCAGTCTCCTGAGAATCGAAAAAAGAGCTCCAGCATTGAGTCGCACAGGAGGTACTGGAATCTGATCACCTATAGAGGGAGAGGATTCTGTGCTAACAGAACTCTGTTCCAAAGAACAAATGAAAAAAGCAGTTGAAAAAAATTTCGCAAGGCCATGATGCAGATAGACGGACAGATAGAACCACGTAACACCAGGTGACTCAGTACAGTGCCATGTGAAAGTTTAAGAGGCTCAGACAAGCCTACCAAGAAACCAAAGAACCAAATGGAAAAATTTTGGGGCAGGTGGCCAAAAACATGCGCTCCTCTCGTCGGGGAGGAGTACAGAAATCGGTTTTAAGAGCCCTTTATGTCGATATAAAGGGCTTCGTTGTGTGGACGGGTGCAGCGTAAAATTGGTTTAATGCTGCTAAATTCGGTATAAATGTGTAGTGTAGACCAGGCCTGAGAAACCAAATGCTAGTGTAAAAGGAATAAGTTAATGATATAGATGCTTCTACATACTTACAATTATCAACCTTTTACTTGCCCATCTTTTCATATGAGATGACAGATAATAGGAAGAAGTCAGATATGTTAAAAATATACTTAGCTTTAACAGCACTGAGACACTTAAGTTGTCAGCAGACCAATTATTAATCAGATTAATGGACTTTTAGAAACCCACTGCACCCCTAGGACAATTGCTTGGTTCATGTTTCTTGAATACAGAATAAGGTTACTCACATGTTACAAGACCCTCAATAATGAAAGATATAAGAAACTAGCATTCTTTAGAATGCAGTGCTACAGCATCTCAGCTATAGGGATGCTGAGTACTGCCTGTATGAGAGCATGGTTTAATGACACTTTTTCACATATGGGCACAGTGGGCATAAGGAACTCTTGTCAAAACTTAATTTTAGAAAAAATGTTCTGATTGTATTTTTAAAAAAATTTTCTTTGTACACTATTAGAAATATAAAAAATAACTGTAAGAGCCAACAAGGGCACCAGCAGTAATAATAACCAATCTAAAAGGTGCATTTAATAGCTAATTTATTTCAACCAAGGTAACAATAACTTGACAATATGAAAGAAGTTTTCATAGACTTGTAAGGGAACTGAAATCTAACAACACGCTGAAATGAAATCTATGTCTGAGATTTTTCTAAGCCACCTATTTCCTGTTAGAAATGTAATGTCCAAAAAGTTCTGGTAGTCTTATAAAACTCTTTCAGTTATGCCTGACAAAATCATCTTACGATAATGGAAAGAGAAAAGAGTCAATAAAACAGTTCAGCTTCTGCATTGTTTTCATGAGATCCTGAAAATGCACAATTGGGTAGGCACATTTAAGACTGAGCAATACTATCTTTTGTATATTGGCATTAATTTCAATATTTTGCTTAATTATTTGAGATACTTTGTTCATTTGCTAAAATTGTTTTTTTGGAAGGCAGGAGGAAAACACACAGGAGTTTTGCCATTGAAGGCCTGATCCAAATCCCATTGAAGTAAATGGAAATACTCCCATTGATTTTAATGAACTTTGGATCAGTGGGATCAGAACAGGGTCCCTTATGGTATGTCTGTCAGCATTTTAGAGCAAGCCTCCCAGCCTTGGTCGACAGTCTTGGGCTAGTGCTTACACTAGTGATCATAAAAATAGCTGTGTAGACACTGCTTTGAAGGTGCAGCTCAGGTGCTGACGTGTAGGCAAGGCGGGTATGCTGTGTAGACTTACCCTTAGAGGCCATTGAAGTCAATGGCAAAACTCCATTGATTTTAATAGTGCGGGATTGGTCCCTAAGGCCTTGACTGACATGTATGGGATCTTTGCCATTGACTTCAAAGGAAGCCGGATCAGGGGCTAAGTCCCTGCTTAAAGTTAAGCGCATGCTTAGGTGCTTTCCTGAATCAGGGTGTAAGTGACGAATGGATAAAGCAGGAACATTAGTGGGAGAATACAGTTTCTACTCCCTCCTAAAAGCAGTGGATGTCTGAACTGGTAAGAGACCCCTCTCCCCACAAAGGAAAAGTAAATAATATACAAATAAGACTAGAGCTTGTATATTTAATAGCTTTTCAGTTTAGCAATTTAAACCTAATTACTAAGCAGCTTCTATTTCAACTATGTTGCCACTGAAACTAGTTGCACTAAAAGACATCTTTATATATTTGTCTCATGTATTTTATACAGTTGTAATTTTACCTGTACGTCTGTAACTTGCCTTTTTATTAAAATAGGGCTCGTGGGGGCTTTTAGGAAAAGAAATATTAAATAAAACCAGCTTCTCTTAAGGAACCACTAAACTTCTGCTATGTTGGTTGAAGACAATAGGTATCGTACCCAAAATTACAAAAGTCTTTGGCCTTTTGTGGTGTGTGTGAGTTTTAGTTTAATTACTGTAAATATTTCCCCTTAAATGATTTATTAGCTTCCTTTGTAATTTTGTCAGCGTTCACTTGCCGTTTCAATCTGAAATGGCTATTAGCCCCCTCCCCCACTTTCTTAGCAAGAAGTAAATCTCTGCTATTTGCTGATTTGTTTATTACCATCTGGAAACTTAATCCCCAACAAAGTCAGAGATTTTAAATATGTCAAATCATCTTAAAGCTACATACTAGTTATATGGGTGACATTATATGTGTTTGTGAGAAAATCATTTCAAGTACTACAAATGAGTCCTTTAGTAATACCCAGGAGTCATAATGTCTGTGACATAATGAACCCTCCTAAATTACAGCCTACACTAATTAGATCACTACTGCTACATTCCAGTCCCTGAAACAATTTGCTCAAAGTGGTAGTTACCTTTAATGAAAAGACACATAACGGAAAATGTCAGCAACCTTTTACATTCTACATGACTTATCATATGGACTGTCTAGTGTGAAGTGCTAACAATCTTGCTGCATCATCACCAATGAGACTGATTCTATTGTAACTGAGAGGCTAGGGCATAAAAAAAGTACATTGCCCCCACGAGGTAAAATATTCTGGCAAGTTTTGATATTCTCTTCACCACTTCACTGGTTAGGTGTTCTCTCAGTTTTAATCTTGAATCAACTCTGTTTTAAATGTAATATTCTATTATCTCTTCATTACGTTTTCAATGTCCTTTGAGGAGCTCAACAATATTTTTATCCACTTACAGGAAACATTCACGCTTTCCCTCACTCACACTCTCTTACTTATGCAAGAGACAAAATGACGTGGCTTAGTATTGTTTGATGTTACTGACTGACATGCACACTGCCCTGGGAAAAGTATATGGGCCCAATCCAGATATCGGCCCAATCCTTGCTTAGGCAAAACTCTCTGATCTAGAATCCCAGTGGGACCACTGAGATCAGTGAAAAGAAAGTGGCTGTCTATTAGTTAATTGATACTGAAGAATTAGAAGGGGGGCAAGACAGCACAAAACTTTGCTTCTAGGTGGAGTCTTTTAAAAAAACAGTGGGAAAATGGTAAATTACTTTTAAATAATGAACATTTAGAATATGGCAGAAATTCCAGCAATGAAAAGGGCTCAATTTTTTGTGCTTAAACTTTTTAAGCAGGACCCTTTTAGAAGGGTTAGATGAGACTATAAGAGTTGGTGGTACACTGTTGTGTAGCACATGTGCTCGTGATTGTCAGTTCAGGGTAAAGTCTGTCTCCTCCTCCTTACACCACCGTGGGTGAAGAGGATCCTCTCACAGGAGAATCAGGCTGGTTCCACTGCTCCCACTGGAGGACTGGACTCAGAGAACCAGAGTAGGATGCACATCGTCTGCATACCACAAAACCAGGGGCGGCTCTAGACATTTCGTCGCCTCAAGCAAGGCAGCATGTCCCGGGAGGCACACCTGCGGGAGGTCCACCGGAGCCACCTGCCGCCCTCCCGGCGACCAGCAGAGCGCCCCTCGTGGCATGCCACCCCAAGCACACTCTTGCGTGCTGGGGTCTGGAGCCACCCCTGCAGAAAACCCAACTCCACTGAAGCTCCCTGAACCCCAAAGGTGGTTTGGAATGAGGCACTTAGGATTCCAGAGGTGGAAAGGTTCATTCCCTCTCCTTATCTCTTGCCTGGATCTATGTACTTAGGGCTTCACTGGGACCAAGAATAACAAATGTCTGGCATTGGAGAGGTTTGAACAGGTGAATGTTTGCAAGGCTGATATCACTTTCAATGCATAAAAAATAATAAGAATGAGTCATTGAGATGCTTGTGGCTTCAGAGTCACCTGGTTACAAGCAAAAATGTTCAGAAGAAACATTCCACCTTTGAAATTGGCATAAACATCCTGGACGCCTAATCTCAACCCAGCAACTCTTGCCTTTCAAATCTGCTTCCATACCTGTGCTATAAACACACTCCTAGATTAAACTATAGTCCTAGATTAAACAGCACATTATGATCTTACTAAGTTTCCTTCTTATGGTATTAGCTTTATTGACTACCGCTGCACTGTACAAGTTTTCATACTGTAGTGCCTAACCTCATAAAGTCTGTGCTGGACATAGATTCTCTGGGGGCCACCTTCACACCCACACTCACCTCCTAATTCCTGATTTGTGCTACATGTTCCTTGCCTGCAGTGGTGAATGTTTTTCTCTAGTTTTAAGGTGGTCACTGTTTGCGACCATGTGGGATACCAGCCCACCCCCACACTTTTTAAACAATGTTGTATTTTTAAATTAGCTTTTTAAAATTTTCTTTTCTCCTTTTAATATTCTTGTAACTTGACTGTTTGCTCAGCATCCTAAGCATGTTGGCAAGGGGAACGGGCAGAAAGGATATACCTGTATAAGTAAAATTGCTATTACTTTATTTAAGATTAGCTTCTGAGAATTCTGCAGACCTTCCCATGGCCAACACCCACCTAAACAAACATTGCATTGAATAGAACACTAGACTAGGAACTCCCTTGCTTAAACTTTTGGTAGATGGTATTTTCCTGTTACTAGAAAAAGTCTCTGATCCCTCCAGCTAATTTGTACATGAGCCTATGCTTTAACTTGGAATTTACTCTTCAGAAGACCATGACTTTATTTATTCTACCTTCTCATTTTAGGAAGAAAACATGTCCGTGTGAGTAAGAAGGACTCCACCTGTTGTTAAATTGCTGTGCGTTCATGATGTTAAAGTAGCCAAAACAGTAACAAAACTTTTTTTTCCAGTTGCCTCTGCAAAATAAGCTGCAAGGAACCTGGGACACTTAAGGAGGCTGACAGGCATGGAAAGGTCAAAATAAAGCAGGAGAGCTGTTTCAGCATATTCCTTCTGGTAATTCCCAACTGACTTTTCTTAGACCAAACGGCTTTTTTATTTTTCATTCAAGAAAATTAAGAGATGACAGGCTGAAACTGCCTACTTTCCTTTCAGTGTCAGAAAAAGTAAATAGTTTTAATCTGCAGTGGTTTCTGATTGAATATCCTTTTGAAGTAATGATAGCTATAATTTAAAGCAACAGTTACCACATTTTCTTTTCTCTATGACATTCTTTGATGCAGTAAGTGTAACTCTGCTGAAAATAGCTGTAGCTATCCCTAAATATACTACCAGGATCTGCTGAGGTTCTGCCGTTAATTGCCATCATATGTATCTGATATCACAAACATAACTGACTAATGACAAGGTTACTGCAAATAATTTCTTGACATAAGAAGAAAGTAGTTCAGCGAGGCACATTCAGTTCAAAACGGTTTGCTTACACTAAACTTTTTTTAAAAGAAATTCCTTCTAATTAATGTAAATAGTTCTTCTCTGCAATAAGGCTGTCTGTGGCTAGCTGTACATGCGTCAGTACGCTATAATGAGGTATACTTTATGTTGTGATATAGCATCAAAATTCATGATTTAAAAAAATGGAGTAAAGACAATTTCAGAAATTTATTTTAAGTATGTAATAAAATGTCCAGACGTCTTATATTGTTACATAAAAAATTATATTTCATGAAAATGAAGCAGAACCCTCTTTGAGAGTATAGATTTTCTTTCTTGCTTTCTGAGAACAATTCAATTTTATGTGGTGGATCACTGGAATCTCACTTTGCACACTGCAGTCCTCTGAAACAACTCATGGGTTTTCATTCCATTCCACTGTAAAGACAGATAAGTATGTCTGAATTCTCTCAGTGGATTCACTTTAAGGAGATGGTAACATTATTCTGGATGATTTTGCAATCCAGTGGAGAGGGAAAATGCACTGAACAATTATTTTAAATTACTTATTCAATTATTTATTTTAAATATTTTTAAATTGCTATTTGAATGAGTGGTGATGAAGGATCAATCTGTTACATTTTTGCATGAGACCTCTGAAAGGGCCTTCCCACAAAAACAGCCATGGTTTCCACTCATGAGAGAGTAGGGACTGCACAGACGCAGGTGCCAATTAAAGATGTGTCTTAACTGCAGCATTCACTTGGGTGATTGGCACCCAGATCCGAGCACCAGGGTTAGCCTAGCGCTGATGTGAGCTGCTACACTGCAAAGCCATACTTGAGTTACTGTGTCCTCACTAGTGCCGCACTTGTGTGTGTGTTTCTAGAATTTCTGGGGGAATATGCCATGGTTCATTGTGCTGCAGAAAGCTGAGCTGCTCTAGGATGATTTCCCACAGAATTATGGGAGAACTTGTCTGTCTCGACATACAGGGTGAATTGTGAGAAGGCAATGGAGGACAATCAGCACCTGAGTGGGTTAGCATGTGTCCTCATTGCAAAGTGGGTGGGTTACCAGCTTGAGTGAAAGCCTCACTCAGACTTCAGCCTAGAACCCCAAATAAGCCAGCTAGCTTGGGTTGAATGCACCACCAAATTTGGGTCAGAGGTTTTCGTGTGAATGGGATGGGGGTTGGGGCAACACAACACAAGAGTCTGAGTTAGCAGTGAAAGATATTTCCCTAAATATAGAGAACAAATGAAATGTGGAGGGGTGGGTGAGAGGTCAGTGGGACATTAAAGGGGACCAGAAGGGTACATAGAGCAGAGAACCATGGACAGTGTCTTGAAGGGGAGGGCTCTGTCTATAGAAAGAACAAAGAGCTCCCCCTTCAACAGTGGGGAAGGGCCAAACATGTGCCCATGGAATCAACTTAAACACAGGGAACAAATAATTAATAAAAAGAAAGGGGTGGGGGAAGACCTTGGGTCAAAGCAAGGGTTGCAGAATGAGACCCTGAGCGGAGAACCCTGGACAATACCCGCTGCCCTATAAAGATGTCATAGGAGTCAGTAGATGTAATGTGTCAGACTTTAAACCCAGGTAGCTGAAGTCCTATCCATGATAGGTATTGCATGGGTAGTCATTACCCACATTTTCTGCCACCACTCTGGGAATGTGTCGCAACCCTTTTTCTGCAGGGCCCATACCCTAGTGAGGTGAGAAGGTGGTTTGATCTTCATCCATATTTGTTCCTTGTCCTCTCTGCTGAGACTCACAAGTCAACACCAGCGGCAGTGGTGGCAGATTGGTTTTTGAGGGTAACTCTCAGGATCACACATGCTGCAGTGAAACATAAAATCTGTGAATTTACATTTTAAAGGGTTTTTTTTTCCTCTTGCAATGCCAGTTTAGCAATTCATTCAATCCCACAATAAATATCAGCCAAACACTGATTATTCTGCTAATTATTCCTTGGTATGTACAAATTAATCATGATATGCAGCACTACTCATCTGCAGCAGTGCCACCATCAGCAGCAATTTCTATCACTCCACTGCTGGATAAATATCCCATATAGTTGAATGCTCATTTCCACCCAAGACTGTGAAATTCTGCTTGCGTCACTCATGCAGGAAGGCCCTGATCCTACAATGTATTTAGGCTCCTAACATCCATTGTTTTCAATGTGGGGTAGGCTAAAGAACTGCATGACATTTTGGGGGATTAAAAGTCTGATTGAGAATCCTCTGATGGCGGGGGGAGCTCTTGAGTCACAACAGGTTTGCCACTAAACACATTCTCTACACTAGTTTTCCCATGCAAAGCATGGCAGCCCCCAAGGCCATCACAGACATTTGTTCATCTGTTTATAATCACACCATCATTTGCATGTTTAAGAATCCCAAGATGTTAAACTCATAAATATTTTTCTTTTAAAGCATGAAAAAAAAAAACACAAGCGGCCACAGAGAAAAGTGCAGCCTTAGCCAATGTATAATATGTTGTGGGCATGATCCCGCAGTACCAAAGTCAATGGGCATTTTGTAATTAACTTCAACGGGAGCAGGATTGGAACATGTGTTCCTCTGATGGCAAATTTCTGGGTTTGGGTTTTTTTTTAGTTTGGCTACAGAAAACAGGTTTCTGAGTTGTTAACTCTGGTAGCCGGATGGGGCTCCCAGTGAAGCTGATTGAACTAATGTCTTCAATGGAATCAAAATCAGGCCCTAATTCTGCTTCAGGCTAAATGGGAAATTGTTCTTTACAGTTTTTCTCATATTCCTGAATGTTCTCAAGCCAACTTTGCATGGTTTGCCTCCTTACTTATTTCCTCTTGTTTCTACATGAACATCTGTCTGAAGTTCTGTATTCCATACTAATTTTTCCGTTTCATTTTTTTTTTTGCGTGCTTGAACATGATCACAGTGTTTGAGTTCATTTGCACTCATTTGCCTAGTTTATATGCTTTTGATCTTTTTATCAGTTCTCATAGTTCATGAGTAGCAAGTGTGTATGTGACCAGGACAAGCATTTCTATAGCATTTCCTGTCTCAGCTAACTCTTGGACAGTGTTTTATATGTAAATGATAGCGAGCTGATGATGAGACTGTTATTTTTTTACAGAGAGTATCTAAAATGGGGTAATGAAGGCGTCAAAGTGACACACTGATGGGTGGGCATTTACAATCTGCTATGATCTTGTTGGCTACCATTGTACAGATATAAAGACAGTGTTGTTACAAGTTTGTGTATAGCCTAGACCCTGACCTGGTCCCATAGGTGAGACTGTAATAGAGATAATAAAAGTTCCTTGCATTTTTTTGGTGTGGAAATTTTTTGTGTGGAAATTATTCTTTACAGAACAATGTAAGCACAATATAAAAAGTCATATCTTAGCGGACTAGAAATGTTTTAATGGAACGTGAACATCTTATAGCTAGTCTAGGGCATAGCTGTGTTTGTTGATTATCCTACTTAAAATTATGACTTTTGTTGTGGTGTTTGAAATGGGACATTATTTAATAACTTAACTGCTCCATCCTTGGGTGAAAGTATTCCTGCAAGAGCAACCCCTGGAAGCATAAGTCTCACATTAAAGTTGCAGTGTGTCTTAACTGGGACCTTCTCCGCTCCCTTAGTGAAAGTGGAAGGCAGTGTCTATGCTTTGCTTTACTTCTGCTTTGAACAAAAGGAACTATTTTTGCATTGTGGCAGTAAAGCAGGGCAAACAAAGTGTGATTTTTTTTAAACAGACTGTCCCTGTGGCAAGAGCAATTGTTAGGGCACTATAACCATGTGGTGTCTAATAGGTTCTTGACTTCACTGGTCTCACTTCCAGCCATCCTTTTTTAGTGGACTGTTCAGAATAAAAACATGATGGGTAACGGCTCAGATCACACCTCACAACATTTGAAACTCTTATGCTTGCCCACTTCTGACACTCCCCCCAATTCCAAAAGGCCAGAGAGTGATTATTGGAAAAGTTCAAAACCCCTCAGTTTAAAAGAGAGGAAGCTGCCAACAGGGCATTTTCCATGAGTGGCCTTCAGCGTTGTAACTCTGGTCAAAGGCACTCACACAGCTGATCTTTATCCAGTCTTTGTGGCAGAAAGGGGTTTTGTTTCAACAACTGTTCATTATTTCTGGTTCTGTGGGGAGGAGTTGCAGTGGTTTGAATCTTTTATGTGACAATCTTTTGTTTTACAGCACATAGAGCCTAAGATGGGCACTCTTAAATATACATAGTACAAACTGAGACAAATACCACTTCTAAGGCTCATTGGAGGCAGCATCCAGACCTCTGGTCTTTTGATATTCTAGAATGGTTTCAGTAGGTCATCGTGAAAGAAGCCCCTTCTAGGCCCAACCCTAAATTACATGCAGAAGGCTTACATGTCCTTTGGCAGCTTTCTTATAAACCATGAGAATGCATTGCTGGGGCAAGGTTCTTTCTGCCTTAGGGATGCTCTTTTTGTCTCTCTACTGGGGATACGTTTGTTAGTTTATCTGTTGTTGTTAGGCTCCCATCTTGTTTCTGATACCACAAGGCTGATGTTATTGCTCAATTGGAAGATGTATTTCACCTTTCATTTCATTTCCCATTCCTGCTTTCATAGAGTATGTTGATATATGTTTGCCTAGATCCATTCCTGTAGAGTTTGAGAGTAAAACTCTTCATCACATGTCATCTTTGCCTATAATTACTGTTCCATCATTGTCCTGGATAGGAGCATCTTCTGTCACCCCCATCATCAGTTTTTTTCTTAATCTCGTATCACAGATGATGGTGATGTTAGATTTTGTCATGTCTTTTTTGATCTTCCTCTCACACACCCAGCTCTTATTCTGCAATCTTCCTTGCATTTCTGTCATTGCTGATAAAATATAGTTCTATCATTGTTATCAGTATTTTAATAGAATCACTGAAAATAAATATTCCAGCTGTCATAATAGCAAATACCATGCCAAGAGCCATCACCTTGTGTTGGCTAGTGCTCAGAGCTGTATCTATATCCATTCACATATCTTTCCTAGATACATCTCTTCCACAAAAGTCAGGTGGAATAACTAATACAATTTTGCAGTTAATTAGCATGCTTGTAAGTTTCTAAAAACTTTCAAAGTCCTTCTTAACTTGTTCCTTATTCTATTGCCATGCATTAAAGATCCTGATGCCTCCACCTCAACTCATTTTTAAATAGTTGTGGGACTTCAAATGCCGGCTTGCAATGTTATTGTTATATAGCTCTTTGAGTCTTTTTTTAAGTATCCTTTGTTTGTCTTTATATATGTTATATAAATGTTACAAGTAGAACTTGTCTATTGTACTAGCTAATTCAGAACTTGATAAAATACCTTCCCAAAGTAAAATTTTACCATTGCATTAAAAAAAAAATAAGCATGATACTTTTATCACCCACATGCAGTTCTCTTTTAAAATATCTCCCATTTAAAAGTCTTTACTGTAATAACTAGGATATGAGCACAAAGGCTGGAATTTTTCCCAATAAGAAAGCTTTAAGCCATTATTTCTTAGTATAAAAACTTCTTTTTCTTAAATTATATACAAGTATTTTCAGCAGGACCTCCTGAGTACAACTATGCAGTATGAACACAGGTGTTACAAATACCCTCTCACTTTTCAGCTGCACGTTATGGTGGGGTGTTACTTGTGCTCAAATGTGTTACTCTCTGCTCTTCATTCTCAGGATCACCATTCTCCTGAGTTTCTTAAGACCTCTGAATAGAAGTAGATCATAGACTTCTGTTTGGGAGTATAGATACTGCATCAGAGCAAAGCACACGCTTCTTCACTTCACATTTTATACATAATCATTTTTAAGATCAGCCTTGTCATTTGCTCTGTTGCATCTACTGCAATATCAGCTGCTCCTCTTCCTTTCTTCTAAACCTGTATGTTCATATTTGGAAGAGAAAAATCTATCCCATTCTTCAAAAAGAAGGAACTGGTGCTGCAGCAAATCATCGTGTACTTAAGACTAAGAATTTCAGTGGAGATTTCAGTGGGGTTTGGGTACCAAATAGCCTTAGATCTTTCTGAAAATCGGTCTAATGGTTCTCTGGTTTTGCTCTGATGAGTATCAAAAATTACATTTGCAGTAGAATTTTTCCTTTAACTTCCCATCTTCCTCCAAGGTGCACCCAACATGGAGTGCCTTAAGAGCATGGCATAGCATCCTCTAATTTTGCCTCCCCATTGCCTTCCCTCTGCAATCAAGCTGATTCCACTGGCTCAGGAAGGAGGAATCGCATGGTCATATTGGATCTGAGGTCTCTCATATGGTAACACATGACTCTGTCTAAAGTAACATTTTTTTGAAATTTCTATATACATTTTTAGCTACCTCATGATTAACTCTCTTCATACCATGCTAGTCTATAAAAACAGTTATGTGGGTGTTGTGATTTTTTTCCCATGAAATTTTTGTAAATGGTGTGTAAGGAACGCCTTACTGAACAAGGAAAATACTCAGACGATGTGTTTGCCTTTCAGCATGTGAGCAGGGTTTAATTCAGCATGCAGTCACATCTAAAAGTCAAATACTGTTGTGGCGTAACTTTAAGCTAAAGTTGTATATGATTCTATAATAAATCAGAACTTGCACAGCAGTGTATTCAAAAGTCATGAAAGATTGTCATCAAAGTGTAATTAGCAATGCATAGTCTAGGAGCTTGCTTTTCAAACTTCTATTTTTTATGTCATTTCAACATTTAAAAAAAAAACAGAATTGCATATGCATATGCTCTTCAAACTGTGAATATTTTTTCCTTTATAAGAATTCAGCATGAATCTCAGGAAACTTGCTAGTAGCCAGAAGATAAGACTTCACCACAGATCTAACTAGCCTGGAGGGTCATATTATCACACAGATTAACCATTCTCAAGCAATTTCTCAAATTCATTAGGCAGCTAAGATGTTCTATTAACATTCGTCATGTGTACTTTGTCCTTCTACCTATTTGTTCTTAAACATATTTATTAGCAGGGAAAACCACTCAGCCAGCTTCCCACCTGTCCTTATAGCATCTTATTTGTACAATTTTGTCTAATTAAGTGTAGAACAACAAGGTCTATTATGTATTGCTGCTTCACAACCTCGTGCCTAGATGAATGGTACCAAGAAGCACTTCCTTGCATGTGTGACACCTAAGAAGTTTAAATATTATACAATAAAATAAGAGATAATAGGTATTTATTCAATAAATGTTTCCATACGCTTCTTCCTAAAAGTTAACAAAGCTAATGCATGCCGTATGGAGCCACTTGGCATTGATTCAGTAAATAAAGGTTTGAGCCTGCATGAACTCTGGGTGAAGTTGCTTAGTACATAGCCCTCTACCATACTTAGGGACCGTGGAGCAACCACTTACCTAGAGAGAGTCTCAGTACCAACCCTGCATGGGCTGTCTGGGTGGCCGATGTAGGGGGAGGGCAGAAGCAGGCTCTGAGAGTGAACAGGCTGTGCAGTGATATGGATCAACTGACTCCCAAAGCCAGTGACAGAGAGGAGCTGCAGTTGCTCTTCCAGGCCATAAACTAAAATAGCAACTGCAAAGAGGCTGCTTTCACTCATAGGCCAAAGGGCGAGGGAGTAGCTTTCATATACATTAGAGCACCTAAAGCCCTCCCATCCTGGCAAATAAGCCAGAAGGAAGATCACCACGACAAGATTTTGGAGGAAAAAAATGGGTAAATTCTTGTCCCATACAAACTGAAATTGAAAACTATTCTAGAACAGTTTCATTTCTTTTCCAATCATTTAGAGCATAAATATTTTCTCTTCTCAGAAATCGTCTGCAAAATGGTAGTCCTACTCTTACACCAACTCACTTAATAAGTTTAATTAAATGGAAGCTTATGATAATTAAACCGAAAGCCTAAGGGCCTGTTCTGTGAGGACTTACTCCTTGCATAAGACCAGTTTCCATGTAATTTAGACAATACAATAGTGGAACTGTACTTTCCATCTAATTTATGTGAAATGCGTATTCTCCAACCCAGATTTCTCTAACACTGCAAACATACTTACTCACTTAGCAGGAGTGAGAGGAAACTAATGCACAAGTACACTGGAAGAAGAAACGGGAGGGATTTAAAAAAAAAATTTTTTTCATGGTATTTTTTTGAGTGCACAAATTAAAGCTAAACTTTGCTTAAGGATCAAATATAGTGAAACAATTTCGCTAACATATTAGCCACTTGTAGATTCTTCTTTCATATCTGATTTACGTCTTCCAGGTATATCCTTGAACTAAGGGCTGTGAGCAATATAATGGAATGCCTCAGTAGCTCTTTCACAGTATCCCAAAAGAGTAATACCAGACATGATTCTGTCCTGCACTTGTACTTTTCAAACAACGCTCCATGACTGTAGAGAACTACATTACTCTAGTTTTACACCAGTCTACCTTAATGATGTTCACTAGCTTAAAACTAACGTAATGCAGTGGGAAATTCCCCATTGTACGAGTGGAGGGATAGTAGTCTGACTGCTCCTTCTTTTCCTGCACAGGTTCTGGTGATGTGGGTACCCCTTAGGGAGGTAATGGAGACGCTCTTTGCCCTCGCTACTCAGGTAGGCAGCAGGCCCTTAATAGTTAGTGACCTCGCTGCGCAGGCAGTTCCATCATTGGAAGTCTGAAGTGGATTTTTCTCCTCTTAATACACATAAAGACTTAGAATGTATCAATTTTAATTCTAAGAGCATAAGCAAGGTATAGACAGCAGTGGGTATTGTGGTTTTTGTAGCAGAAGATGATAGAATTAGAAGTATCAGCATGAACAGGTGGCACTAGGAACCAAACAATTCTTGTGTACTGCTGCTTTGTTACTCACTAAATGGTTACTTGTACATTTTTTCATATGGTCAGATAATTAATACACCTATTTGAAGTCCACTCATAGAGCTAATAGGCAACATCATCTTAGGTAGCATATATCTGTTGCTAATACTTACCTTCCTGCAGCCGTAGGGAGTCACTGACTATCTTGATACTGCTGCTTCACTTCTACCACAGGCTGGATACACAACAAACAGCTAAAACTCAGCCCAGACAATATGGAAATATTCGTTGTGGGACACGCCATCTGGAAGAGCTCATCGCTTGATGGCTGCCCTACGTATTGGTGGGATTTAACCCAAGCAAACAGGTTTGCATCCTGAGGGTCATTTTTGACAGCAATCTGAACTTGGAAAGCTTTTATTTCTTTTATTTCTTTATTTATGAAAGCAATCGCCAAAAGAGGCTTTTTTTAAAAAAAAAATTCTGAAGTATTCAAAATTTGTGACCTTTAATTCCAGGCACAGACCTTGTCATCGTGATCTATGTCTTTGTGGCCTCAAGGCCAGATTACTGTAATGTGCACCATTGAAAACCACCTGCAGGCTGGAGCTATTGCAGAACACAGAAGCAGGACTGCTCAAGGGGCTTCATCTGTGAGAGTTGGCAAACCCCCATGCTCTGTAAACTACATTAGCAAGTATGATTCAAGGTCTTTTACTTTTATTTTTTAAAGCCTAAAACAATATGGAGCCGAAATTCCTGAAGTAGCAGTTACTGACCTGTTCTCTACTGTGGCAACTGTGAACAGTGGGGGGTTGAAAATTATAATAATTTCTAAATATAATATGATCTAATGACAACAAGTGCAGGATGTTCTCACTCTTGGGGCAGCAGCTCTGGCCTGATCCATCATGCACTAATCATGAGAGTAGGTCTGTGACATTCTTTGATCTCAGGATCTTTGTGCACCCTGTTTGGTTTATGTTGTTTACTGTCAGGTTGTTTGAAAATATAACCACCATAGAAGACAGAACAGAGCCCCATCAAATCATCTAGACAATTTCCCTGCCAAGGCAGGATTGCGGAAACAAGATTATTCCCCAGTGCATATTTAGTAGTGTTGTGTCCCAACCAGACAGCGGGGCTTCCACCATTTTCCTTGGGAGCCAATTCCACACCCTACTAGCTTATGTATCAGCAGGTTTCTTGATATTTTGAGCACATTCTTCTTTCTTTTAAGTATGACCAGATCTCTACTTCAATTAAAGAGACTCCTGAACTAAAACACCACATCTGACCTCATGAGTTTTGTATCCTCACCCACATCTAGACCTGCAGCCAATAAATGGCCCTATCTTTAGAACAAGTTAAACTAAAACATCTCATCGAACACATCTTCACTTTATAATGGGACCCAAATACCTTGAAACTCCAGGGTGTTAAAATATGGATCCAGACTTAGCAGGTGGGCCTAGCGCTCCTCATATTCTATGGCGTGATGCTTCTTTTGTTTATTTTGCGCCTGCACTTGGATTTATTTGGACAAGTTGATTACGTATGATCATTGGGTGCCTGATTTTTCAGCCCTTAAATATGTGACTAGTCCCACTAAAATCATTGAGACTATTCAGGGGCGGATGGATTGCAAGAGTTGGCCCTTAGCATTTTTGCTAAAGCTCAGAGAAGACTTTGGGCATGAGGGACAGATGGGAGGAGGAAAAATGCCAAAGATAGTGGCTCTTCCCCATTCTACTCCCACTAAAACTCCATTGAGCTCATGAAGCTCTTTTTCAGGGGCCTTTGTGTCAGAGGATCAATGCCACAGAGGCAGCATTCCTCCTTTTTGCACCCACCATAAGAAATCTGCCATAGCAACCACTCCACAGAAACCAATGGAATGACTGAGGCCAATATTATTATTATTATTTTATTGCAAAGCCACTCCCATAGGTAGGTAAAGCCTTTCTTGCATGCTGTCAAATGGTTGTGTATTTAGGAGGAATGTTCTACTGCAAATTTTTCAGACAGTGCACCCACAGGGACAAAATCTGTTATCTGTACCACAGGTTTAAATTTGGCTGTGGTGCTATGTTAAAAAAAAACATGTCACGCGGAAAAAGATATTCACCCACAAATTACAAAACCAAACAATCACACTTTGTGTTCACACACATTTCCTAGCTGATATAAAGTCTGTATGTCAGGCCAGAGTCAGACCTGGTGTAAGCAGGTGTAATTTCCATGGAAGTCAATGGGATCATACCCACTTACACCGAATCGGAATTTGGCCCATAGCATTTGTTAAATGTCCCAGAAAAATGATAATTTATCTTGCAAGAGCAGAGTAATCCAACAGCCATAAAGAAACAAACAGAGTACAAGCTGAACACAGAGCTATAAAACTGAGCTTCTGAGGTAAGAACAATCCTTCTCATGTACTTTCCAACGCCAGCTCTTACCATCTGGTTTCAGACACATTTCCTTAACAGTAGTGTATCAAGTGAAGGAAAAAATATGTCTTATTAGTTCACATGCGGCACTGAGATTCTGAACTACAATGATAAATAATGTACAAAGCTGAGAAAGTATAACTCTGTTTATTCTGGCCTTCTTGTTACTGAGATGTGAGGTAAAAGGAGAAAAACACTTATCCTGCTAAATTTGTGGAGCTGACAACTATACTGGCAGGGCAGGAACTAAGACAGCTGAGACAATCAGTTAGCCAAACATACTACATGCCTGCCAGTCATCTGCAGTCTTAGTTCACTAAGGCTCTTTTCATAGGAGAGATTCTATGTACCAACACATTGCAGACACAAAGCCATTTCTAGGATGTCATTCCCTTGCTGTTATTTTACATGTCCTTCTCAAAATCTTCAAAGTCTATTTTTAACATCTTTTTATTAAAACTTTTTATCACTTATTCAAAAGAATGTTTGAATCACCACTTGCAACTCCACTGTCTAATGATTGCCGACTTGCTGAAAAAAAGGAGGCAAGGGAAGCTTTGCTTTGTCGGGAGGAGAGGGGGAAAGAAAATAAAGAGAAATCGGCCTAGCTTCAAAGGGCACATTTCCATAATTGCCCTGTAACTTTGGCAAAATAAATCTGAAGGGCTGAGAAAAGCGCAATCTCTCAGATGAGTGCACTACAAAAGCCCTAGAGATTCCCCAGTCCCACTTGTTACTATTCTAATTCAGTGAGAGAATTCAGTTCCCTAACCTCAGTAACAAAAGCCATGAAATCACTGTCCTCCCATTCCACTGGCCTATTCCTAAAGAATAAGACCTTATCCAGCCTTTGTCTCCAGCCTGCCCACTAACATTCAGTTAAAAAAAAATTAGAATAGCATTAAGAAGCAGAAGAGCTGCTAGAGGTGAAAAGAGAGAGAGAGCAATCCCCCCAACCTTGGTTTCGTCTTTCAAAAGATTTGCTGAAATCTGTTCTCATATAATAAATGACAAACCTATCCTTTTTGCTTCCTCTAACATAACATTAGCCACTTTTTTTTCCTTTTAAGACTCACTGAACTAAATTTGAGTTGCTTGCCTACTAAACTTCTGGGACAAAACAATCATAGCACAATTCTTTTGTTTGTTTTGCTTAAAATCTAACTTTTTCAGTAAACGCTGGCCAAATGGTTTCATTTTTGTTCTAGGCATGAGGCCATCGTTCCAAATAAATAATCGGAAGAATAACTTAAATAAGCTTTGAGAAGAGACTGTTTCAATGTCCCTTTTTATGAGGTTGTCCGTGTTTGCTGGTACTTCAAGCCAAACCTTATAATGCTGGAATGAAAAAAAAAAAATGACTACGGCGTGTGAATAGTAGGCCTTTTACAGGAAAGGCCCAATCACCCATCATTTGGCTTCTCTCTGACTTTATTTTCTCAATAAGACAAGCTTTTGTGGTGATGTTCAGTATGGACAAGCAGGATAGCCTTATAAAGGAATTTAGCAGTGTACACAAAGGGCTGCGGCAGCATCAAAGCCAGCCCAGCAGCACAATAGAGATGACATTTTTACATCCCAGGGCTTGGGCGGGCATTGCCTCAATACTCTGTCCATAGAGGTGTCAGTAAACAATGAGTAAACTGGGGAAGGGGTAAAAGTACAAGTCAAAATCTTTTTATTGGCGTCCCCTACACATTCATTGGGCAGTTTTAGCTCTGTATTTGAAAGCTCTTCTATTTACTTACTCTCCAGACTCTCCTATTTAACTAACTGACTGATGATGGCTCCATTTTGATATCCAAAAGAAAAGAATGGGACTTTCTTACTAGATTAAATATATTAATCCACAAGGTTTAACTGCATTTTGTTTGCATTGAACAAAATATTGTCCCCCTCGTCTTTTTCTTAGGTTAAAAAAAATCATATGTTACCAAAAAACAGCATCTGTACCCAGGCCGCAGATTATATCTTAGATGCTGATAAGTGAAAGTATTTTAAAATTTAATTTAGTTTTCTTCATTTATGCAGGTTACTTTTTTTGGATTGTGAAAACAGACTAGTCTGTTTCACTTTTGATTCTAGCCAGTTTCACTTCCAGCTTCTCATGTATTAGCATAAGGCTGCAATGTTGTGGGTGCAGAACCTGCACGGAAAAGTTTAAAACCAAAGGGTCACATCTTTGTTACTTTGTTCAAGAAAACAGTCCTGTTGACTTCAGTGGGTATAACATGATAGTTGGCTTTGACCAAAAACGTCTTTCCACTGAATTTTCATTTTCAGTTTCATGAAAGTATTTCTATTAATACTAGTTTGTTCATTTAATTTGGGAAACAAAACCTAAATGTTGACCCTAAATTTCCTGACGGTCTCGTTCAATAATTAGAGCTCTGCGCAGATACAAAATTTGTATCTGCATCCAAATTCACAATTTGCAAATGGGCTGCAGCTATAAAGCATATATCCACAGATTTGCAGGGCTCTAGCTATAAAATTTGGATCTACGTCCCTCTGTAATCCACAGATGTGGCTATCTGCAGATTTGCAGGGCTCTATTAATAAAAAATACCTTGTACATGTCTTCCATATGAGCACATACACACTAACCCTGATGTCCTACAACATTTCTTAAATGCTTGTTCATATTAAATTATTGGGAAGGGGCTAATCACTTATTAATGGAAGCAAATCAGTATGAAGGAGCTTACTGTTTATATCTAATTTCATTTAAAACATATATTTTATGCATATCAAATTAACTGTTTCCTATGGAGCTTGCAGTAGTATGTAGAATTATTTATGCGGCTATGGATCGTGTCAATTATTATGTATTTCTGGTGTGGTACAGTAATAATTATTGATGAATTCAATTCAGTGGTGGTGCTCACATATTTTCTATAGAGATGACCATATTCCTTTTTCACTGTTTTGCTTGAAAATAAATTTAGTGATAAGATGTTAATATATTAGAACCATAGTTTTATTCTAGACTGGCTAGCTGGCCTACTGACATGCATTTCCACAACTGCTAAAAATAATGAGGAATCCAAGTGACACGCCGTTATGGCTAGGAGTGCCATCACATCCCTTGACCTAATTGATCATGCCTATACACCTTAGCGTGCTTTGCATAACCAACATAGACAGCAGCAACATTTTCAGCCAGATTGATTGACATATTTTATTTCGAACTTAAGCTTAATCATGACCAAGAATGATTCATTTATACCTCTCAAACTTTAGGAATTGACACAGAAGACAACTAAGCTGCAGGCTCCAGCGTAAGCGATGAAACAATCATAAGTAGGTTAATAAACTATATTTATACAGGTTTTTTTCCCTCATAACTGCTGAGGCTGGTGTAATAAAATGGATTAATTAAGTGGTGGCAGAGTTACTTTATTTTATACAATCTACGTCAAACTAAATTTTTGCATAGACAGTTTTATCCTAAATCACTCCTCTACTGAACATCTGTGCGAATAATTGTATCTAGAACCTTGCAAATGTACTGTATCATATCTTTGATTTCTATAAAACAGGTGGCCAATTTTTTATAAAGCAGGTGGTTCATAGCAATAGCCAAACTGATTCTCAGGCTTAGAATCTTAGATATTTAAGGCATAAAACATCTTCAGATGAATATCAGAGCTTTCCATCTGACTTGCCTAAAACAACGAGAACAAAGCTCCTAATAGAAGAGACTGTAATAAAAGTGCTATTTCCAATGTGTTTGCCTGTGACTGCTCTCTGCTGAGAATGTCCTGTAGCACTTTTTAACCGTATTCTCTAGTGTGTCAGCAAAGAGACTCCATCAGAGTATTTAACATTGCTGGGAGCAAAGGAATAAAGTGGAGTCACTGTTGATTATTGCTCATTAGCCACAAGGACACCCACTTAACACGTGAATAAATGAATGACACCATGTCCTAATGGAAATGGTCTCAATATACCTTTAAGCAAAATGTTGTTTAATATCTTCCATTTGCTGAATAGTAAAGAGGCCTGTTGGACATTCATAGTCAGCAAGCAGCCATTGTCGCTTTGTTCCCATTTCAGCATTTAATGAAAGATTTTGTCTTAATTATATACCAGACTTTTAAACACCAGCTTCCTAAAAACCCAAACGGCAGCATATCCTCTTCCCAATCTGCAGATTCAGACTGTTTTGTTTAAAGGGTTAAGATCCAAGCGAATATTTAAAAGGTGCATGTTCCTCTTTATTCTGTTTTATAGTCAAACCTATGTAAAATAAGAACCTGTGATATCTTTATTGGTTTTCTTTGATAAAATGCAATCTGGGTTTAAGCCTTAATTTTCTTATATCCATTTGTTAACAGGGAAGAGAACACTTTCAAAAGTACATGATTAGGGCTCATTTTGATTTGTATCTTGTTAGTGCTTCCAAGGCAGATTGTATTATGGTTTTGTTTCACTCATATTTCTCATCGGTCTTAAAAAAAAAGAATTTTAAATGTGTAAATATTAGACATGAAGGTAAACGGCATAGTCTGAATTGCATTTTGAAAATTGCCATGCCTGAGCCTACGTTGGAAAACATAAATCATCACAGATCAGAGATATATTAATATCCTGAAACCCTATAGAAACAGTCAAAATGAGACTGTTAGCCTGCAAATCACTGAAGCAATAACTTATTTAATTCAAGACTTATTTTTCTTTTTTAAAGTTTGCCCAATTTATCCAAATAAAACAGCTGCAGATTAAATATTAAGGATGATAATCATATTAGAGACTATGACATTAATATTGTGATTTACATGATCAAGTACTGTGACAGAATGCATTCTTTCCACTGTGATAAAATGGGGTTGAACTATCCAAGAAGTATAAAAAAGCAAAGGTATAACATGAAAGGTTTCATTTTTATTTTTACAGTATATTCTGATTCTAGATAGCAGAAAAGATGGTTTGTTTTGTTTTTTAAATAATATTTTCCTTCCCACTTTCTGTTTGTCTGCAGAATGGTTAAGCAGATTGAGAGGAAGCAGTGTGCAGAAGCCAACTCACTGATATTTATTAGTTCAGAGGAGCTTTCCCCTCTCTTATCAAAAGTCCGTGATAGGCACTTTGGCTGCAATGAATGGCAAGCATTACATGGCTTGCTTAACTTTGAGAGCTGTTTTCTAACAGGCCCAGCTAGAACTTGGTTTGACAACTTGGAAGTATTCTCCTGCCATCTCCTTCCTGTGTCACTTCCTCCCTCCTTGCCCCATGGAGGAAGGGAGTGAGCAGGAGATGATTACATCAATCTGTGTCAGGCCTGGGCACTGTGATTTATGAATATGCATAATTAGTTCTCACCTTTGAGAAGGACTAGCTAGGAAGATAATTGATTAGACAGAAGAGAGCAGCCTAGAAAGAGAGACTGAGTGAGAGAGAGAGAGAGCAGAAGGGAGGGAAAGACAGGGAGGCCTTGCTAAGAGGTTTCAAGTAGTCCCCACTCAAGTTCCAGTAAACTGTGACGGTGAGAGACGGAGCTTTCCAAACATGTAAACAAGATTTTGAATGTCTCCCTGAAACATGCACTGCAAAATCTTTGCTCACAAAATTAATAGGAGTCTCCTCCACCTTAGGGAGGATTGGCTAGACCTATGGACTCCTCCAGGCAGCCCACACCACCCATTCAGTAGAACTCCCACTCTGAGGAGGACTTCTCCAGCAACTCCAGAGGAGGAAAGGGTGGGAGGAAACTGCCTCTGGCTCTTCCTGCCTCCCCGCCCCCCCAAATCTTATGTGTGATTAACCTTATCCCAGAAGGAAGAGAAGCTGGGAAATAAAATACAGCAACTTGGGTTCCATTTACATGAGATACAACCTCCTGCTATACACACCACCCAAGGAGTTTGCTCATCTGCAGTAACTACACGCAAGGCTGCTGGAGTTGCACAGACACCTAGGGCTGCAGGGAGAAAACCTATTTATTTCCTGAGTGATTGATGCTAGGAGAGCACATTTTTAAAAAGGAAGAAGCTAAAATGCACAAATTACAAATTGCTAAACTTTCTCCCCCCCCCCCCACCTGCCTCTGTTTGTGCTTAATCCTGCTCCATTGCAGTGATTATTAACACAAGCTCTGGGATTTGTGTGCACACGCACACACACACACACACACTGCAAGGTATATTCACTCCACTGTGAAGCAACAATAACATATGCCTGGCAGTTGGAATACCAATCATGTAATTTATGGCGGGGGGGACAAAAAACGTGCTGCTTACAAATATCTAGAATTTAAAATGTAGTTTAGCGGCCTACTGCAACCAAATCCTATAAATAATACATTCCTATCACTATGACCTCAAAATGTCAATACTGCACACCCCTGCACATTTGCATATCTTGCACTGTCTAAACTTGAAGCATGTCAGCTATGCGCTTCTGTTTGTACTTTAACTTTCATTTTAACTCTTGCCTCTTAGCACCTAGCACCCTTCTTCCCCTAGGACCTGGTCCCAAAATAAGAAAGGCCCAAGCCATTTAATCACCACCTCCAAAATTCTGCCACTGCCAGGATGAGTAAAAAAAATTACAGAGGGAACGTAAGCAAGAGGCTCTGAACACAAGCTGGCATGAACTGTCCTGCTGCTTATACAGCCCAAGTTGTTAATCACAATAGTTTGTTAGCTCCAATATGACGTGTCATTTTCAACATAGCCCTGCTCGACCTCATTACAGACTTTACTTTAGCTTTTAACATTCAATAACTGCTCACATGTAATTTTGGAAGTTAACAGGGGAAAAGAAAGGGAGGGAAAAAAGGCCTGGGCTGGTTTTAATTTGATTGTACTGATTTCACTAAGTCTAAAGCAAAGAGGTCAGCCTCTAGAATGTGTCTGCTTTAATTTTCTTAATGAGAAAAGACAAATGCATGAGGAAGTCCTCCCCCTCTGAAGCCCTGGCTCCTTTCAGGTTGCAGACACAATTTTCCCAGCACTCTCAAGTTGGCAGGTAGAATTGAAGTGACTCTAAGCGTTTTGACCTCTTACAGAGCTGACCAATTTTTAGCACTTTGCCAAGGAAATGAAGCTAAAAGTTGTCGATGCTGCAGCTAGCCATCAGCTTAAAATGTAATTTCAAAGTTGTAGCTATTTTAATTAAACCCAAACTGGGGAAGATCTCAATAGCTTCCTGCCTTTTGAGGATGTGTTTTAGATTAGGCATAACAAACTCCCCGTTTTAGGTGGGTGAACCCCACCCGTTCACTGTGCAGGGTTTGCAATATGCTCCCCAATCAAAGTAACAGTTCATTAGAAAATTCTTTGCTCTAAATTCTCCTGACTAGGGCTGCAGCTCCCTTCTGCACTTGTATTCGAACCCAAATATTGTTGTTATTTTGAGAACTCAGGACCTGATCCAAAGCCCACTGAAATCAATGAAAAAAGATGCCCCTTGACTTCAGTGAGCTGTGTTGGGTGACCAGACAGCAAATGTGAAAAATCGGGATGGGGGGGTAATAGGAGCCTATATAAGAAAAAGACCCACAAATCAGGACTGTCCCTATAAAATAGGGATATCTAGGCACCCTAGTAGCTCAGGCTCTAAAAGCTTTGCATAGTATATGCAGAGAGCTATATTACTCATATGATATAAATGTAGCCCATCAATAACTTAGTCACATGGCGATCCAGTAAGTTTTACCACTCCTGCAGCAGGGCAGCTTCACAACAAATTATAACGATACCAGATATTATTGTCATTATTCTACTGCTGGCAGAAGACAAACCATCTTTATTTTAAATAATATCAGGAAAAAGAGTAGCCAGGCCCCCTCTCCAATTCCTTCACTGTCTAGGCAGCACTTAAAAAGCCATGTTCACTCAAAACAGAAGCTCACCAAGCAATGCACAAAGAAGGAAGTCAAACTAAATCGACAAAGACTCCCCCCCTCACCCCATTCTGTTGTTGTTTTGCTGCCATTCCTTGAACTTGCAGTGTAGCTGGTTTCCTACATAAGCAGTTACTCCCAGGGACAGAACTCAACGCTCTTCTCTAGTCCCGACTTCTATGATTCTCAGGCTCTCGAAAGTTTTCTTTAAATCAAACCCTCCTTTACTCCATGATTCAGCTGCCCCTTGGGGGGGGGGGGAGGAGGAGGGCAGCAATACCTAACACCAAGTAATAAGGTCCTGGGGGGGGGGGTCATAGGTCACAGTTGCGCTGCTCCCAGCTAGCCATTGCTCACCAAGTGAAAGGCCTCCAGACTCACACCTCCCCACCCACTTCTACTTTTCCCCAGGGGATTTTTAAATCACCCTCCCCTCCCCAGGCTATAGGTGTAACGTACATGGCCATTGGTTTTGGAAGCCAAAGCAGCTCTGATTCTTAAACAAACAACCGCCAGACCGTTCAAAGAAAAAACGGTGAAAGCAAGACAAAAGAAGACAAGAAAAGAAACTCTTTTTAAGAGAGAAAAATGTTGCCAGTTGGTGGAAGAGGGCGAGGTAATTGTATAGGTGTGATTTTTTGTTCAAGGGTGCCTGCAGGAGAGAAAGGGTGTTTTCCTCCTGCAGAGGGCGCTCCAGGTCCAGATTTCACCAAATTCCCTGGGCTCATTACCACGAAGACACCCCTTCCCCCTATCACGTTCTGGGAAAGGCCTTTATAAATAGAAAAGGCAGCATAATAAATATAATAGAATCGTGTAAAATAGCGATCCAGCCTCCCCCAGAACCTCAGATCCCAGCACACCTTCCACGCCAGAGCTCACTCCCCGTCTGTCCAGCCTCTGCTCTTGATTCCTTTAGCTTTCGCCTTGGCAATCCCTGCACCCCCACCCTCTACACAGTCTGTACCCCGAAAAGGCTGGCCTTCCCGCGGAGCTTTTCCAGGCATGAGCCGGGGGCAAGCACAAAGGGCTTCTTTTCTTTTCTTTTTTTTTTCCCAAAGAACTGAAGAGGGATCCTGTTTCTATGGGGGTTTCCGCCGCAGGTTTGGCTCCTAAATCTCGCCCACAGTTAAAACGCTACCCCCGAAAGGATGTGGTGCGAGCCCCAGACATGGAACTTCAGCGTCTCCCCTACCAAGACCCGAGAAAAAAAGAACCTCTCCGCAACCCTGCCTTTCCTCGGCCGCGTTCCCCACCGTTTCCCCTCCGCGCCCTTTATCTTGTATTTTACGATTCGATCCTCTATCCCCAAACTCCTGTCGCCTTCCAGAGAAGTTTCGAGCAGACCGGACATATAGAATCGGCAGAAAGCTGCCTATTTAAAATTCTCCAAGCCACCTTTTCAGGCTTAAAAAAAAAGAGGCGGGGGGGGGGAGTAACTCCATTGGTGGCGGAAGAGAATGTAGTCAAAGTGGCAACAGTTTATTTATTAGCCAAAATATATACTTTCTTGTACAATTTGGTTCACACATATGTACATTTTTACTGTATATACAAAAAAAAATCGAGACACCTAATTCTCACTGGACTTCCAAAAAAAACCTCACGAACTCAGCTAATCCAGATGATAGTACAGAAGCGGTTTCTTTTCTTTCTTTCTCTCTCCTCTTTTTTTTTTCTAATTTTTTTTTTAATTTTAATATACGGACATGCTTACAAGTTGTAACTATACAGAGCTTTTTGTTGTTGTTTTTGTTTTTTTTACACAATCATTACAATATTAATAATAATAAAAATTAACTATGATGATGACAACGCTGATAGAACCATAGCTGCATCAAGTTGGTTCTGGGGCCTGGAAAAAAAATGACACAGAAGAAATATTTAATAGGATTTCTATTCCGGCTTAGTTGGCACAGTTGCTTTTTAACTTTAGATAGCAATTTGTTGGTTTTAAATAAAAAATATTTAATATTAAAAATGTCTATAAACTTTATACTCATTTTAATTAGCTGTAATATAGGATGGGCCCAATCCGTTTTTTCCCGGCCAAAGTGTCGCTGACTTGAGTGGGAGTTATTCCTGAATGAGGCTAGGCAGGATCAGGCTGAAGTTTCTTGTATCCCACCTCCCTTCCAATATCTTTTGCTACTGTTCTCTGAATTCCCCCTGAATTCACTGAATTCCCCCTTTGTTTTTATCCAGGCCTGATTTTTACCTGCACTATTTAAGGGATAAAGACTATGGTAACTATTCCTGCTGCCTTGCCTATTTATTTTAAACACAAAAATAATAAGCCCACAAATCAAGAAGTGCCTGATGCAACGTTGCAAGGAATCGTTTGCAAAGTCGAGAATACTAAATTGCAAAGTCAACAATACTTATATATTTAAAATGATCATAACACCCCCACAAACCGCTCCGGGGAAGAAAAAGCTACTTATGACTAGATACTTTAAAGAGAACCAAAGTAGCAGAGAAAATGATCTATTTACAACTTTCTCTCGGTGTGTATATATATATCCATAGGAGACTGAGGAAGTAATCTCTTACCGCCTCTGAACTGGCTGGAAAGCTGTCTTTATTAACTTTTTCTCTACTTCCAAGGCACTAGATCGATCTAAAAACAGAAAAAAAATGTTCCTTTTTAAATTCACTTTTTCCCCCGTCCCCGAATGAAGCCGCAGGGGAGAACATTGTTGCTTCGGGGGGAGGATTGGTCGACTGTAGAAGTGACTGTAAAATACTGAAGCAAGTCTCAGGGCCAGTCTTCCCCACAAAAGAGTTCCAGCAATGACCATTTTAGCAGCAACAACAACAAAAATCTCCGTTGGTGGCAAATTATTATTTTTAGGAACTGAATAGCGTCGCCGTATTACATTAAAAAGGAACTAGCACCACTTATTCATTCTCTTCCACGCTAAACACAGGAAGTGACTGTATTGCGACTGACAAAACTATACAATTCAGCCTTGCAGGTCTCTGCACAGCACCACAATTAATGCTAACTTAAGAGGAGACAGGTTCCAAAATATAAACAAACACAAGCAACAACATCGAGAACTACTAGCCCTGCAGTATAACTGGCCCCGCTGGCCAAGCGAGAAGAATTTTACCATTAAAAACAAAGAAGAGGTTCTATATTAACCAATTATCATTTTTCTGTTCAGTCCCCCACTCGCCCCTTTCTTGGGCTGCTAGTAATTTGGAAGAGTTGGGATTTTAAGCATTGGGGTCGTTCCATTTTTTTTAAAATTGTTTCTGGGTTGACGGGTCCCCCAGGCCTCTATGTAACTGCTCCGAGATGAGTCAAAGGGATCAAAATCTGTAACCGCTTCAGCCCCAAAGGGAAACGCTGATTGTCTGGGGGAGGAGGGTATCCAGCCAGCAAGGGACAGTGGCAGGAGGGGAATTTCTCTGCCCGCAGGATGGGGTGGGTCGCTCGAGCTCTGTCCCTCCACCTCTCCCCACACTCTGCCCCCCCACCCCAGCCCCCAGGTCCAGGAGACCCCTTAGCCATCACCTGTTCCAGCGGACTCCGTGCTCTGAGCCTGGTCGGCGGGTCTGGGGAAGGCAGCGATGGCTGCAGCGCTGGAGGCTGCGCCGGGAGTGGCCCCGAGTCCCAGCAGGTGGGGAGTGCTCAGTAAGGTGAGCGGGTGCGGGTGGTGGTGGTGGGCCGAGAAAGCCCGGCTGGTCCAGTTGGGAAACTTGCCCAGCGGACAGGAGGAGACGAGTCTGTGGGGCGGGGGCGGAGCCAGCGGTAGGCTCTGGGGGGCCGCCGCTGGGGGGGAGCAGCCGCTGCCGCTCCCGGGGGACTTGCGGGGGTTGTCCGGGCTGGTGGCCGTCTCCGCCAGGGACCAGATCTTGGGCTTCTGCCCCGCGCTGGCTAAGCTGCCCTCCGTCGGGGGCGAGGCCGGGGCGGGCGGGGAGAGGCGGTGCTGCTGGGGGGGCAGCTTGAGGGGCTCCAGCCCCCCGGCGGGCGGGTGGGGGCGCCCCCCCTCCATGGCCTTGAGGAAGCGCTCCTCGGAGCGGGGCAAGTCCTCGAAGCCCTCGGAGCCTTCCGAGTCCGTCTTGGAGTCTGAGTGCAGCAGGTCGGGGTCCTCCTCCAGCTCGTCCTTCTGGCTCTCCATGTGCTCCGTGTCGATGTTCTCCAGGTCGATCTCCTCCTCGTCCTCCCGCTTGTCCTCTTCCCCCTCGTGGTCGCTCCCGTACGAGTTCCCCTCCTCGTCCGTCCGGCTGCGGGGCGCCCAGGTCATTTTATTCTCCTTCTTAAGCCGCCGGCGGGCGTTGGCGAACCAGGTGGAGACCTGGGTGAGGGTCATTTTGGTGATGATGGCCAGCATGATCTTCTCGCCCTTGGTGGGGTAGGGGTTCTTGCGGTGCTCGTTCAGCCAGGCCTTGAGGGTGCTGGTGCTCTCCCGGGTGGCGTTCTTGGGCCGGGACGGGTCCCCGAACTGGTACTGCCCATAGGGGTAGAAAGCGGGGTGGTGGTGCGGGAAGGCCGGGTGCTGCACGCCGGGGCTGTCCTTCAGCTCGTACTGGGCACCCTAGAGCCAGCGGGGAGAAGGAGAGAGAAAGGTTTCAGGGCGGGAGGGAGAATAGGGCTCTGGCTGGCTTTCCCCTTCCCGAGGTGTCCCGGGCCACTGGGCAGGGGTGCGGGGAGCCTCCGCCAGGACTTGGGGTGGGGGGCGCCTGATGGAGGAAAAAGGGGCCCGGAGCGGGCAGGTCTCTCCCTGGCTGTAAAGGCAGCGCGTAGAGCTGCCTAGGCGGCCCCGTTTGTGGGGTGCAGCCCCCCGCCGAGCGGGACACCCCGACCTGCCTTTGCAGCCCCACTTTGCAACTTTGCAACCGCTTTTATAAAAATGGGCGCGCGGGCAGGCGCGCATACACACAGCGACACACACCCTCTGTAACAACAACAACGCAGCCAGCCAGCGGCCAGTGCAGCGGCCCCCGTAGCGTGACGTGCTGTTTATAAAACACTTCTAAAGCTTTTCGGAGACCCCTACGAGCGCAAGCAGAAACTGTCAATCAAAATCTCTCCCGGCAGAAATTCGACCAGGCCCCTCTTTCGGTGCGTGGATCTGTCTCTGTTCCCAGCCGTTCACACCGCCGGCACATTGTCACCCCTATCAAACCTGCCTTGGCGCAGCGAGAAACAACAAGCCCCCGCTTTGGTTTGTTTACAGTTCATAACTCTGCCCCTCCTGTACCTGCCTCACTTTTAACTGGCCACCAAAAAAAAAATAAAATAGATCATTGTTCTTCTCCTTAATCATTAAAATCCTGCCAACGTGCAAACGTGTCCTTAACTCGGTATTGCTTGTCCCGGCTTCACACAAAGAGAAAGCAATGTAAAACTAAAAACAACCACCAGAAATCCTTCCTTTCCCCCACTCTCCTCCCTCCGCCGCCCCCCATCGAAAGAATTAGATCCAGGTGAAGATGGTCGCTTGGTTATAAAACAATCGGGGGCTTGGTTAGGCAAAGCAGGTAAGTCGGATTTCCTTGGAGAGATTCGCTCCAGTTCTCCACTTCTCCTAGTGCCAATCGCTCCTCCGCAAAGGCCAAAGCCGAATCGTTCCGAAAACACCAACAAGCCCCCTCAAGGCAGAGGGCGACCGGGGCATGGGGGGGCGGAGGTTGGCCGGGAAGGGGGGGGTCTGCGCGGCTCTTACCAGCTGCGGGAAGATGGGAAGCTCGGCGGTGTAGGGCAGGAAAGCACCATATCCTTGAGCTGCCGCGGCGGCGGCGTAAGGCGCTCCGTACATGGAGGATAAAACATTGGAGAGCGTACCGGACTGGGTGAGCTCTGTCCCGCTTCGAGCGCCGCCGCTCCCCTGGCGCTCAGAGGGGTAAATCGGCCTGATATACTGGTAGCCCAGCTGGGGGAAAGACATGGTGGGCAGAGGGGGTAGGGGAGGGGGGAAAGAAGGAGGAGGGGGGAGAGAAAAAGGGAGAGAAAGGAGAGAAAGTAGAAGGGCTGGTAGAAGAGGAGGGAGCTGGCTCGCTCGCCCTTGCTGGCTGTCTGCACTTTTCAGTGCCTCCCGCAAACTCTTGCAGACATGGGTGGGGAGGGGAGGGGGAGAGAGGGGTGTTGGAGAGGCCGTGAGCTTCCTCCTCTCGCTCTCCGGCCGCTGCTGTACGCGGTCCGATCGCTTCTTTCTTCTCTCACTTTTCCTATTGATCTGAGTGGACTCAGGTCAGGTCCTAACAGATTGCCTGAGATTATTGGGACTCTGGGCTCTGATTGACATTTCTAGTCTCTCGCAAGCCCCTCCTATTTCTTTTAAGTCTCTCTCTCTCCCTCGCCTGCCCAGAGCTCTCTCCCTGGGTTTGTCACTAGCTTTTTTTTCCCCTTTCCTCCCCTTCTCTAAATCTGTTTACTGACGTCGCGCTCTTTTATTTGAGTTGCTTTCCAATCTCGTTTTAGCACTCGCCAATCAGTTCTGTGTTTTACCAAGGTTTAAACCCTGCCCTACGGTTTCATAATTTATATATGTGTTATGCAGTATAGACAGAGAGAGACACAATTATTTCTCCGTAACCCCCTTGCTCCCCCTCTCCCCAGAAATAAAAGAACTAGGAAGCTGGGGCTGGCAACGGTTGGAAAATTGCACGTCGGAAAGAGAACAAAAAGTTATGCGACGTATTTAAATAAAGCCTCTTTCCTTGCAGAATTTTACGTTTACAACCTTATATAGTGTAGCTTCATTTTTGGTTTCTTTATTAAGAGATCTCCTCCCCTTCCCCCCGGCCCTAGCATGGGTTACATCTCCTAATATAGATTTAAAGTCTATTAGATTTGGTAATTTGCATTTCCAGAGCCAGTTTGGAACGTCCTAATTCTGAATCTTTAAGGAGTTCTCTACATTTTGTCTAGCCTAACAGTGGGCAGATACAGTGAAAAAGCGAAGTTAATTTTCTTCCTAATAAGAGACTTCAAAGAGTTGTAGGGTCACAATTTTACATCAAAGGCAGAAAAGAAGGCAAATTAAAATCCTAACAAAGAAGAGACGGGAGCAGCCCTCTGGGCCATTAGTAAATACGTGGTGTGAAGAAAGGGACAATGACAGGCCCTGGAATTAAACTAATTAACACCTTTTTGTCTTGGTGCGAAATCACTAATTAGGAAATTTATGATCATTTTGCTTAGTCCCTCTGTTCTGAAGCATTACACGTGCAGCCTTACCTGGGACATAGAACCATTGCAATGGGTGTAGTGGCATAATGTTTTAAAGAGTTACTGGGAGTTAATTACTGGATAACCTTATTTTATGATCAACACAGTTTGAGATACTGTTTTTCTGCAACCAGCGTGTGAGTTGTAATTGTAGCATTTTAAGAGGAGCTCAAATGCATTTAAGACTAAGTGGGTGTCTTGAAAGGAAAGGCATCTCCTGATTTGTTACCGTTGTGTTGGAGGGCTCGAGTAAATGGAACATAAAAAGTTTTTGCAACCTGTAGAGTTAAGACTTTGTTGGGGCAAAATTCTGAATTTACCACTGTTGCTTTTTGGGAATTAAATGGATTAAAAACAAACCTCTGAAGGTTCTTCTGAGGTGTTTATATTTGTTATGCTAGAGAGTCATTTAATCATATTCTCCCATGTTTTTGAATACTCTGTGGATTTATTACCATTAAAATATGATTTAGCTACAATATAATAACTGTGCTCACAGTATGGGTTTTCACAACTACATTTCTTTAAAAAATGAAATTCATGTCAGATTATACAGTTAAAGGAATCGACTTTCATGCTTGCTATAATAAAACTATATCATCTTGTAATAAATACGGATTATGGCAAAGCAAGACCCAGAATTAAAATTCCCTGAATCAATATATGAAAATCTATAGGAAACATCTCTAATCGTATTAAGTTCATCTTTATAGCATCCCCTATCTGCTAATCTAGCGCAAAAACAGCTCTGGGTTGGAGGAATTTATTTTTTCCTATTCAACTTTGTTCTTGTAATAGGTTTTTATAATATAATGTAATGGAGATAATATTAAATTCAGTTGTATGTTTGTTTCTTTTTAATTCAAAAGGAAAGTAGTGAGTGAAGCCTGAGTCCTTGTTTCATTTAATTCTCTGTACAAATTGCAAGGTTTGATCGCTGCGATTCTGAGAAGGTTTGGAAATAGCTTCAAAGCGGAACACAACTTTTAGGAATGTATTTTATACGGGGGGGGGGAGGACAGGTAAAAGTGTCAGAGAAATGACTTATCATTTGATCAGTTCTCAGCAGGTAGTCCCCATAATTCTATCTACTATTCTACATACATATTACATATTGTGCCCACGCTCACACATGATAGATTTGCATACACGCAGCCAAGACCTAACGCATCCGACACGTATTTTTATTGTGGCGTCACGATTGACATCACTACTGCTCATTTACTGAGTTTATGAACCTGGCAAGATTATTTTATCTCATCCTACTGTCTTGTGTCATCAAGATAGATTTTTAAATCAACAATACAATCAATATAAGTTCATCCCGAACGGGAAAATACATGTGTTCGACATGGATTGTTGTACTGATTCTAATTCATGACTGACATGAGTAGAAGCTGAATATAGTATAGAGAAGGAATATGGGTTTCTCTGGCACTTCTTTAAAGTGCAGAATAAAAACAAAAACGTGTGGGGGGGGGGGGTGAAGAAACCGCCGCTACCCAGGTGAAATGAAAATGTAGAAATGCACCCTACTATCAAATAGCACGGAGAAAAGTGAGATTGAGAGAAAATGCAAGCCCTGACAGAGGGAATATGGGAGGCGAGAAATTTATGGGGGCGAATGAATTCAGGTCAGGATGAGGATGAATGATGGTTTATTAATGGGGAAGAAACGGACAGGAAATGCAGCCGCACCAAATGGACTGGAGGAGAAACCTGCAAAGCTATAGCTGTTAAGCGGAGAGGTTCAAAAGAAACCCGAGCCACTACCCCCAGGAGCAGGGGAGAGAAAAGACTCCCGCCGAACTATGGCAGGGGAATGTTCAAAGCGTCTCCACGGCCAGAAACGCACATGGCACCGGGAGGATAGAAACACCAGCATGTGACAGCCCCGCGCCGCCTAGGGAGAGGGCTGCGGATGGGGCAGGGAACTTGCTAAGCGTGGAGCCATTCAAACAGCAGCCTTGCCTTCAAACCAGGGAGTGCTAAAGAGTGGGAAGGAGGAAAAAAGCAACGCTGAAGGAAGGCTGGAAGAGAGGAAAAAATAATAGACGGCAGACGGATGCAAAGCAGAGAAGTGGGACACATTTTGCTAAACATCTGGCAACAGACAGGAGAAATAAAGTGAACCCTGCAGCTGGCTTGCAACGAATGTGCCTGCCCAAATGGAGAAGAAACCTATGCAGGGGCAAGATGGCTAAAGCCAATAGGACTGAAAGTATCTGCTGCTCCCTCAGGTCAGCCGGCTCGTCTCTGTGCAGCGCTCCTACTCCGGACAGACACGTGTCTTCTGGCCGGGATCTGTCAAAGCTGGGAGAGCTGCTGTTGATTTATTACCCCAAACATCCATACTCTCCCTCCCTGGGTCTACTTCCCTCCTCCCCCTCCCCGGCTCACTCACATGGTCAGTGAGCTAAAACCAAACCTCCTCAAACTTCAACAGAGCCTCCTTGACTCCAAGCTCTGAGGCAGAAGCAGGGACCCCGTAATAAGGAAGATGCGGACTGAGACCGAGAAGGGTGCACTGGATTTGTGTTCATTTGTACCGAAGCTGCTGCGGCTTTCGCTTCTCTCCATGCAACAGAGAGAGCCTCAGTCCTTCTGTGGGCGCAAGAAGAAATTCTGCAGGCAGGACCCAAGCCCTGTGCATAAAACATCCCTGCCTAGAAGTATTTGGACTGTTCTTTAATATATACATAAATGAATCAAAGCTTCTGTCACACCCTACCTGGGCTTGATTGCCCTGATATTTCGTAACACTCACATTCTGCTGCTCCCAGATACAGCAGGTCACAGACTATATAAAGTGGACACTGTGCCATGTTTTATCCCCTGTTTCCTTTGAACGTCTCCCTCGCTCCATAAACATCCCATAGTTCTAGATATACTAGCTAGGAAAAAGGGGAACCGTGGCCCAGATAACCCGCCGAAACTTCGAATTCAGGACCGCAGCCTGGTAGAATGGGTGTCACTTGTTGGAAGTTGTTGAAAAGCTGTCATTGAAGCTGTGAGTTTAATTAGGCTCTTACCTGCCCTTGTGAAGTCCAATTTCCGGGACGATTATGATAACTGCTTGATTAGGAACTGTGGATTGCCAAAGCGTTGGCAATTTTCACAGTCAACACGGGGAAGAAAACAAAAGGCTGAAAACACTGAACAAACAGCCAATATACAAGCCCTAGAGGTGGGGAAGGCAGGGTGTAAACAAACAAGTGAAATCAGGGAAAGGCAGTTAAAAAGGAGTTAAAACTAAAAGGAAAGATCAAAGAGCTGAGTAAAAGACTCTTCAAATTACACGTTTGAAGCTTTTCCATAATTCCAAGGCGACAGATAAATAACAAGCTGCACATTCGTTATCACATATGGAATCAATCTTAAAGGAGTCTCTTGATCAAAATCTGTTAATTGCAGTGACATATGATTTGGAAAGAAAACACAATTAATGACCCTTCATGTGAAGGCTTTGGGAAGAGGCCACTGACAATTCGCGTTTTACAACCGACATCAACTTTTTTTTATTTGTAAGCTATTAGGAGGAGACATTCATAAAACCTTTGCGTTTGTTTTGTCTCCTCTTATCTAAGGTTTCTTTACAAAGGGGAGGGGGCCAGAATGCGTGTGTGTTTCCTTAAGGGGTTTGGGAGCTAAAATGATTTAGTGCCTTGTCTGTAAATCTAATGACCTACGGTGAGAAAAAAAAAATACTTCGTCTTTTATTATTACCATTTGTGGGGAGCGTTACCAGGAAAGAGCAGAACCCTTTTCAAATTGCAGATATATGTATCCATCTTAAAACTATTGTTACACAGATTCCCCCCTCCCAAAGCGAAATAAAGAAACTCTGCCAAATAACATTCTAGCGCCCTCTGTCCATGGCAGCTGCTGGGCTGTCCCTAGCCAGGACCATTTCAAAGGTATTTAGTAATTGTCATCAACAAGAGACCACGTTCTATTTTCATATCGGTGCCCCACACCCCCTGTAGTTAAAAAACTTGATAGGGGTGTGTGTTTCAAACAGATTTGTGCGCCACACGTTTTACAATATTAGCCAAAGAGGCAGCAACATTTTTAAAAGCTTTACTCTGTCATTAAAAGGTAATGGTTTTGTTTTAGGGGGGAAAAAAGGGGGAGGGAGCGAGAGGTTCATTTGAAGGTTATAAAGCATACACTTCAATAGGATCGAAGTGAAATTAGTTAATAAGAAAATGCTGGCCAGAAGCTCTCTGGGCTTTTAAGTGCTCTCTCGGCCATTTAAGGAAATTGAATAAGAACAGACTCAGTTACCTGTAGACCTAAGTATTATCTCCAGTCCTCCATGGAGGCGAGCTGGAAGGCTGGTGCCTCTCAGACTCCCGAAGTCCTGTGCACCGCCTGTCAGGATAGTTCCCCTTTCTGCACCGAATAGTTTTTGTTGTTGTTGAACATAGCAAGCGGTACTATTTACCACAGAGAGTTAAGCAAAGGTAAGAGGCCATTAGCAGATGCTATAGACTTCCCGGGCAGTTGTGGAAAACAAGACTCCACCGCTTTGGAAAAGCTGGCCTCTCGGCATGATTGTTTCTCTTTCATTTCTAGGAACCTTCCCCCCCATTGTGGTTCTCTGCAGATTTGTATTCGGAATGTTGCCAGTCGGTCACTGTATTGCGTTACCTAACTTTCTATCTGTTGCCTTTCTCTCTCTGTTTAAACTTTGTAGATTTTTGAGGTGTTAATAAAACCTTTCCCTTGGTAAGCGGTTTATTAGAAACCCCACCGAATGCTGGAAAGACTTCAGAAAAGCAGTGTTCAGGACTGAGAGATTGGGAGAAGGCTTTTGTCCAAAAATGCATAATTACTGCGAATCTTAGGAAACAATCTTTATAGGAATTCGTGATTCATATCTGTGGTTTGACCATTTAGGTGATTTATAATCTGTTAGTACAATCCACTAATTTTATGCCAATAGATTTTATGTACACTGTTAGTTTCCATAGTCCATGGAAATGAGTGGCTTTTGTGTTAATTTAGCTATTTTACTTTGATATCCAGCGAAGGATGTTTCCCTTGCTCATAAACTGGGGGGCGGGGTTATTGGGTGAGGGGGAAGTAGACAGAAAGTACAAGTGCTGACGGGAAAGTTCCCCTCTCCGTTTTCCTCTAGACCTTTCAAAGCCGAAATCAGAGATTCACCCATCACACTTAGTATCAGTCGGGCCGGTTAAGAGCCAGCACTATCCAGAAAGCCCCACTCTGGACCCACTTTGCGCACTCTTTATTTTGTTTATATTCCAGTCACATCTATTACAAACTATACGGCGCGCACACACAGGTTTGGCCTAGTGCCTCTCTGGCTACACTGTGAGGCTGCCGGGGAAGTTGAGTGAAATAATTGATGGGAAGGCCAGGGCTGCAAGTGTCGCTTTAGTTCTTTGGGTGCCCCCATCACCGTTCCTTTGTAAATATTCGCCTCTGTTGATCTTGGGCTGAACAGGGGTCCTGGGATTTTATTAGGGGCTTTAGGCCTGATTATTCCCCCACCTGCCGCAGGCTGCTATTTACCCTTGTTTGTCCTCGGTGAGATCGCTGATGCTCTGAGCCTGAGATGGGGGGCTCCTTTCTTTCCTTCCCCCGCGAGCTGCCTCTAGACAAATGCCACAGGGACGAGTTAACTGATCAGTGTAAACGGAGCCTCCTAGGGCCAGCTCATGGGCTGCCAGGCCCCAACCACCGAGCCATTGCCACCCCCGTCTCTCTCCATTAGATTAGCTGAAGTTATGGCATGATTCGAAACCACCAAACTCCGGCCGGCTTATGTCCTGCTTCCCAAGACTAGAGATCCCGCGATAGGTCTGTAGCATCGCCAGTAAAACCCTGCCAGGCTGGGGAGAGCCTGCATTCACCAACCGGGCTCCCCCCCGCCAGCTTCTTTTTAAAACTGCATTGCCCCAAAGGGGGCTGATGATAGGTCCTCTGCAAATGTACCAACATCCCGTCTCCTGCCACACAGCGATCACCTCCACCAGGATCAAATGTTTCTGACCCCAGCCAACATATATGCTTGGTGACTTTGCCCGCAGACCGGCATTTTGAGGCTATCAGATAAACATGGTGAATTTGTATAAAATGAAAGGTATTCCTCCCTTGCCTGTGATTCAAGATAGCACAGAGTAGCCCCTGACCTTTGACATCTTGTAAATTTCCTCATTCTCCATTCATCACCCGGGAGACTCAATCTTATTATAATAATATGATTGTATTAATTATACTTATTCAAACAGGCCCGAAGATCTTACAAGCCACATTCACCTGGAATGCTACTTGGGTTCGGAAACAAATTATCCTTTTTCTGGAAAGGTAACCTTTACAGATGGCAACGCCCAAAATATCAGAAAGCCCATAATCTCTCAACCTGCGATTTTCCATTCCCTGAGAGGAGGTAGGATATTTTAAATCAGAATCTCATTCTGATTTAAATATCAAAGCCATTGTGCCGGTACATGTTCTATCCCAACTTTTATACTGCGATCACTACTGCAGAACTGTTTGATTTGCTCCTCACTCCATAGATGCTGCCTTATATCAGTAACAAACAAGCATTGATTTTATGGTAAAGTCACTTTGGGATGGGAATGAGTAACTCCAGGCAGTGCTATCACTGTATTATATGGAAATGGCCCAGGTAACAAGATGAACATTGATTCAGCATTATGTTTGATCAATAATGAAATAAGTAACTTCAGGGCCAAATTAAAATGCAAGCTGGCTTGACGCTGCCAGCTTCTGGGCTAAGTGACAAGGCTAATTCAGCAGGGAAATAGCAATATTTGCATTAGAGGCTGCATCTGTTGTTTGGTGGAAGTGGTTGGATCGGTAATAATGCTGCATAAAACAATGGGCTGGAACACATTTGAAATGAACTCCGGCGTGTACAAGAAAGTTTGCATGAAGATGTTACAAATGGTGGCGTTTGGGGCTGAAAATCATGCAGCGGTTTCAAATGGAGGACAGTTTAACATACTGTTTGTACCCCTACCGTAAGGAGAGTGCTTGGTATGGCACTTCGCTCTGGCTTTTGGAAATGGCTTAAGCGAACCAACACAAGTTCTTCAAGGCAGGAGAACAGAAAATCACGGTTCTGTTTCCCACTTCCCCAGATGTCATTAGAAAAGGCAAGATGCTTTTAAAAACACAAAGGGCTTCACCCCCTTTATTTTTTTCCTCCCCCCCCCCCCAAAAGCTTCTAGGTATTTTAAAAGCGAGCACCGCAAGGGAAGTGATTTAAGCGACGGGTGGTAGCATGACCCACGCTCCCTGTATTGGTGGCCTTTGCCCCAGTTTATCTGCTGTTTTCTCCATGGCTAGTTTTTACAGCTCTGCCATCATTATTGAAACCGTGACACACATTGATTTCCAATAGAGATTCTCGCCTTCAGCCAGAGAGCACAGACACTGGGGCATGGACCGGGTTACCAAGTGTCAAACCTCTGCTAGGAGGCAGAGAAAAGGGAGCGAAGGAGGAGGACAAATCTTCGGGTGTGGGTCACTGCAAAAATCCACTAAGTCACAAAGGCATTCGACTGGCTGGGTGGGAAACAGGCTGCCTCTCTGAGCCTTGAAAACGAAGAGGGATTATAATTTAGAAAGCAATAAGCATGGAGGAAATATGTAGGCAGCCTGAGCCGTCGGTGTGTGTGGAGGGAGGGAGGAGTCAGACAGCGACAAGAAGAGGCTGTTTGGGTCTAGAGGAAAGAGGAGACCTTGACCGATCTAGAGCTTAGGTGAGGAAAACCAAGTTCCACCCTATTTTTTTTTCTTCTCTCCCTCCCATTCCTGATACACTTGTATACGCCAGGGCAGCTGAAAACATCAGCAGCTCACACTGGCCTCAGACCAGGGGAATATCCTGCGAAATAACTGACCGCTGACAGGCTCCTAGAAGATTCAAGACTAATCCGGCAGAGACCTTGGAACAACAAGAAAGCGGGTGTGCAAAAAATAGAAATAAAAAATCTACTCCTCTAACTGGTGCATTCCCTAAATTGCCTTACAAGGAGCAGGAGAAGAAGGGAGAGGAGGAATACCCACCCCCCCCCCACTTGCCTGACCACCTTTAGGAACACGAATCGGTCGAGGGCAGTTATCCCTTCAACAGGTTTATCCCTGACTCGTGTGAAATGACATTGGCACCGTTTGGGTAGGTTCCTTTCTGTACGTTGGTCAAATTAAGCCCTTTATCCGCTGCCTCATTACAGGAATGTCCCTGCACATGCCGAATTTGTCAGCAGCCCAGAAACTTGACCTCTCAGCAGACCCCACTGTTCTACAGTTGCCAGGTGAAGAAATGGAGTGGAGTGGCGGGTTGAACCCGGCTTACAGGAACAAAGAGACCGAAAATAATGTGAATTGAACTGGTTAAAAAAAGAGCAGACTGGAAACCACCTTCATGAAACTAAATGGAAACGGTAATGAACAAGGATGGGAATGGCCAGACTCCACCAGGGCCCGTTAATTAGCGCAGTCCTATAAAGACGAGGGCATATAAAGTATTGGGGGAGCAACCTTTTAGTGATGGTGAAAAGAAGACGCAATGAAAAGCTCGCATAAGGCCAGCTAGCATGTGGGACTATGACATGGAGACTGTTTTCAGAGAGCAGTGTTTAATGGCGTTGTCTTTTACTTTAGAGGACATTCAGCAAACCCTTCTGAATTTCTACGCGGCTGTGCAGTCCCTAAACTCGTTTCAGGGAATTGGGGATACGAACGCTGGGTGGGCTCCCGAAGGAAGATGGCTGGCTCAGGCGGTCTTTACTACAATCATGGCAACTTTGCACAGAGTCTTGCAAACCAGGGTGCAGAAGATCAGAGCGCAGAGCCTGGGTTTTTGGAGATTGGTGGGAAATTGATCTAGCGGTATATCTGGTAGTACTGTTAAGTTATAGCACCTCTCAAAGAGTCCTGTTGAGGACCCTCTCTCTCTGTATATAATACACCACCCCTCAGTCAATTGCTAACCCTTGAACTAAGACGGTTTTAAGATAGACTATAGGAGAAGATTAACAGAACAGAGTATAAGTTCCTAGACCGTATTGATGCGTATATGGAAACCATACAGAAATGCTTCGGCGTTTTCTATCACAGAACAGTACGTGCGTACGATTAAATACATTCGCACTTTAGCTCTCAGTACTACACTCTGTGTGCAGAGATAATGTAACACATATGTCCTTACGGACTGTACACATTGCACATGGAAACCCGTGCAAGGGATGGTTGCTACTGTTATTGCTATTTTCTTACACGGGTCAAATGCGATCGTTCGGTGTTACTGATTCCTGCACAGGCTTGCAGTGATTTGCTGAAAGTAAGTAAGGGCGAGCATTTAAGTGTAAAGAACTATTCTGGAATTAGCCTTGGAAAGATAACCTTGCGGCTCATAGCGGAGGCAGATGTTGCCCGTTACAGGACTGCAGAGCACTCCTGACACACAGGCTAGGAGTGTGGAGTAGGGGAAGCGAGAGTCGAGGCAGAGCACATCATTTCTCGGAAAGGCTGAAACCGACCGATGCGTTTCTAAACTCTGATTGACCAGGGCAAGCAGTGTTTTTAAAGCCGAACGGGGCTTAGCCCGCCTTCCGCTCCACCACTAGCAAAGGTCTCTTTCCTAGTAATTATTTTGCAGGGGAAAGAAGAAAATGTTTGTTATTGACTGGCAAGATTTGCTTTCGCCAGCAATGTTCCTCCCTCCTCCCATTGATCCTCTTTTACATTGCAACAGAGTAGCGAAATGTGTAAGGACGGAATAGGTAACTTAATTAACATAATGAAATCAGCAATGATGTACAGTATTTCTATGTTATTAAAACAAAGCCACCTAATTGATTTCTTCTCCCCCCCTAACTCTGCGGATGCCAACGATTATCAAAGCAGACTTCAGGGTGATAAAAATACCAAAAAACCCCCAACAACACATGAATACCGAAGAGGATGAAAATTGTTACCTAGTTAACTTTAAAGGCTGAATGGATTTTATGTATGGAGTAGACACAAAACCATTTACTAAAGTCAGACATGCTTTTTTTCAGAGCTAATGGAATGAGTCATCGACAGAGTTGATTATTTAAAGCACCATGTGAGTCTATAATCATGTATATATACAAGTTATTATATATTGGAAATCTGTCTCCTCTACTCCCTAGTCTCATATAATCCTCCGACCAGGAACCAGGCAGTCCCCATGTGGAAATTTAGAAAAGAAAAATCAGTAATGCTCTTAGCATCAAACAATAAATCCTGAAGTTATTTCCCACCACATTTAATTAAATATTTTGAAAAGAAAACCCTTGTGATTGATTTGCCTCCTGCATTGATCCAGTATTGATCCTTTGCGTTTTGCTAGTCCAGCTGTGGCATGTAGCTAAATGGCTGTGATGCCTAGGAATAGCTTGTTATGAATTACTCCTTAAAATGCACGGTAATGCTTCCTAAAGACGTAGGTCTATCAAATTTAGTTTACTTAGATTAGTTTAATTTAAACATTCCATTTTCCAGGAGTGATTGCCTTTATTAGTTTTTTCTTTTATTTATTTTTTTATAAAGTCATGGAATTGTTCCATTTTCTATTTCCTCACCCACCTACATGCCAATCAACTTGATAAGAGCGGTACAAATTAACACGATGGTTATAAAAGTAATTATTCAGCTCTGAAATCTAGGAATGAGAGTTGCTAGCTTCCGGTAAACTAACATCATGATTCTTCTCTAGAGTTTCATTATGTTTGTTTTTCTATTCCACTCTAAAGAGGTAAATGGGAAAACAATTTTAATTACCGAAGCTTACAATGCAATTTGATGAAGAGACCTTCTGTGGTTATTGTT
>NC_133787.1:12380814-12518314 GCF_003597395.2 Chelonoidis abingdonii | reverse complement strand
TGTTCAGTTGCCCCCCCTCCCCCAGCTTTCCTAGAGAGTGCCTGAGATTAAGTAGACAGAACAAATATAACTGCGTGTGCAGTGTCTCATCCTGTTTGGAAGAGTCTACAGCAAGACCCTTCCCTACCCTCATAATTTGGCATTGTGACTCTGGCCAGAAGGAAAAGTGAATGTTTGTCTGCTAACATGACTCCACTGGTTGGATTTGTTGCTCTGTTGCACCCCTTAGCCAGTTGGCCCAGCTTACTGAAGGATAACTTTATTATCTCCATGACCTCCCTGAGCAAATGTCAGCAGAGAGCTCAGAGATCTAAGTTTGTGCCAAACTCAGGTCTCTTAGGGTGAACTCAATATGCTGCCATGCTGCTGAGCAAAGTCTGTTAAAATATATTTCTTCTAAGTGTGGGTAACTCTTCTGGGCAGCTACACCATCCTTTCCTGGCCTCTTATTCATCCTGGTACAATATCATTTAAGTGGGAGAATAGAGAAATAGCTCAACCTGAAGATGTCACACCCAGTTTATTCTGCAGTAAACAGGAAGTGATAAGGTGAAAAGGGGATCAGACCCACTGCCAACAAATAAGCAATGCCTGCAATTGGGCCAATATCTTTCAGGGGACGCATGATGTTCCGATGTGTAAAAGAGACAGAGAAAGGGAAAGTTAGATTGTGATAACATGAGACACTTAGAGATCTAATCAGTAAAAACATTTGATTTTCAGTTTGTATCATGCAGTTGCCACAAGATTCAGTCTACAAGGATTTCAAAATGGCCCTGACACAGTACCATGCAACATGCAAATGCATATAGCTAGTAAGCATGGTGCAGGAGGGAGGAACATTTCCATGTAAGGGATAAGGAACTGATGAGAGGAATGGGAACAAAGTGCCATGCTGTGAGGTTATGGCTTAGGGAAGAGGAGGGTTGTGCTGTAAGGAAGCACCACCAGGACTGGCATTGGGCCTGATACTTTTCACAATGTACATATAACTGATCTCCTTCCGCTGTGCCCATCTTTCTGACACTGTCTTTATATTTGTCTTATGCATGTGCCTAGCATGCTGTCAAGGATAATAATTATCTATGTATTCTGGAGGATGGTACCACAAATGTGGTAATGGAGATCACCAAACTGGTGGACCCTTAAATGATTTACTAGTAAATTCATTGCTATTGGACCATACATATACAGGATATTTTACAATAGTAAGAAATGCACATAAAAAAGTCCTTGCTGCAAAGAGCTAATAATCAGTACAATTAATAAAAGAAGTGGGAATTGCGTTTGGATGTGAGCTCACGTAGGATTTGCAGAACAGTTACTAATTCATTTTTGTATTACTATAGCCCTCAGTGACCCTAAACTAGTTCGAGCCCTGACTATGCTAGGCACAGTATACATATGTATTAAGAGACAATCTTTGTTTCAAAGAATTTACAATCTAATAGACAGGGCACACAATGGGTGGGAGAAAGGAAGTATGATTCCCACTATATTTACAGATGGGAAGCTGAGGCAAAGGAAGATTAAATGACTTGGGCCAAGGCAGGAATGGAACCCAGATCCTGGAAAAATGCCTTGCCTGTAAGACCAGCCTTCCTCTCTGACTGTTGAACTGGTGGGGTCTTGGGAGAAGAATCACATGTGGAGAAATCTCGATAGATTAGGTGCGAGGCAGGTAACTCACACATGAGTTTCAATTTGGAAAAGTTTGAAATCATTGAGTTTAGCAGTTTAAAATTGTCAGAGAAAATGGGCTTGTTCTAGAGAATACAGGACAGGAGAGAAAGATCTCGGAGTGATGGCAAAGAGTCAGAGAATCTTTAGAGCCATGTTTGACTGCAAACCCAAAAGGTCATTACAGTATCTTGATATAACAGGACTTTGTTGCTTGTCCCAAAGTGTTATGATAGAAATGGCTGCTTACTTAGCTGGGGAAAGGGCATGGGTACATCTACACTGCAATTAGAAATCCATGGCACCAAGTCTCCAAGTGTACTCGGGCAGCGGGGCTAAAAATTGCAGTGTAGATGTTTGGGCTCAGGCTGGAGCCTGGGATCTGAGACACACCCCCATCAAGGGGTCTCAGAGACTGGGCCCCAGCCCGAGACCAAACATCTACATTGCAATTTTTAACCCCACAGCCTGAGCCCCACGAACCCAAATCAGCTGACCTGGACCAGGTGCTGCCGTGCCACTGGTCTCTTATTGTAGTGTAGACCTAACCATGGAGACCAGGACCATATTGATCAGCCTGTCAACTGATGGCATTATCATCACATTAACAGCATGGGCAGCAACACAGCTGGCCTTAGGGGTAGGCAATCAGGATGGCCAACATTTGAGAATGCCAAATTCCCCACCCTGCCTTCTATCCCCCACCCTGCTTTTTCTGTTTTACTTGACAGCTTCCCCCCAGCACACACACATCTTTTGGGGAGTGAGGGTGCACTGAAAACAATTTCTGCCTTGGTTGGCAAAACACCTTGGGCTGGCCCTGACAGCAAAGGACAAGCTCTCACTGAGTCCAGTGGGACTATTCTGTGCATAAAGCTAAGTGTGACTAAGTGTTTGCAGAATCAGGGCTCATGGCATAGGGCAGCAGAAGAGTGGTATAGTCCATTGTATGGGTCTCCCTCACAGGAAGACAAAAGAAGGACTTGAAAATTACTCTTCCTAGCCTGAGCTATATACTGACTGATTTAACAGTCAGTTGTAAATTCTACTTACATGCCCATAGAAGCACTATTAGATTTATTTTGGCAAACTGGTGAGGTTTACTTTTTAATTAGTTTTGTCTGGAGGTGTTAGAGTGATGGAAATGGGAGTCTGGACTCCTGAGTTTTTTCCCATTTGCTACTGAGTAGGACTGAGCCCACACTGAGGATTTTCAGAAATTCTCCCTCTGTATGTCTAGTGCTTGTACAGATCCACCAACTATAGTGGAGGTGTGAGTGTAGATATTGTTTTATTTATTTATTTTTTATTACCACCAGTGATGATTTCTCATCTGCATAAAGTTGCCCAAGTGGAGTGGGGCCCAAGATAGAAAGCTGCTGAAAAGGCGACACGCAGACATCCGCACCTTTCTAATATATGTAGCAGGAATATAGCCTTGAGGATTTCCAGTAGAAACAAAGCAATTCAAGCCTCTATTTATTTGAGACATGCAGCCATAAATAAACAGTAACAAAACAGAGTGACAAAAACACGTGGAGAAAATCTCAGTTTTCAAATAAAATTGCCAACTTTTTGTATTTCCATTATGTGGAATGAAGTCTAGAATTTTGACAATATGTCTGATGTCTTCCTTAAAATCTCATTTTAATCAGTGATGACAGTTTGACTTTTTCCAGCTGCTTAGAAGCTCTAGGTAGTCAAGTATCTCAGTAGGGCATGGGTTGGCATGCTGGCATATGTGTGAGCTTTAACTTTCCTCCCACTCATTGACTTACCATGGTATTCAATGGACAGGGGTGGTGGGGAAGCTTTTTGCAGGTTTCATGCCAGCTTATGCCATCTGTGTTCTTATCCCTGTCTTGTAAAAGTAAAATCTTCACTGTGAGACTCTATCCAGATGCTGCCAGCTAACATATTCATTCTCAGCAGCAAGTGTGACTTTTATTTATATAAGTGCTTTGTTGTCCTCTGAACCGTTTGTGGTACTGCACACTTCTGGGGGTGGGGAAATATCAAATAAAACATAATAAAAAAAAACCCAAAAACCAAAATTCTAATGAGCCTAAAGAAAGTGACATCAATTTAAAGAGAGGGCTAATATGTGAGGACAAACATTAGTTAAAATGGAAATATATAAAAAATGGCAACTGCAGCACCCTTTAAAAACTGAGGAAGGATGGGAAAAAAGCATTAAGGGAGCAAGTTCTGCGACATGGCAGCCAACACAGTGAAGGCTCTGTCACTGCAGACATAAGGCCAATTGTAGAACCCCTGAAAAATGACAGAGGTAAAGACATCCATCTGCAGGAGAGCTCCTATCTCAAATAGGGCCTAATCCAAAGTCCACAGAAATTGAGCTGATCCCTAAAGCATATTGCATTGTGTGACGTATGCTGCACTACAGCTATGTGCGCCTCACAGAGTGGCCTGCATACTGAGGTGTGCTCTGTAGCACAGAACAGCAGTTAGCTGATGGGGTCAGATAATTTGTTACTCATTGAGAACCCTCTTCCTTCCTGCATTGTATTCAAGCCTCTTCATCTACTAGGTCTATCTAATCTATTTATCATAGGTACTTACAGGGCCCCCTCTTTACCACAGCACGTGGGCATCCCACAGACTTTAATGCACTCCTGTGAGGTAGGCTATCCCTATTTTATAGTTGGAGAACTGAGGCATGGGGGATATGGCGCAGGTTGCACAGGTCTCCCAGGTTCCAGACCATCACCCTAACCACTGGACTGCTCTTCCTCCCTTGTGCCCAATGACATCGCTGCTCTAATTTCTTGTTGTTGCATCTTGTTCTCGCTATGCTCTCCCTAATCCTTTGGCTTTACTACTCCCATCATTTCCCTCTGTCTCTTTGTTTCACACCTTCTGTCATGCTCTCCTTGGACTCTTTACCAGCTCATTCTCTCTTCTCAGTTTTTCTTAGCTTGTAAGTTCTTTGGTGGCAGAGAACATGCTTTAGTCTACAGAGCAGTATGTAAATGCATGTCACTGTCTATTATTTTTAGTAATAATAAACAGTTAGAATAAATTAGTCTGATTATCAAAAGCTCAGAAGTTCAGGGCTGTGCACATAAAATTCATGGTATGGACCTATTTTGCCTGTACAGTTACTTCAGTTACACATACAAACACCCATTTTGCGGACTGACATGGTCAGCAGGACATTTAACTTGACATCTGCTTACACAAATACCCAGTGCGCACATGCTATTTCATGCTCAACTTAAGATGTGCAATTGCTTATTGTCTGAGACATCTGAGATTTTAAAACTGGGCCCTAAATTAATAGCTGTTGGTTTATTTTTAAGTTTCAGAATTGTGTTATCAGATCATTCCGGGGGGGTGATGTACAAAAATTATCATACATATTTTTAAAATAGTTTTTACAAGTCTCAACCCAACCTCTATTTTTGCATCTGCAAGGTGGTAATTGGTTGTATAAATGGTAACACTATATTAATTATTAATAGTAGCCATGAAATTGGCAGAGCAATTATTGCACCTGCAGAAAAAGAGCCTGCTTTTTAAATTCAGGCCCATTATATTTGCTCTTATTTTTTTTCTTAGTGTGTTTTGTTTAAAAATGAACTAGTTTTATGCAATAGAATGCAAGAAAAACATGACATTTAGATTAAAGAGACAGATCCAATCACAATGTCAATGACTTATTTACAAATGTTTTCTCAGCCATGTTGCTTTTCTTTAATTTCTGTAGGATATCCTTTTTCCTTCAAAGTCTCCAGAAATTACAACACATGCTGCTTTTATGGGGCCATTAGTTAGGAGACTGACAAGGTAAATTAGTCAAATAAATGCTGCTAAGCTCATACGGTACCTGTTATTTAAGGGGCTTAGTTTGCATGCAAATGTTCTATTTTAACAGACAATCACTCTCTGAAAGCATTTGTTATATAAATCTCTCTCTATTAACATGAGTAATCTGTTCCAAAATCTCATGAATGCTTTGCACAGTGCAAGATTACATTTGGTTTTAGAAAGAAAAATCCATCACTGTTTTTTAATTTGAATGACAGCCCTGTATGGAGAAATAACATGGAATATATATTTTTAAAAGAATACCCCCAAACCCCTGATCTGAAAATATTGATTTTGGTGATAATTATCTCAGATTTAGCTCCTTTGGCTTTAGATGAATCATTAAACATGTCCCTTACCTCATAAATCCATCTGCTAATGAAAATCTGCAAGAGTGAACTTTGGGGCTGTGTGTGTTTTTTAAATGTGGTTGCAGCAGCATTAGAACTCCCAGAATCCCTACTGTTCTAAAGATGATTAATAATAACAAAGCTTTCTCCATTGTGTTAGGAGATAGGAAGGAAGCAAGAATACTCTAAAAAGAGAGTGCATAGAATTTGTGAGTGTTGAAGTTCATTAGGAGTAAAGTTTTAACCCTTAAAAACGGTAGCCAAAGTTTTTATGTAGGTGCTAACATGGTGAAATTATTTTTCATTATCTTCATAAAAATCAGTCCTACAGCTGCATTAACATTTACAGACAAAATTCAGTAATGTCTTGGAGGAAGTCACTGTATAGAGACTTAGAAACATTTGAAAATGATTTGGACTGCTTGGACTCCTGTAATAGGCAATGGACAGCTTGGCACACTCTCCCTTCCTCCCCCATCCATGTCAGTTTAGCTTTTGAAATGTGTTCAAGACCTGTGCTAATGGTTTTCCCTGTGGGTAGCATTACCAATATGATTATACAGGTTTTAAGAAACTCTCTTAGGAAGATTTTTTTTCATCATAAGTTTTGACGTTGACCTGCTAAACTGTGTAATTTAGTATTTTTCCCCTAACAAAGCAAAGGAAAATTGAATATTTCCTGACGAGGGATTATGGCAACATTTTTCCGTACAAGAAGCCTATCATCTTCAGGGGCCAGTTCATGCCCCTGAGATCTGTGCATTTAAACAAGAATCTCAGTCCCTGCACACAGAAAATGGGTTTGAGTGTTTCTCTCTTGACCCTGCTCCTGACATCTGCTTGCTACATGTACCTTGTGGAGGAGTTTCCATGAGATTCAGGGTCTGAAGGGACAAGAGGGTGGGGCTCTGAGTGAAGAGACACACTCTGACCCCAAAAAAGATACAATGAAAAATTAATACAGTCCCAGGCTGTGTTACCTTTTCCATGGACCCAGCATCCCAATGGAAGCTCTGGCTAGAAGGGAGTCCAACCTGCTGTGGGAGTTCAAGGCCTTTGCATAGAGGACCCTGACCTTCTGTGGATTCAGAAAGATCTGCCAGATTTAGGGGCAGTATTTCCATAGAAGTGGAGAACAAAAACTGCTCCCCATGCTACATGAGGAGATATTTGAGGAGATCTGCACACAAAAAGCCCACTCCTGAGGTTATTCATTCAGGAAGGGAGAGAATCTGGCCTCAGCTATTTAGATAGCTGTATAAAGTTGTCCCCATCCACCAAAAAGAACATGCTTCAGAGAAACCTTAACATTAGAGTTGGGTAAAAAGCTTCACCAAAAGTGTGTGTTTTTCCACTGGAAAAGTTTGAATGTAGACATATTTCAGTCAGTTCTACTTCAGGTTGAAAAATGGGATGAATATTTTTGCAAAAAAAAAAAAAGAAAAGAAAAAAAGAGTCAGTCTTCAAATTTCAGTTTTTTTCATCCATCTCTTCTAATATTTTATACTGTTAAATAGCCCAGTCTTCACTCCTTTCTTATATATCCAAATAAAATTAATATTTTCAGAGCACCCAAAATCATATTTCCTAAGGGGCCTTTTAATATTCTCTACTAGCTTTGTTGTGAAATATGTTAGAATAGGCTTAGTTAGTACTCACAATTAATTTATTCTACATTCTTTGATTCACTGCATGTACTATAATCTGTTTATCCTACTGGCATAGAGTTAGAAGAAAATTAATGAACTCGCTGATACCCAGAGAAAAATTGTTGGAACTGCGCTATCAGATATTTTCCTTTCTATCTTCTCCTTTCACATTCATCTCTCTAACTTCTCTCCTCCACTTTGCACTTTTATAGTCTCTGTACTTAGAGGAGAGCCAAGCACAATAAAATGCACTGAAATTCAGCTGGGTGAGGGAAACACACAGATATTCAGAGAATAAACAAGGTTAGTCTATATATAAATTGATGGAGTCAAGTATTTGGAGGATAAATGTGTATTGCATGGAGACACTGTACCATACAGTTATTTTCTAAATATGATATAATAATTAGTACTTTCCATTTGTGTAGTGTCTGCTACTAGGATCTCAAAGCACTTCACAATCATAAAATTAGTCTCTGAACATTCCTGTGAAGTAGGATTCAAGCAGTGATAAGCTTAGCGGATGCAAATCATACCATTTTTTGGTCTGCTCTGGAGGATTGCCAGCTATACCAGTTGCTTCTTATGGCTGAATCCCAGTTATAGCCAAGTATTTCATCTTACAGTGCTCTCAGTCTCAAATTCCAGGGGTGACATTCTTAAATTGTCCCAATGTAAAATTGGGACATTGGGTAAAAGGGCCAGAATGGCATAAAGGGGCACTAAAGGCCCCATTTCTGGCCAGGGGAGAATTCCCTGGCACAGGTACTGTCGAAAACAGCCATAAGGTCCAGCATAGAATCTCACCCCAAATGTTAAATATCTTTGGTAAGCAAATGCAGGTGATTTTGGTAGGCTACTGAACAGTACCTTAGAGTTCTCTAATCGGTTCATACTGTGTTACTTTCCCCCTTCTAATTGCACAGAGAATACGCTATTGTTTTCGTTCAAATGATACAATTTTTTAAAGTGGAAATAAAAAACTAAAACCCATTTAAGCTTCACATAGCTATATACAGCAGTTATAGTTAAAATATCCATCAACTATTACTGAACTTACATTTTTCCTAAACAAAAGTGCTCTGCAGCTCTACCACTGAAACTGAAATGTATACATTAGACCTGGACATCCAGAGATTTTACAGTAACTGTTACTCTTAGAAAGCAATTCCAACCCCTTCTTCCAAAAAAAACAACCCACAAAAATCCTCAACATAAATAAATATTCCACTTCCATAATTTTATAAATTACTTTGGTTTAAAAAGTTAAACCTGCCAAGCAGTTTGACTGCAACTGGTCTGATATTTTTTGGTAGGAATATTGAAACAGCTGAGATTGGTTATGTGTAGGGTTAATGTTTGGGTAAGAAACCTCCAAGGAAAACGGAAAGTGCTGAATTAAAACCATTCGATGGTCATTAGTGGGAGTACTTTTCCTCTGAGTCAGTGGTGAATCAATGCCACAGCCTAGCGGTAGGGGGCACTATAGGGAGAAGATGCCGTCTTTTTGATGAGATATTAAATCAAGGTTGCAGCCATTTGTGCTGGCACTTTTTGCAAGAGTAGGGATATTAAGTATGGAGTGCCAGCCAAAGTCTTACTGAGTAATTAGTTTATATTCTGGCTGCTTAAAAATTTCCCTGTATTTTCATTTTCTACCCTAAACTGGTATGTAATATTGCTGTGGCCTGTTAAATGTCTCCTGTCCTTGCCCCGGAGATGCTGGCATTTGTGGTTGGTGAAATGATCCATGTTTATATACGTTCCTAGCGCCTGGGGAGCACTTTGGCATCTTTGGATAAATGTTGGTCATTATATTAAACCTTGGAAAGTGCCTTTCTGTACATGTACAGAAACTACTTTCCTGCAAAGGTTTAGTTAAATATTTTATATTAAATACTGTGCATATTATTCAAGGGTTTGCCAGCAGGTTCACTATAATTCCCAAATATTGGGATTTTATACAACAACTCTTTTCATTCAACTAAATATTTGCATATGTTGTCACACCTGATGCAAGAAAATTGTAAAACATTCAGGGCTTCTGACACTTTCTTCTTACAACCTTTAGCCCTTACATTTGCTACACTTACCAAACTACAGTTTAGGGCCAGAGCTCAGTTCTGGATATAGACTCTTGCGTTAGTTCATTTGAATCTAGTTTTGCCATGGTACCATATTATGGCTGTGAGGTCGAGAACATAAAACAAGATGGTGGGGGTCAAGATCACTGGGGAAAAATCATTGCAATATGCACTTTCACTGGCTGACAGGATATAAGCACAGGTAAGAACCACCTTGCCCCAACCTCTTTGAAGTGTCTCTCTCAAGAAGAGCGTTGAGAATGAAACATAATTATGGGGAAGCTGCCATTGCCACTGTTCATTTGTTCCTGTTCTCTGCATAGATTCACTTTTTAATGCTGCCAATCTGGCTGCTCACAAGCCCAACAGACTAATTGAATTGTTTTTTATAAGGCGTTAGTCCTCAAGGCCAATGTAATGCTTTGTTATTTTGAAATAAGTATTTACATTTCCAAACTTGGAAAACTCAGCAAATGTGCTGCTGAGGATATGTAGTAGTTAATTTCTCAAAATGGCTTTTCGTGCAGTGCATTAGCGATGCAATCAGACTGAGGTAAATTGGAATCATGTAATAAATAAATGAATCAATCACTGAAGGATTATACATTTTCCTCCTCCCTTCCTACTCCCCTCTGAATGTATTAAAACTAGAGCTGACTGAAAAGTTTCCGTGGAAATGTTTTGTTGGTGGAAAACTGCTTTTTGACAAAATGGAAAGTTTTGCAAAATAAAATGGAATTTTCATCTACAATTTTTGGATCTTCAGAAAAACTAGAAACTGAAATCAGTTTTTTAACGGAACTAGGAAGATGTAGATGGAAATAAAAACAAGTAATGTTCATCAAAAATTTTGCAGGATAAAAAATAATTTTCCCAACAAGATCTACTTAAAACCCACCAAAACATGAACATTCTACCCGGGGTCCTCGATCATAGATCTATATTTGGTGGGAAATCTTAACATGTGCAGAAATACGTGGGAATAATGGGGTAAGATGAGAATGACAATGCAGTTAGGACATAGTATTTCCAGGCAAATGGAATCTCACACCATAAAACAAAAGTGTCCAAAGATGTAGGAACTCCCATAACTAGATTGTTCACCACATTTTAAAAACAGATAGTAAGTTTTGGCACCAAAGAATGCCTAAGATACAATTCGTCTTTTTAAAATATCCATATTATGCTTCCACAAAAGGCAGCCCTGAGGAATCTCCCAGACCTTCACCAAATCCTGGGTACCTGGAAAGGCCCTCTTTCCACATGTTACACCTTGATCAATATAGTTTATTGCCTGGCCTTACTCCTAAAATGAGACTATAACTGGGGCTCTGTGAAACTGCAGCAAAATTTGAAAATTTTGATATTTTGTGAAACTGATCCAGTTTGACCCCCACATTTGTGAAATGTTGAGAATTTCTCACCTCTCCAGTGCAACATGGTTTTACTTCTGAGCAAAATAAAGGAAATAGATAAAAAACAAACAAACACCTCCCCACAATAGAAACTTCTCTATAATTTTAACATTACAAATTTCAAAATTCTGATGGAGAGAAGTTTTAATATGGAAATACTCAAAATATCAACGTGTTGTATGGATCAGTGCAAGAGCTGCCATTTTGTAGTGTTAAGGCTGCAACATGGCCTGGAAAAAAAAATAGTGAAATTTTCTAATAAAATATTTTATCTGAGCCCTAATTCTGGGGTGATCCTGTGCTCACTGAATTCTATGGCAAAACGCTAATTGAGTTCACTAGTGGAGGGTCAATTCCTCTAACTCGAGGATGATCAGCGCCAGTTCATGTAAAAAACACTACACCTATTACTCACCACAAAACCAGTAACTTGCCTGTAAATCAGTACATTACCTGGTGTTTATGGGTGGGGTTGTCTAGAGTATCTAAGTACCTTAAATGCTCCAGTCAATGGGACTTTTGCTCTTAACACACTTAGGTGTTTTCTACGTTTATAGATTGAAACCAATGGTTCAAATAAAAACAAAACAACCCCAAACCTCCCGAATGTCCTTGCCATTGTGTGTTGATGATCCTATTGTAATAGACTTCTCTTCCTCCACCAGCTGGGTTGCCGATGACTATGGTTTGAGATAGACTCCGGGAATGGGAATTTAAAATGAGGACATGGCTTCATTGCAAACAAACAAACAAACAAAAAAAAACACCATCAAAAATGGGAGGGGAGGTGGTGTCTTAGCTCGAGTTATCTAAGTCAAGTGAAAATCCTAGTGAAGATAAGGCAGTTGTAATTTTAATCTGAGCTAATAGGTAGCAATAAACCACAGCCTCCCCCATTGTATTTAACTGAACCTGCTAACTTTGTTAAAAATACAACTGTCTTGTCTTCCCTGGACTTTTAACCTGAGTTAGAGCACCCCCCATTTTGTATTTTGTTATTCGTCGGTGAGATCTTGCCCAAAGTGTGAAATCCTAAACTCCCATTAACCTCCATGGTTTCAACAAGTGTTCTTTTGATGGCTGGGACTGTCTGTCACCAGCTATAGGGCTCTGCCAAAGGTTGACAGTAAGTCTCACCTCATTCCTTTGGATATTCCCGATGTTACAATATTTTAGGCCCTGATTCAGAAATATATACCTAAGCTTATGCTTAATTTTTAAGCACACGCATTGTCCCATTTAAGTCTGTGATGTCAAAGAGCGTATTCACCTGCTTAAAGCCAGGCATGTACTTAAATACCTAGGTGAAATGGGGCTTTAGTGCAGTTTTTTTTTAATCAACGTGAGATGCTTCTTCCTCCCATAAAAGTTGGAGGAACAGCTCCTGTTCTTCCAAGAATACAACATGTAAGAGATGTTGAACCAAGAATTATCCTACACAAAGAGTCCTGTACTGTCCCCCACTCCCGCAAACTTCACTAAGTAGCAGTTCAGCTAAAAAAGTACCTTAACTAAATTAAATAAAAATTCAAAGATATTAGAATGTGGCATCTTAAAAGTCTGTACTGGGATTTTTTCCCTGGGAGACCTTTTATATTTTTGTTGATTTTCATTGATTTTTTTTTTAAATGTTGCCATAGAGGTTTTTCACTCTTCTACTGTTGCTGCTTTCTCATAAAACTCTCCACAAGTCTTAAGGGAAACATTCTCATTAAGGTCACAATGGTAAAAGAAGATTTTATGGCAAAGTTAGCAAGCATTTCTAATGACTTGTTTTTCTTTTTTTTAAAGGCTATTTCACTCTTATATTGGTCATTTAAAACTAAAATAAGACTTGGGATAATTTAAAGTACCCACTCCTGCCTTCAAGTCATTCAGAGTGCTAGCCTTCAACAAGGAAGTGATATATAAAAACATTAAAAACACAAAAGCACCTGTGACAGTGTAGGTGGGGGTGCTCATAAATGTATGTATGATATAACTGGAATAGGGTTTTGCTACATATGCCATGTAACATATCTATGTAAAGGTTATGACCTACTGGTTATGTTTATCCTAGTTGTATGCAGGCACCATTTGTGTGTTCAAAGGTATGAACATTGGCTGTATAATTGCTTGATTTCTAAGTAGCCTAAGTAGTTAAAAGATTTGGTCACTTCTTGGGAAAGGAATGTGCAAATTAAGTGCTCAGTCCAGAAGCACTTAACAGACAAAAGAGCTTGGAAGGCTCCAATCCACATAAGAAGTCTTCCTGGAGACATACAAGATACCATGTGGAAACTGGCTTCTACCTGTAAAGACTTAGTCATGCATGAACATGTGACTTGCCCAGGTGACTCCAGAACTCCATCTTGGAGCTGGACTTTGCATAGGAGTGAGGAAGGGGGTCTTCACCCAGAAGAGAGAGTCTATTTAAACCCCTGGGAGACCCCTCCATTTTGTCTTCAGCTGGCTAAAGAAGGAGCCTCTCCACCAACCCAGGATACTTAAAGGAAACTGAAACAAAGAACAGTAACTGTAGAGGGTGTGAATGATTGCTGGACCCAGGCTAAAAGGAGATTAGCCTGTAAAAGGGAACATTCTGGAACTGGTGAGGATCTTATCTGTATACAGTTTGATTAGACATAGATTTGTGCATTTTATTTTATTTTTCTTGGTAACTTACTTTGTTCTGTCTGTTACTACTTGGAACCACTTAAATCCTACCTTCTGTATTTAATAAAATCACTTTACTTATTAGTTAACTCAGAGTATGTATTAATACCTGGGGGAGGCAAACAACTGTGCATATCTCTCTATCAGTGTTATAGAGGGCGAACAATTTATGGGTTTACCCTACATAAGCTTTATACAGGGTAAAACGGATTATTTGGGTTTAGACCCCATTGGGAGTTGGGCATCTGGGTGCTAAAGACAACCACACTTCTGTGAGCTGTTTTCAGGTAAACCTGCAGCTTTGGGGCAGGTAATTCAGACTCTGGGTCTTTGCTGAAGTAGACAAGAGTGTCTGGCTCAGCAAGACAGGGAGCTGAAGTCCTAAGCTGGCAGGGGGGGATATAAGTAGTCTTGGCACATCGGTTGGCAGCTCCCAAGGGGGTTTCTGTGATCCAACCCATCACAGCACCTTCCTCCAAAAGAAAATTGGGGAGTACGGAAGCCTTGTCTAAACAAAAAAGTTGCATCACTTTAACTAAACCAGTGTCATTATCCTGCCAGTGTGGATGCAGTTATATTGGTATAAATGGGCTGTATTACATCTCTCTCTGGCCACTACAGTGATTGCTTACATGCAAAAGTAATATTAGGAAAGGATGTATGTATGTTTAGTGTAATTCAGCAGCTGGAAATAAGCAGGAGACCAGCACAATGTAATCCTCTAGCTCTCTGCAACCCATCAACAAGGGTTTCACAGAATACCAGTAGTAAATAAAGCAACAGTGCAGGAGCTATTTCCCCTGATTCCAAAAGCAGAGTTGTCTGCTTTCCTAAGGGTATATCTACACTACAAAATTAGGTTGATATTATATAGTCGATTGCGTAAGTCCACACTAAGCGCATTAAGTCGGTGGAGTGCATCCTCACTATCATGGCTAGCATTGACTTATGGAGCAGTGCACTGTGGGTAGCTATCCCACAGTTCCTGCAGTCTCCGCTGCTCATTGGAATTCTGGGTTAAGCTCCTAATGCCTGATGGGGCAAAACTGTTGTCGTGGGGGGTTTTGGATACATGTTGTCAGTTGCCTCTCCCTCCGTGAAAGCAACAGCAGACAATCATTTCACGCCAGACACCAGCGTGATTAGAAGAGCACAGCAAGGCATGCTGTGCATCGGAGAGGGTTTGGAAACCAGTTTCATGAGTGGCCAGGTTTCGGTGCGACAGTTGTGTGTGTTTCTCCTTGATGCAAACCCACCCCCTTTGTTGATTTTAATTCCCTATAAGCCAACTACCCTCCCCCCTTTGAAATAAAGTAACTATTGTTTTGAAACCATGCATTCTTTCTTTTTTAATTAAAAAAAAAAAAAAGAAGAGATAATGGACAAGGTAGCCCGGGTAGGGTGTGGGAGGAGGGAAGGACAAGGCCACATTGCTTATTGTAGCCACACTAAAAATCAAACTGTTTGAATGACAGAACTTCTGTTGCTTGGGCCATCCTCTGGAGTGGAGTGACTGAGTGCTCAGAGCCACCCCCACCCCCCATGTTCTTGGGCCTATCATAGAATCATAGACTTTAAGGTCAGAAGGGACCATTATGATCATCTAGTCTGACCTCCTGCACAATGCAGGCCACAGAATCTCACCCACCCACTCCCGTATCAAACCTATGTCTGAGCCACTGAAGTCCTCAAATCATGGTTTAAAGACTTCAAGGTGCAGAGAATCTTCCAGCAAGTGACCCATGCCCCACGCTGCAGAGGAAGGCGAACCCCCATCCCCCCAGGTGTCTGGTTGAGGAGGCTATGGAATATGGGGAGGAGGGTAGGCAGTTATACAGTGGATGCAGCAGGGATCTGTGCTCTTGTTGGGTTTCCTGCAGCTCCAACAGATGTTTCATCATGTCTGTTTGCTCCCCCATTAGCCTCAGTCTTGTGTCCTACCTCCGCTCTTCATGCTCACTTAATTCTTTCCAGGCCTCTGCCACTGAATGCCTCCATGCATTAAGCTATCAGTGTGGGAGGACTGTATGACCTTGGAAAACATGTTATCACGAGTGCGTTCTTTTCGCCTTCTAATCTGCGATAACCTCAGGGATGGAGATGATAGGGGGAGCGTAGAAACATTCTCTGCTCTACGAGTCGGGGGGGACTGTATGGTCACCTATGCTACTGAGTTCGCCACACTGACCAAATAGGAAATGAAATTCAAAAGTTCCCGGGGCTTTTCCTGTGTATCTGGCTAGTACATCAAAGTTCAAAGTGCTGTCCAGAGCAGTCACAATGGAGCACTTTGGGATAGCTTCCGGAGGCCAATACTGTCGATTTGCATCTGCACTATCCCAAATTTGACCCAGAAAAGTCAATTTTAGCACTATCCCCCTCGCCGGGGAGGAGTACAGAAGTCGATTTTAAGAACCCTTTAGGTCGACGGAATGGGGTTGGTTGTGTGGATGCATTCATTTTTAAATTGACCTAACACAGCTAAATTCAACCTAACCCCATAGTGTAGACCAGGACTAAGACTTGGTGGTGAGATTCCTGAAAGGTGATTGGAGTCAGACAGTAAATGAGTCAGGAAAAAACTAAAGGAGGAGGTAGCTATAGTGATGGCCTACACCATCATAAAGGGCTTTAGAAATCAGTTCAGCCATCTTGCAAGTTAAGCAATTGTTTATAAGCAGCCAATTTAAAGAATGAAGGGTAAGTGTAATAATGAAAGCACTATTTCTATAGTGCTCTCTGCCTGAAGATCTCAAAACATTCCATAAACATGAATTGATTACATCTCTGAACAGCTCTAGAAAGTAGGTATGAGACATATAATTCTCTCTATTTTACAGACGGAGAAACAGAAACGCAGATAGATTAAGTAACTCCCCCAAGGTCACGCACCAAGCCAGCACCAGAACCAAAACTAGAACATAGAACTCTCACTCTAACAATAAGGTTATGCTGCCCCCCGTAAGATATGATTACAGTTACAAGGGAGCAAACATGATTCTGTATTCCAAAGCTGAAAGTGATAGAGAGGAACTTCTGCAAACCCTGCTCGGAGAGAATTGTAAAAATCAAGGCTTGTAGTTATGATGTTATACATTGTTGTTGTGAGATAAATGTGGGTGCAGATAGCAAAACTATTACCATGGCTGGTAGATGGTTTTCAATGGTAAGATTGTGATTGAAAAGAATGCCTAGCTACTTATCATTATTCATTACCTCTGACAAAGTCATTTCTATAAGTTGGGGATGGGACATGAAAGAAATGAGAGCAGCCTCATGGCACAGTATTGGTCTTCATAGCAATATTCACAAGTATTTGGTAAAGCACTGTTATTTTCAATTATATAATGGTGTAGACTATATGGGTCACAAATAATTAGCACAGAGTTTTTATACACAGTAAGTACGTGTACACCTGAGGCAGAATCCTTATGTCAGCACTGTGTGCAAATGTTGTTTCTCTTTTACATAAATTAAGATGATATACCATATATACTCGATCATAAGCTGGTTCGTTTATAAGTTGACCCCCTCTCCTCTCCCCCGTTCATAAGCCTACCCCTTTCTCTGGTGCTTCCCTTTTTTGTTAAAAATATTTGGCTTATGAACAAGTATATATGGTAATTGGTAATAAATTTAATTTAGTCCAGGTCAACTACATATGGGGAAGGCATAAAAGCTCATTTGGCATCAGCATGGGGGCATGGGTCACTTGCTGGTGGATTCTCTGCAGCTTGAGGTCTTCAAACCACAATTTTGAGGACTTCAATAACTCAGTCATGGGTTAGGGGTTGTTATAAAAGTGGACGGGTAGGGTTCTGTGACCTGCTTTGTGCAGGAGGTCAGACTAGATGATCATATTGGTCCCTTCTAACCTACGAGTCTATGAGTCTATGAGAGTTTAAAGAATGAAGAACTTGATTTTCTTCTTGAAAACACCTATATGGCTATGTCTTATGCTCAAAGATATAATCCCAAGAAAAAAATGTGGCACTTTCAAAGGTTAAATAGCTGTCACCAGGGGCGACTCTAGACATTTTGCCGCCCTAAGCACGGAGGGTCTGCTTGTCCTGCGGCTTCGGTGGACCCTCCGCAGGCAAGCCGCCGAAGGGAGCCTGCCTGCCGCCCTCGCAGGGACCAGCAGAGCGCCCCCTGCAGCTTGCCGACCCAGGCATGCACTTGGAGCGCTGGTGCCTGGAGCCACCCCTGGCTATCACAGTGAGTGATCCCTGGTTGCCATTTTGAATTCACTCTTCTGAGGAGCCAGAATTTTACAGTTTAAGTTCTTTTCCCCCCGCCCCGCCACTCTTCAAAATGACAATTTCTGTGTTTGAAATCACATGACTGGATTCACACTTCTGATAGGGAGGGCTAGAGTTTGAGGACAAAAATGCCATTGGAAGAAATAACCTCTTCTGACTTTTCTTTTTTTGTCAACCACACCCAGCATAATATAATAAAAAAAAATCCCTCTCACTGTCAATTCTTCATAGGCACTAGAGAGCAAATATAGCTGAGGAGATCCCCAGACACCCTGGAACTGGCTCGATTCTAGTCCAAAGGGGACAGTCGGAGACTCAGAGGCCATGCTGTGGGGGCACATCTCCCGCACAGTGTAGAGAACAATTCCCTGGCATGACTAATGTTCTGCAACTATGTGCATCCACTGGCCATTGTTCCCAGTGAAGGTACTGGAGTGTTAGAAACACAATGTCTTGACTTCAGCAGGTTTAAATGTGAACTCCCAAACATGGTCATAGTCCAAAGGTATTTTTTGTAATGGTGGGAAGCCTTATTTATTCTGCAATGTCACTGTCGATAAAATAAACTTGTTTTTTCAGTCACCACAATCCAGCCTGGGATCTGAAAACCACACTGTTCTTTCTGCTCTTTACATTATCACTGACACTGTGATTTTATCATCTGAATTTAGCTGCCAATTCTGTTGATGACACACGAGGCAGAATATAATGTTTTATGCTTTCATAGCTCATTGCCTCTGCAGCATCAACAGGGATACGACTCTTCTTCTCATGACGCTGGGGTGGGGGTGCCTGTATGATGGCACGGAGTGGCTGCCCTGGTGACCTTTCCCTCAGAGCGCTACACAGCTGTGCTGAGGATAACTTCCTGTAGTTGGTCAAGATCTGGTATCTTTGATCCTGATTTGGGACCTGATACAAAGCTCACTGAAGTCATGGCCTTGCTGCTGCAGCTCATCTTGCTACCTCTTATTCATTCAGTGTCTGTTGGCAGCAGAAAGGCTGAAACTTCTTTTCTTCCTTCTATCCTTCCTGAGCTGGTTTCACTGGTCTTGGGGGTGGAGGGTGGGGCAGGCTGGTGCTGGGGAATAACAGCTGTGAAGTTCCACTCCATATGTTTTATGGAAATATGAGTGTGAATATGATGTAACTGGAATACGCTTTATGCAAAAGGTCTCTTGTAACGTATCATAACAAAGGTTATAAGCTACTGAATATATTCCTCCTATTTGTATGTATGTATCATTCTTGTATCTGAAGCTAAAAATATGACACATAACTCTGAGGGCCTATTGTAATTAGGCAAATTATGGGCCATTAATGGTGGTTTAGAATCTTGTTGGTTCTTATTGACTAGGACAATCGGTCGTAAATGGCTCTGTTTACTTGCAGACCTTCCCGTGTACATGTGGTTCAGCCCAGGAACAATGGAGGCTGGGATCTCACAGGACGTGATCATGTCACCTGATACTGAAATCCATTCTAAATCTGTTACTTTTCCATTTAGAAGGAGGGGTGAGGATCCAGAGAGACAAATGATTCCTGCCTTGTGCCAAAGCTATAAAAAGGGGTGAAGCAGGAAAGAAGGGGCTTCCAGTCATAAGAACACTCCTGCTTTCCACCTAAGATGTCTGCTGGAACTAATAAGGATTGTACCAGGGGAAAGGATTGGGCCCAAACTAGGAAGGACTCTAGTCTGTGAAAGAAGCTTATTGGAACATCTCTGAGGGGAAGATATTAACTGTAATCAGTTTCTTAACGTATTAGGCTTAGACTTGCATGTTTTTGCTTTATTTTGCTTGGTGACTTACTTTGTTCTGTCCGTTATTATTTGAAACCACTTAAATCCTACTTTTTATACTTAATCACTTTTGTTTATTAATTAACCCAGAGTAAGTGATTAATACCTGAGGGAACAAACAGCTGTGCATATATTTCTATCAGTTTCATAGAGGGAGGACAATTTATGAGTTTATCCTATACAAGCTTTATACAGAGTAAAACAGATTTATTTGAGATTTGGATCCCATTGGGAACTGAGTTTCCGAGACAGGTGACCTGCTGAGCAGTTTTTGGTTAAAGTCTGCAGGTTTGGGGGCATGGACCAGACCTGGGTCTGTGTTGCAGCAGGCTAGCGTGTCTGGCTCAACAAAGCAGGGTTCTGGAGCCCCAAGCTGGCAGAGAAAACAGGCTCAGAGGTAATTCCAGCATGTCAGGTGACAGTTCCAAGGGGGTCTCTGTGACCAAACCCATCACAATGGCAATTGGCAGCATTGTCACACGGAAGAAAACTTTAGGATCTACACATATCACATTCAGCAGCTGAAGAGGAAATGGAGGGAGATTAGCATTTTACTGCTTAGGTAGAATCTATGCTGAAAACCAAATAATCATTGAGACATTGCTCAAGAAATCAGGGATGAGCTTTGGAGATCCTTCTGGTCAGCTGTTTCCATCTGTAATCTGTTGTGCCTACTTATTGGTAGATAGATCTCTTGTGCTCTCCAGGAGTACAGCTTCATCTTGTTAGTACAGCTATTGCTATGTAATGCAAGGTTGTGTTGTCACTGACTCTCTGAATCTGTACTTGCTATCTAGGAAAACAAACAAAACCCAGCTAGTAATTGATATCTGACCAATAAAAAACAAACAAACTGGTATCTGCTTGGTTTAGCAGTCTAAGGTAGAGTTGTTTTCACAATTATTGCCATCTTAAGTACAGTGTATCCAGAACTATGCACATAGATGATGGTTCTTAGTAAGAACTTCATATAAACTACCAATGTGGAACAAGTGATGCTGTGATATTACTTCCTTTTGAGGTAGCATGTCCAAAAGTGAGCAAAAAGCTGGTGCTTAGTGTAGTTATAGATCATGAGGATGAGTGATACTTAAAGGCGTCTGGACAAGTGCATGTGTACGTGTCTGATAGATGACTGAATCGTACATACACAGAGTAGACTAAGGGCTGCCCCTTCTCTCATTGAAATCTGCTAAAATTCCCATTGACTTCAATAGAAGCAGGTTTGGGTCGTACATTTTTAAAGGGGGTCTCAATCTGGCCTCCGATTTTTCAGGTGATAATACAGTACTAGCATTCATCATCTACCTGCCTGATTTTTGCGTGAAATCATAGAGGTGTAAATACTGCTGTTTAAACCTGCAATTAGTTGTGCCCACAAAATCAGAGGCTGATTAAAAAATCTAGACCCTTTTTACATCAATGTTTTTAAAAATTGAGCCTTTTCATAAAGAGCACGTTTTGATTTTGGATCATGAGAAGCAGAGTAAAATCAGCCATTTCATGTAAAGAGACTCGCTGATCCGTGGATGGTGAAAGTTAAATCCTTGTCAGAATATTAGAAGTGCAACCTTGACTAGTCTTTAACGGTCACTGATTTAATCTAGTGGAGATCATCTATGAAGAATATTACATTTTATGGAACATTACAGTAAAGGAAAACCCATCACCAACCTCGTGTTAGTTAAGAATTACACTCTAATAAGAGTATAGTGATGAAATGATAAGATAAATTATTATTTTATGTTGGGTCTCGCAAGGTTAATTGTTTAATATGTTTGTTTCTCGTCTTTGTACACATACACTGAAATGTGAAAATATAGCTTTGTAAATGTTTACAATAACTAAGAACATCTATGTCAAGTGTACACTTAATCATGAATTGCTATGTAGGCAGAGACTGTGCATGAGCATACATCAAAACAGAAATCTGTCTGTGCTCTAATGTATTCCTCCACATGGCCATATCCAATACATGAACTTATTATTCCATTAGTACCCAAACCACAATCCTTTCCAATATCCAGCTGTGAAAATGCAAATAGCCACATACTTTGTTTTATTAAGGATCAACCATTAGGGGGGGTCATTGGTTAAAGGCTGAACATCATTAGAGGGATTAAACAAACAAACAAACAAACAGCTGTTGTCATGTATCTTGAAAAGCTTTCTGTTGTATCAATGCAATTTTTATCTATAGTGATGATGTTGTCATGGGAACATATGCATAGGGGAATTGAATGATGTCAGGAAAAGTGTAAATGATGCAAACAAAACTCATTTGAAATGTTAATTACCACTCCTTCCCCACTCCAAAGTACAGTTCAATTTGATCTGGTTTCAGATGGAGGGAAAAATATGACACTTTTGTCTAATAAGAAGTAGCTTACATTGTTGTACCAAAGTGAGTATGAGTCAGTGAGTTAATCTGCATTGGCAGCATTTGCACTGGGGACCATCTGCAGCCCTGCTTGTCTGAGCATCAGTAATATCCCTCTGTGAATATCTCATCTTGATGGTCAGAGGAGGCAGCAGCCTCTTTAAAGAGTTCCATAAATGCTTATAATTGCTGCATTAAACTTCAGTTTATTATTTTCTCCAGGTGCAGGTATGCGGATGATATGAAACCCCACTGCATTTACATACAAATTGAAGATTTTTATTAATCAGCCCAGTAACAGGAATCAAACGGCAACACTCCATCAGGTCCTTAAATACATTTGGTGACATTTTTACCATGCATTAGCATGATAGGGCAAGCAGAATATAATGTACCAATGATTGCTTTTCCATTGAAAGCACAAACGGTTTCATTTTTCCTGTCATCTCAAATAAGTGTTAAAGAGGGTTTGGAGGCTATTGTGTACGTTCCGTATGCTAGGGACCTACAAACACTGATGGCCACATTAAATAACCATTAGTGGCTCAGCTTAGATCATTGCAACATCCCTCCTCTTCAGAATTTATTCTTTGATTTAAAGTGAAAGCAATCTGTGACTGCTTTCATAAAGTCCTTCGGCCTCCTCCATTTTTTTCCTCAAACAAAATGCATTACAACAGTAATTTTATGACTGTTAAGATAACTGCCGTTAACAAGCACTTAATTAAAATGTACAATAAATAGCAGGCTGCGGTCTTATCTCCTCTCATGAGCTCCCAGCAGCCTGAGACTCCAATGCACAGCCCTGCTGTTCCTCGGCTTGTTTGCAGATTAATTGCTTTTCTGTCTGGCAAAAGCTGCTTCTCCTTCAGCCAGATCGTAAATGACCAGATAGGGACTTTATCAATCAAGCTACTACTTTCTGTGATCACTTCCATTCAACACCTTCTGAATTTCGCATTGAGAGGAACAGAAGTTATAGAGATAGGATTTAACATCTTAGTTCTGTGTGCTAGGAATTTACGATAGTCCTGTCATCATTTGACACTGTTAATCTTTGCAAACAATACCCTTGGAGCAAGGCTGTTTTTTGTTCCTACACTGGAACTCTCTCTTGTAAGGACTGTGAAGAATACATATGAAACACAACCGAGATGCTCTCCATAGCACAAGGTTACATCTATTTCATGATCTGAATGCACTTGCTGATGTGCCTCAGCTTCTCTCTCTAACCATGGATCCCAATAATTTTCTACAGCTAACTGGTAGTTCAACTGATATCTCCTTTTATTGTGTTTATTCATTATTTGCAATTGGGTAGCCTTCTGGTGGGCTTAATCAGGGCCCCATTGTCTTAGGTACAGTACACACGCAATGAAAAGCCAGTTTCTGTCCCAAAGAGGTTTTATAAAATCTAAATTAACAATTTAGTATATAGGTTTTTATTGGGAGGTGAAGTCTATAGCTGACATAGATTTGGAAAGTGCAATGATTTTCAGACAGATTGACTTCTGAACTAAATAATACCATATATACAAAGCTAATTATAATATATTATTTTTCTTTACCAAAAAGTACAAAAAGCTCCAACTTTTGCTCCTTTCAGGATATGCATGACTTACCAATGTCAACCCAAACCTACCATGTAAATCAACTGCAAACCACTTTTTGCAAAGTATTCCTGAAACTACCGTAAGGTATGCTGTCTTCATGTTACCTGCTCAGAATATAAACAAATCTCTCTAAGTTAGCACATTTCTCTCACATGCTAAACAGCGGGAATGGTTTCTATTTGGAGTTCTATATGTGCATGGTGTATTGACTTTGAAAACAATGCTATATTAACCCCACGGTTGGTTCCCGAATACACATGAAGGTTCAGTGTTAAACACAATTTGTGTAGCTCCTTCAGTGTCCTCACTAAGGTCAATCTCCTACCCCTACTTCCTCAAACCAACCAAAAAATAACCCACAACTCCCCCTCTGATGCAGCATCACAAAGATCTGTGTACTTTTTTTCCTCACTAAGAAAGGCTGGGGACTTTTCTCAAGAAAAATCTTATGCTTAAGAGAGCAACATGCAGGCCTGTCCCTAACTGACAGAGTGTAAATTTATGTTAACAACCTCTATGGCCATTTGGAGCAACCTTGCAAAAGAACTTTTCCCATATGATATCCTCTGAGAGGTTTGCTCAGCATCTCATTCTCGAAACACATCACAAAGAGCTAATTATAAGCCAATTAAAAGAAAAGTAGTGCTTAGGAGGACAAACCAGCCAGCCCTATTGGCAGCCTGGCTCCGAAACAGCCCCAGAGTAGATCCAGAAAGACTCTGGCAAATGCGCAGTGTTAATGTGAGCGATGCACACATATCCACTGAAAAAGAAATCCCAAGACGATGTAAACATGACTAAGGTGCAGAAATGGAGGAAGCAATAGATAAAGGATTGCCCGAGAGATCCAAAAACTGCTCAAGGAGAAAATATTCCAGAGCATGGCATCTTCCAAGCTATTTGTCATAGTTAATACATGGCAACCACTTAAATAAGCAAACAAACAAGCAAGCACACAAGATAAAGACAAACATAATCACCCAACACAGGAGCATACACTCCTGTCAATATAGTAAAATTATATACATACTGAATAGCTAAGTCAAGCCAATGCTGAATAGTCCAAATGTCTCATGTGTATGCATGGACATTTGCAGCTGTAATGTGCTTATGACAGAGAAATGTTATTATCAAGGCAGGAGTGTACAGTAGACTCAGAACAGGGTTTGCATTCCATACCTGTAATGGTCTGATTGACAAAAAAACTCATTTTAAAGATGGAGGCATACAACAGAAATACCCTGCTCTCCACAATGTTGTATGTTTCATATTTCTCTTAATTAAATGCAAGTCCATTTCTGAACTAGACCTATTGGCAATTGCTTAGCACCTTATGTCCTCCCTTGACACCTAAGAGTTTCAAATTCTGGCTTTTGGGGAGTTTCTGCCATCTATTTACATTTCTGTGGCGACAGAACATTGCCTACCTGTTGTCTTTGAAAAGACTTTTGCTTAAATTTAACCATGTGCTATCTGACGGCAGGCTCAACAGATGTTTCTATGTCACAGCGCATAGCATAGCACTATCTATACTATGCATGCTTATTTTATGTTTTAATAGGATTTACAAAGTTATTTTGAAGCGACACTGATAAAAAAGGCAGGTATTTCCAGCATTACCTATGTTAATTGAGCCTTGCAAAATTCTATCCACCCACTCAACTGGGTGGAGTTTTATTTTTTTGGGTGAGTGTGTGTTGTGCCTGGGCTGATAATGTTTTTTGACGTCATTAATTTATGTATAAGAAATATTTCAATCCCATCTACTCTGTTGCAAACTGGACTTAATTTCTGTAGCAGGATTCCTGGATTCTCTGGCACGCTAGAGGGGCCGACTGGAAATTCAATGGTAGTTTTTAATGTATCACATTTATCAACTTGCTGAATATTTTTATTCTGATGTTGCACTGCTGCAACACAGAAGTTACACCAGGGAGAGTTGGAGGTTTTGAAAACTGAGCAAAGGAGTTTTGGCTGTTGAGGAGACATGAGAGGATGTTTAGGATTGTGGTATATGCACATGAACTTGTTGCTTCTACTACAATGAGAAGCAGTGAAATAGTTAATGACGACACTGGTTTTGCTGTCTTTAGGTTTCAGAGTCAACAAAGCACGGAGGTGAATAAGGCAGTTCACGCATCTCACCAATACCATTTGCAACACATTTACATTTTCAAGATTATTTTCACATGCCTGGTGAGCAGAAATCCTGGAGTGCAATTCCTCAGCAAGATGTGGACTCTGTGGCAAAATAATGCATTATATAATATAGTTGTTTTGAAACCTGGATGCGTAAAGTAGATGGTATGATGACGACAATTTTCTAGCTCTATAAGACATAGCTGCCCCACTGTACAACCTTCAAGTGTGTATTCAGAGCCCATATTTTGTTCTGCTAATGGCATTGTGGAAAACCAAAAATATCTTTTTTAGTGCAGCCAGCGTTGAGCATTACATTTTCTTAAAAAGAAATCTGGAAAATTCCCAGGCTATTGATCTATCTCTCTAACTTTGGAGGATATGACTGAACTAGGAGACCACTAGTTGGACCAGTCCTTTTCCATTTTAGCTCTCCTGATGTTGCTGGTTCTTTCCCCTCCATCATTATACAACAGGGGTTAAAAATATTAAGGAAATATAATTTTCTATGCATGTCTGGATGTATCTGGCTCCATACCATGCAGTCATCTGTAGTTAATGTTTTTACACAACTGTGCACGTCCAGATTTTGTTGGTACGCAAAGCAGAAACACTAAATTAGCATGAAAAAGTCTGTTCCTGTAGCATTTCTAACCAAGGAGAATCCAGGAAGTATTTTAAACATTAATAGTGAGTATTTTCCTCCTGCAAATGCTGGACTAAAGAAGATTGGCAAGGTTCAGATAAGCAATTTGATGATTTTCAACATGAACCTTCAGAGAATCACTTGTTACTGGTAATTAGTTTATTTCCCAGTGAACAATAGTTTCTTGAATGACTGTTAGTTCCCGGTTACCTCTGGAACCCCTTATTTCAGTAAAGCATTTAAGCATGTGCTTATGTGCTTTGTAGAATTGGATTAGACTGTTGAATTTGAGCCAGATATGGGCCAGAAACCTTGAATCCATACACTTTTAAACACAGGGGACAACTGAAATAGGAACTTGGATCTGGAGCCAGAGTTTGTAGATTATTTCTGTCTTTATAATGACTTGAACCAGGGTCCAGATCCTCAAAGATATTTAGAGACCTAATTTCCATTGTCTGCCTTTGAGAATTTAGGATCCAAACTCTGAATCAGAACACCAATGGATGTTGTGTGATCAAATTCTCTATTGGTTTCTGATTTTGGAGGGTTGAGCTTGTCTCTTGCTAACTTATTTACAGAAGTCTAAGGGGTGTCTACACTGTGCTTATCTGTTAGGCAATTTCCTCACTTCTACAACTTTTTCCCTGCTGGAAATCTTCATTACACTTCATTTTTATGTTTTACTCTTGGTCAGAAAGTCCCTTCTTGAATCAATTGCTTTTCTTTATGGTTTACTTTGGCATTTAGGTTGATGGGCAATCAAGGGCATGCTTTGGAACTCCAAGAATTGCAAAAACTTTAGATCAATTTTGACACTTGGAAAGGTCACATGACTTAAGAGATGATGAGGATTTTTTTTATCTGGCAGAAGAACATTTTACTCTCATTTAAATTCAAGTGATGAAACCAAAATAAATTGTTTTCTGTTTCAAAAAGAACCCGATAACCCAAGCTGAAGCATTACACAGTAGCAATAATTGCCACAGACTAAGAACCACTGTGCCAAGCCTGCTCTCTAAACCTATACTCATTATTATTTGAGGCTTGCTTAGCTTTTTATCCTGTATTATTTTTCATTTTAATTATCTCTGTACACCTTTGTTCTGGCAAAGGGCAGAAACTGAAGTCTGAGACACCATATGAAAGGCCCAGAAGCGGAAGTAATGGGAATCTCATGGGAAAACACACCCTCCTGAAAGTCACAGACCAATTTTGCAGACTAGTGAGGTACAGATAAGTATCTGCATCTTTAAGTGTTTATCCAAACCTCTGAACCTTTTGAATTTCCCCCATTTCTGGCAATGATCCACCACTTCCATGTGGGAAATATAGATATTCTTTTCACAGTACTAATATGGATCAGCAGTGCTGATCTTGCTTCCAGAATAGGCATGGGCTCAAATCAAATCAACTGGAGGAGGAGGTTTGAAATCTGGATCTGAACTTTTTTACTCTTATATTTATAATTGATTGAACCAAAACATAACACTAAAAGTGGTGGCTTTTAAGGGGAATTCAAGATAGAAGCACTGCTGATGGTTACAGCCCAGCCCAAAATGATTTGAGTCTCTGAGTAACTTGAGAGACAGCCTCCCTCCTCATGAGGTACAGCTAGGGTGACCAGACAGCAAATGTGAAAAATTGGGACAGGGGGTGGGGGGGTAATAGGAGCCTATATAAGAAAAAGGCCCCAAAATCAGGACTGTCCCTATAAAATCGGGACATCTGGTCACCCTAGGTACAGCTGCTATGTGGGGAGCAGCAGGGTACATGGAAGAGATGGTGTTGCCAGCAAGGCATTTTCCACGTGGGCCCCTGCATAATGGTAAGCCTTCCCCTTCCCCCTGTTGGTCCACCTGATTCCAAATTTGTTAAACTTATTGACACACTACAAAGTTCACATTTTTTTCCACTGGCATTTGGGAGATGAGGTTTGGACAGGATTATTTATTGGCATAATTTATTGGCATGTTATGAACCTGGATTTGCTTATGAACATGGGTGCAGTGGCAATAGATTTAAGCTGTGCAATATGATTTCACTTGTGGATTGTGAATTTTATGTCTTGTAAAGGCAGTTGGAGCTCAGAGTGGACACGACTGTTAACTGTTTTAAAAAAATCTTAATTATTTAAATAAACAACCCAATCTGAACGTTGAGGTTTTTGAAATCCAGATGTGAATTAGGCCACTTGGTGCCCCACTCTGCTACAGTATAAACACAGAAGCAGAAAGCAGTGATATTATTTCCCCTCTTGTCTTGGGAGTATTTAACTGCTCACGTTTTTCATTCTCCCCCATCATAGGAGACTGCTTCTGTTAAACCATGCACGGTGACTTTCCTGTTAAAAACAAAACAAAGCAAAGCAAAATCCTCCCCCGTTTCTCCCAGATCTATTTAATTACCATCTAGTTGCAAATTGTTTTTCTGACTAAATTATGGATGGAAAAATCTGGTGTTACTTTCAACAGCATTTCAGTGCCAAACCAATAGAAGAGAGCTGGTAAATATATTTTAAGGTTGTCTAACAAGTGCCTTGCCAGAGCAGTTTTCCCACCACTACAGTATAATCCCCAGTGCTTTGTCTAGTTTAATTTAAAAAATTTCAAATAATGGGTCTTCCACCACTTTCCTGGGGAGACTGTAACAGATCTTACAGGAAGGTTTTCCTACTATATAGAAAATCATAACCAAGTTATTATACTCCTTAGTCAGTGCAGAGATCTTTAACTAAAATGTTTTCTCCTTAAACTCTTGCTTGTCAGCATCTTTTGGACAAATGAGATGGTTTACATGCTTTGGAGCACAGGTTCCAGTTAGTCAGGTGAACCATTTAGGGTTAATGTGGTACCATTGTTCATTGTGCAGTTTGTTCTCAACGGGTCTGATCTAAACTCTGGTGAAGTCAGTGGACATATTATTTCCACTCAGAACACTTGACAATTCTATTGACTCTCTTTAGGTGAAATATTTGAGTGTCATGCAAACTAACATCTTCACTGCTATGCAGAGGAAATCAAGGTCTGCCTCTTTTCAGCTGGCTACAGTCAAAAACCGAAATACAGGCAATGCTTATCCAACCTACACAAGGAGATAGTGATGTATGATGAGATGTGCTGGCAACTAATAAGATACAATAACCCTCTTCATAGTTCAGAAGTACAATCTGCAAATATAAACAATTTATTATGAGATAAAACCCCCCAAAAGTTTCAAACAAGCAAGCTCAGCTTAAATATTTGAGTCCCTGGCATGAGAGTTGTTCCGTAACCTTTAAAAGGGTTTTGGCTTTAATGCAGCCTCCAAAGTGGATCAGTACTTCATAACCTGCAGCGGAGCACTCCACTCATTGATAGCTTGGCCCAAGACTCCTTGCTTTTGTAGTTTCCCAGCATAGTAGGGAATAAGAACCACTTTTATAGCTCAACCACAGCTTTGGCACCTGAGTGAGAGCTTTCACCTGCTTCAGACTGCAAGCTCAGAACCCAATGATGTGCCCACTGATGTCAATGGGGGTTTTATTATTGACTTCATGGGGAGCAGATAAAATCCAGAAGGGTCACCTCAGAGAAGTAAGGTCACTTACCCTTTCACTTATTTTCTTACCAGTTGCTCATATTTATTTTCTTTTTAACATCAGTCATGTACAGGACAGGGTTTTTAAAGGCCAGCACGTCTCTTGGCCTACACCGCTTCCTGCAGCCCTAATTGATCTGGAGCGGCAAACTGTGGCCAGTGGGAGCCGTGATCGACCTAACCTGTGGATGTGGCAGGTAAACAAATCATCTCGGCCCACGAGGGGCTTTCCCTGAACCAGCGGCAGCCCTAGTCTGAGAACCACTAGCCTACATAACAGATTTGGCGGAATAGAAGCTTTCTGAAAAATAACTATTATAAGCAGGGTCACTGATTGTGTGTGTTTCAGCTTTGCATTGTCTTAAGTGAGATATATTAAGGCCTCATTTTCAGAGGAGTTGATCACCCACGGTTCATTTTGACTGGAGTTGTGGGTGCTCAGTGTCACAGTTACTCTGAGTGTAAAGCCCCGAAGTCTTAGGCCTCATGCCTTTACAGCTCCTGGAGTGGAATTCTACAATTCTCCCTCTGATTGACTAGGATCTGGGCTACGGTACCCTGTTCTTACCTAATAGGTCCAACTAGTTCAGGGGCCTGTGATTCTTCCCTGGCAAAGACAGCCTCCTTAAACCCCAAATATTGCTTATTGTAGCAAAACTTTCACAGAAAGAGGATTTTGAAACAACAACCAGTCTACATGCATGACACTCACCTAAAAGCCTATCATCCCTTGTGGTAAGCTAGGCAGGCCTAGCTTCTTCAGACACCCACAACGGGAGTGTCTCAGCCCAATTCCCTCAAATGACTACCTCCTTTATTGAGAGAGGGTTTCTTTGCAATACAGCCAGGGTTCTTTTGTTGTCTTGTGTTCACAGGCCTCTTCCTATTCTGGCATTGTCTCTCAAGCCTTTGCTGAGAGGTGGCTATCTTGAGTCATTCTTTCTCTTCCTGTTTGTTTTCCCCAGACAGCACCCTATTAAACTAAACCACTATATTCATAAAGCAAATATCCCAAATAACCAGGTCAACCTACAGGATTTATATATCGTTACAGAGCAGCTCCAAATCTGTTAAACACTCACCACTTCTGAAAAAGGAGGCCCAAGCTGTCACAATTTGGGTACCCCCCCAAACAGCTTGAAAATCTGCCTTAAAATTTCTAGCATTTAAAGTTGTAAAGATAACCTTACAAATATGAATAGAAGGTGACCAGTGCAAGGTTGTCCTCCTGAGCCTGCAAAGAGACAGCTGGAAATAATGGCTCTTAGAGGATGAACTCCCTAGTCTCCCATTAATTTCACTGGATGTTAACTCTTAAGGCATTTAAGGGGATTTTTCAAAGACAAAAGACAGTTAGGTACCCAACTCCCACTGAAAGTCCCTAAGAGTATGTCTATACAGCAATTAAACACCTGCGGGTGGCACAGGCTGAAGGGCTGTAAAACTGCTGTGTAGAAGTTTGGGCTCAGGCTGCAGACTGAACTGGGCTCCAACCTGAGTCTGAGTGTCTACACAGCAGTTTTACAGCCCTGCTGGCCTGGATCAGCCATGGCCGTGCCACGGGGTTTTATTCCAGTGCTGACATATCCTGACTGTCCTTTGTGCCTTTGAAAAATCTCCCCCTTAATGTCAACATTTACTGTGGATCATTTTAGCAGATGAAATGGGAAGAGGGTGGAAATGAAGCCCACAGAGGAAATAGAGCAGGAAGTGCAGCCAGGAGAAGAGAGAAGAAATACAAAGGCTGAGAATGGAGAGAGAAAGAGAAAGAGGAGGATTGGAACGAAGAGCAACACAGGGCAGAAGAACCGTGGTTCTAGTGTTGAGGATATTTTCCCATTGACTAATGCTGAATACAATAAGGTGCTGAATCAATAACAACTTAAACTTTTGTTATTATACAAGGTCCACATGCTACCTTTGATTTTTTGGAAACCTCCCACTGACATCAGTGATAGAGTCACTGTGGATTGAGGGTCCTAAATTTATACTCTGGCCCATGGACCATAATTTGGGCCCACTCCACTGTACAGACATACTTTCTGTAGCTAAGGAATACTGCTCGGATACACTTTTTGTCTTCCAAGGTAGATTTTGATAGATGTATTTATCAACTCTAGATTGGATTAGTATCATTCACTTTATACTGTAAAAGTTTCCCATCAAAAGGCATTCACAGGCTTCAGATTGCATGCTATATGGTTCTACAGTCAAGCTAATGTAGCTTACTCTGTGGATTTTAAAAATCATATATAAGACAAAGAGCTTTAGTGGCTGAAACTTTTCTCATAGTGACAATTTCCTGATTCACACATAAAGATTGTCAGACCTAGGATTACTAATTGCTCCTCAATAAGTTTAAAATCCTGTGGATCTAGACCACTGCCTCTTTTGCACCCCATCTATGTTTCATTTTCAGGCATTATGAGAAATGTGGACTCAGAGACGTCATTCAAAATTAAATTAAAATCCCCTTTTCTCGGTTCAGCTTTTGCATTCGGAATAAAAGCCACTTTAAAGGTGTGGGCTTTTTTTTTTTTTATTCCTGAAGTGTTGCTTTGTAAGGCACCTTGAAGGATTATACATGAGACGCACTGGAACATCATACCCTGTCCATAGGGAGGTGTATATTGTATCATATACCGAAATTAGTACTCTGGGCTTCTTTTAATGTTTTCATAGTAGGAATTTAAATTGTACAAAATGCCAGGTTCAGGTGTGGCAATTTCAGTTCGCTTGAACTGGTGCCTGAGCACATAGCAAAGAGCACAATATGGGTTACGTCTACTTGTTTTTCAGGAAAGGAGAAATGTGTTTTCATAGGTGAAGAAGGGACATTTTCCTCATCCTCATATACAAATTGGGTTAAAGACATGGGCTGACACTGAACTTTTTCAATTCTACTCAGTTACTCTGAACTGGTCTTAAAATGCTCTGCTCCTCTAAACTGTGAAACATTCCTAAGATGTGTCAATGTTAGTGAACCCAACCTGGATGTTGGCCTGATGTGGATTGATGTTGCTATATTTGTATTGAAAGTTAAGTGGGCATGGATCTTTTTAGCACGTTAAAAACAACATCTTATTCCACATTTTCATTCAGAGGAGAGGGTTAATCTGGCACTGGACTCTAGTATTTTGGCTGACAAGGTTTAGTGTAAATAAATGCAGGTCTGTGAATTATCTGGCATGAGGATCGGTTAGGGGTGCTGGCTTCCCATAGCTTTAATCTAGTTGCCAGTTTATAAATCATTTAGGCCAACATGATAAATGTTGTTTTAAGTGGACAAATCACATTGAAGAGGTGTAACTTTCCGTCAGTGCGTAACATGACCACTTCTCTTAAGGGAAGAATAACAATCACAAAGAGCAGTAAGTGTAACAAGATCACAAGTAGGCATATTCCCTCTCTCAATCATAAATCATTAGAAGGGCCCTCCTTCTTCTTTCTTGCCTCTTTAGGTGTCCTTCTTCGTCCTTTCTTCACTTTTTTTTTTGTGTGTGTGCGCGCTATTTTCTAGCACTTCCCCATCGCTCTGGAAAGCTAAACTCTCCAGTTGATTTGTGCTGCAGTTTCTTCATAAATCTATGAAGCTTGTCTCTATCAAGCTGTATTTTCCATTAAAATATGGTTCCCAGGTGATTTCCAATACTATGAAAAACATGTAGCCATAAGTCTTTCACTGATTGTTTATTATCTATTTAGGTGCTCCTGAGAATTTTGACAGCTAGGACTTGTATCATATGTAATGTAATAAAAGTGGATGTCTTCAGTATAACTGGAATAGCTGGCCCTGCTCATTTCTGCATGCCAGGGCTGTATTTGTTTTCTGTGTTGGTGTTTTTTATGACTTTGAGTCCACTCCAAGTCTTGTGTATTTTGACTTTGTATTTTACTTTTCTCAATAGACAACATCAAATGATGCAGTGTGAGGTTCTAAGATGTACAAGAAACACTGACCACAAAAAGAACAGGAGTACTTGTGGCACCTTAGAGACTAACAAATTTATTTTAGCATGAGTTTTCGTGAGCTACAGCTCACTTCTTCTTTGACCACAAAGCTACTGTTTTAATGTGGTGAAGGAACGAATATACTTCAAATGGTTTTCAACATGGACATTCTGTTTGACACTGTGGTGTCAAAAAGCCAAATGAACCATGTGTGCGCACTTGTCTGCTTGTTCACAATCAAGAGCATATTAAGCTAATGGAATGCAACATAAAAAGCCAAAAATCAAATGTACTGAGGGCTAATTGTTTAACAAAGTGTTTTCTGCTGAATTGATAGAAATTGGTTAATAGCTACTGATAGATTGCATCCTGTATTCCTCTCCCTGGTAAAGTTCTCACTGGCTTCAATAGGAGCTTTGCCTGCACTAGGATTACAGGATCAGGCCACGTGAAAACTTTGATTGCTATCTGGTATTATAAAATAGGGTTGGGAGAATAATTGGAAAAGAAATCAGACCCTACCTGAACACACCTTGTTTGAAGCTGTCCAACTCAACCATCAGGCACAGAGGTGCCACTTGTCATGCCATGGTGTTGTTACATTGTCTCAGCACAAACACTGACATGCCACTGTGTATTGCAAGAAAAGGATGATCCATTTCCCCAGAATCAACCCAGAAGAGGGCTCTGGAGGTCAGATAAGCCAGTCAGACAGGGAAGTGGCTAGATATGAAGAGGAGAGCATCCCGACAAAGGGGATAGGAAGAGGGAGTCTTGGTTTGTGCCGAGTTGCCAAACTCTGTAGTCAGCAGGAAAAACAAGACTCGGGCTTGTCTTCAACATGTCCCACTCAGCCTAGGCAAGGAAACATTGATGACAGTGATGTAAACTGGTAACTGACTCAACAGGCAAAAAAATTAATTACAACAACAGGTCTGTTCTTCGAAGGCAGGTGCTCATAACAAGAAAGTAAAGTAATTTAAAATGATCAGGAAAACTTTTCCCCTGCTTGGATTTCAGTCCAATCCTATTGTTTCTGCATATGAAGCCTGATCTCCTCCTCTGACACTGCTCTTCCTCCCTCCAAGGAGCCTCTCTTAATGCCCTTCTCATCAGCAGCTGTGCAAGGGGAGAGGAAGTTGAGCTGGATTTTGCCCCTTGTACCCTGGCATCAGGCATTTCCTCTGCACCCAGCCACAGAGGTCTTGTACAGGGATAAGCAGGTTCTTAAATGTGGTTATTCAACAAAAAAAATGTAGTTTTGTTTTATTTTTTTAAGACTCAAATGGAAGTTATGTGGCACATCCCTCCTTCCCCCCAGGACAGAACTACTGATTTCATCTGCACTTAAAACCATGGCTTCATTCACCAACAGGTGTGTCTGATCTCAGGCTGAAAATGAAATTTGGCCTCCCACCTCAGCTTCCTTGTAAACACCCTCTCGTGCACTGTGGGGAGAACGCATGCATAATTGAACAGTTGTGGCCTGCGCTGTACATGGCTATGTAGAGCTGGCAAGGAGGAATACAGCCACGTAGCAGGTCGGACAAGAAAATAATCAATTTTTCTCCCTTTTGGTGGCATTTCTGACGAAAACAATCGAGAAGCTGCACACCATTTGATATAGTTGTGTGAGCTGAAAATGGTTTGGGTTTCAGTTTTATGTTGCTGCCTGTTTAAAAACTTGCATTACTTAAACATTACAGAGCCAGAGAGCATGCGCCGTGCAGTTGGAAGGTGAAAGAAACATAGTGTGAAGGATATAAAGCATTCAGGGTTTGATGTGGAGTGCACTGGATAATTCAGGGCATTGGTTATATTTAGGTTGTTGGTGGTTGGCAAATGGTGTAGCTGTAATAGTGAAAACTCCAAGTGTAGAAAGGGAAAGACACAATTTATACCACTTGAGCTTACACTTGCTTGAAACTTGGGTAACTTCAATTGGTGCAAACCAGGGCTTCCCATGTCTGTACTTTGTTTTTCACCAGATTGGTGAGGCTAATCCCAAATACAGACCCCTCCATTTTCATCAATTCTGACCCTCTTTTCTACTCATGAGCAGACCTCACCTAGGTGTTTTCATCTTCCATATTGATCCTCCCCATCATCCACCTAGAAGGAGGTATTCCTGTTCACAGAAGTATGCCATTAAGTACATTTCCTGGGGCAGCTGTGCCAATGAAAATTTCAAAGAGCAGATAAAGGGAAATGTTCTGCTCCATGAACAAATGTTATTCTCCTGATATTTGATTGGCTTCCAAGTTTACACCCAATATGGTTCCTCATCCCTAGTTGATAATTTTAGGACTGACTCACTCTTGAAATGAAGGCTCTTAAAGAACAAAGACTGATGCAGATAAAGCTTGCGGGGTTATGATCCATTCATCTGAAGCCAAATGGCCACTCATTAATATCATTTGCTTTGTGACTGATTTCCATGTATTTCCTTATTAAACAGAAAGTCATTTTTGCCCAGTGTTGTAAACTAGCGTAATTGTGTTTCACCATCTTCTGCACCATGGCAGCTGAAGAAGAAAATTGGGAATGTAGGGTTCATTTACTGGCCATTTCAGCATTTGAGAACTTTTTAGAAAATGAATGTAATTATGCTAATATTTATCTTTCCTCAGTTGGAACATTATAGATGGAGAGTGCTAAAACTGTAACAAAGACCCTCAAGAAGGATTTGTGCCACAGCTCTGTGGAAGAAAACAGTCTTCACTCTCAGGATGGTTGCAACAAGTCAGAGACAGTTTATTTTCCTGACACTTGCAAGGCGGGAGTACACCTGTATAAGGGCTCCCCGCCCCTTTCCCAGGCAGGTCTCCGTTAGATAAACAACTAGGGCAAGCATTTATACCTTTTGTTACAGACAATAATGATCAACAACTGCATCTTGTTTATACATATTCCTTCTGATTGCTTTCTGTTCTCAGCAATTCCTGCTACAGTCTGTATTCCATTCTTATCTAACACAAGGTCACAAAACACTATCTCTTACAGTTTTTTGTTCCACTTGCCCAGGCCCTTCCTGAAATCTCACATTATTAGAGTTAGTGTTAGCCTGACTCTTAATTTATTCCTAAAAGTTAAGATATCTGTGTTCAAATTCCTTTATCCTTTTCTCTGCTTCCACAGCTCTTACAAGAAGCATATGTGGAACTTCTGTGATGCTGGCCTTGGGGGTGCAGCTCAGAACTCGTAGCTCTGGAAGAGGGAGGGAAAAAGGGGGCTTTAAGTCACACTCTTCACCTTCCTGATCCCAACTCGGAGCACAATTTGGTCAGTCTGAAAGGGCTGATCTAATTTACGGCAGCCTCCTCAGCACAGCACCTGGGCAGTAGTGCTGCTCAGAATCCCTGTAAGTCTTAGTAGCCAGTGGCAGGGACTGTATACTGTTTTTATGTTTGTATGGTGCCCAGAAAAAAGGGACTCCATAATCTACCCTGGTGCACCAATCTCACACCCTCCAACCCATGACCGCTCCTCCAGGATACTCCCTGCACCAGTGCTTGTGAGTAGGCCTATGTAGGGCAACCTATGACTGTCCTATGCAATGCCTGCACCAGGGAATATCTTTCTTGGCTAGCTGTGGGCCTTTCACAACCCTCTGACATGGGCGGTAGCTTGGGATCAGAGAAGGGTCTTATAGTTGGATGGAAATAAGAACCAGATTCTTTTATAAAAGAGGTAGCCGTATATGGCTTTCTGAAATGTGTTAGGTTTCAGCGGGGTAGCCGTGTTAGTCCGTATCAGCAAAAACAATGAGGAGTCCTTGTAGCACCTTAGAGACTAACAAATTTATTTGGGCATAAGCTTTCGGGGGCTAAAACCCACTTCATCAGATGCATGGAGTGAAAAATACAGTAGGCAGGTATAAATACACAGCACATGAAAAGATGGGAGTTGCCTTACCAAGTGGGGGGTCAGTGCTAAGGAGGCCAATTCAATTCAATTACTCAACCCTCTTCCTGAGGCTGAATGTTTTACATTCTGATCCAATGCATATCTGTATCCAAGCATTGTCAATAAAGTCTTCAGATCACTTCATCTATTTTTCCTCATCTTTTGCTTGTGCCAATTGATTCACTTAGTGAAGTTTCCAAATCAGCAAGTAGGTTATAAAACAATATAATACAAGTTGGGTGGAATTGTATGTGGGTGGAACAGCATTGATACACCTTAAACTTTTAATCCTACAGATTACAATGTAGTTAAAATACACTAAGGATTGCCAAAACCAAGCATTCAAAAATCATGAGTCAGGTCCCTGCCAAAAATAATGAATCACACAGTTTGGGTTCTTTTTATTCTTTCTGAGTTTGGAGCCTTTAGGACTCCTGGTTTCAATCTCTTGTCCACAAACACGAGGGCTAGAAACTTTTTTCTTTTTTAAATGAAAGCTGAGATTCTCATGACTTGAGAAGCTGAGCTTGAAGAAAAAACACCAAATATTGTGAGTCTCATGATAAAATTGTGAGAGTTGGCAACACTGGGACTGATACTGTATAACAAGAGAGAGAAAGACCCATGATCTAGTAGCCATTTACTTCAAAACAATTTTTAAAGAAAGTGGTACCTGAATCAGTAAAGTTGGAAGTCTCTGATATAGAGCCTGAGCACAGGATCTCTTGTGTTCTAATCCTGACTTGACTCCCCCTGTGCCTTTGGGTAAATCATTTAACTGCTTTATGCCTCAGCTTTCTCTCAATGGGACTAAAGATATCTACTTACCCGGTGTACCTCACGAGGCTACAGGACTAGATAGTCACTGTTTGTAAAGTTCTTTGAAGAAGGAAAGCAATATAAACATGGTATTTAAAAATACTTCTTATTTCTAAAGTACAGAATGACAGAATTTCAGATTTCTTTCAGAATAAATGCAATTTATCCAAAACTTGTGACATTGTACATTTCTTTGGTTTTCAGTGTAAAAATAGCCATTTCATGAAAAACAACATTTTTATGTTGTTTCCATGTGTGAATACTTGGAAAATTCAAAATTTGCTGACTATGACTCCTACCGTATTCAATTAAAATTCACTGTGTGGGTGAACATTCCTGACTTGCTAGCTGAATATTCAGGAAAAGCAAACACAAAAGGGATGCGAAAGTGAATTGGTTTAAAAATTTGAATGAATGTCACAAATAATTTTCCCAGTGTTTGTCTAGCTCTGGCTACAGCACTAGCTCGGGCTTTGCTTGAACAATTGATCTTACTTTAAACATTTGCTCTTGAGCAGCTGGATTCATTACTGAACCAACTACCAAGAACAAAGAAATATGGCCTTTTTCAAATTTAATAAACCTTTGAGGACTGTAGAAAAAATGCACTTGTCTTTAAAATCAGACTGTTAAAATGAAAACAAAACAAACTCAAATAAAACTCTTGCTTGCAGATGCATTGAGAAAACTAGCTGTTTAATACAGTTTAGTTATTCAAATAAAGCATTCTAAATTATTTTGAAAGTCTAGAGCCCAGTTCTCTCTTGACCTTCACTAGTTTTACATTGGTGTAACTGAGATCAGCATCTGACCCATACTTTATAATGTGGCAGGAGAAATTTACAAATACAAGCAAGTTCAAATATGCAAAAACAAGTTATACTATTAACCCAGGGAGATTTGCCACCTTTATTAATGTTCTACGTTGCGAAATTCAAGCTATAACAGAGTTATGTGAACTATAAACAACTCTTTAAAAGTCATATATTAACCACAGTAATTTTTAAAGGGTAGAATGTAATTTATCAAGTGTTATAAAAATAAAATGAAACATACACGCTGGCTTTGGGGTGGAGTGGTAATAAGCTGCTTCTGGAGAGCCCTGCTCCCTGACGTGACAGAGGTTAAATGCATTACAGAGCTTAAAGGCTGGGTCCCTGGAGGAGAAGGGGACCAGACATTCCTGGCTGACCTGTCGAGGACACCAGACATTTCAATCCCACCCACTCTCCTGACTAATGCTAAGCTACTGAGTGATGGCAAGGTTACAATGGCAATTTTTGGAGAGAAAAATGGGACACAGTAGTTGGCTACAACTTAAAGCAGAGACTACGATTGAACTGTGACCTTAGGATTTCAGCAGTTCCCTGTATGAAGACAGAGCGAGTTTGAGACCCTTGATAAAAAGCCTAACAAAAACATATCTAGCTGAACATTGCACAAACTAGCACATACGTTATAGATCCATGACAAAACCTTGAGAGCCAAACACTCATCTGATTCTACACCACTGAAATCAATGGGCTCTTGGCTACTTTGGTAGATTTTCCGTTGCTTTGTCTCCACCATGAAGCATTAACAGACATAAACAGGAGGGACATATGTGTGAAATAGATGAGGGAAAGGCTGCTGGCAGGGTGGGAAGAAAGTACCAGTGAATGGGTAGGAACTGGAAGAAAGTTACTGGGGGAAGGATGGCACCAACTGGTTAGGGTTGCCAGTTTTGGTTGGATGTATTCCTGGAGGTTTCATCACATGACAATCTTTAATTCCTGGAGACTCCAAGACAATCCTGGAGGGTTGGCAACCATATAACTGGTGAGGACTGAGTGATGCAAAGGGAACAGGAGGGCAGCAGGGGTGAGGAGGGAGAGAGGGACAGAAGGGTAAGAGAATGAATGGATGGAAAAATGAAGAGGTTACTAGTAGGGACAAGAAGGAGGCAATAGTGAATAGGGGATGAAGTGGAGGGAGGGAAAGATGCCAGGGTTTTCCAGAGAGACTGAGATTCTGGAAGGGGTGGACCCCATAGATGTCGTTACAACGAATCTTCAGGAGTATCATTTTACATTCAGTGGGGACACTCCTCCTTTAAATAGACACTTCCACCTAGAGAGGTGGATTTTGCAAAGGAACCACTCAGTGAAACAACAATAAGTTCACACCCAGGACTGCAGACTGGGAATGTGCTGCATTATTTAACTGCATCACATCAGAGTGGGACAAAAACTCTCACTGACAAAGATAGGATATAAGGGGGAGGTCATGAGCATGACTCCATCCCATAATATGCTGGGCAACTCAGTTAACTCAGCCATGACCACTTCGAGTGGCCCGTAACGCTGCTTCAGTGCTACGGCAATAGCCCCACATACAGAGCTGAAGACGTATATTTTTAGGTGGGCATTTTTACTTCCTTCTTTACACAAAGTCTCTGGACAACTCCCAGACAGACACGGGACTTACCAAGAAACAGGAGAGAGGAGAGACATGCTAGGGAGATAACTGATGTGAGGAGTAGCATGAAGAGTAGCACTGGCTGCAGGGTGAAAGCTGAGGGAGCAGCATTTCCTGCTGCACCGAAATAATTGCAGTACCAATGACTCAGCCTGTGGCTGAGGATGAGAGACCCACTGAAGCTACAAGTTTTGTGGCCTAGATCCCATCATCTCTGAACACATATTTGGGTGCCTAGCTAAAGAACTGCCCAAAGCATTCACATTGATCCCACTGGAAGTTAGCGGGAGTTAAATGTTCCACAGACACGCGTACATCATGTCCACACAATTACAAGATTCACATATCTGCCTCAACGATGCCAGCATCCCTCCTTTCTGACTACTCCCCTCATCCAACAAGTCTCAGGAACACACAGACCTCTTAGTTCTCTCCAGGGAGGTCTGCATCTTGTTGGAGGCAGGGACCTTTAGAAGAGGGGAATTTTCTGCTTTGAGAATCGAAGTTAATGAACTCCAGCCCCCAAGTGGAACCTGCTGAGGTTGATTCACTGCTGACTCCTGGGAACAAAACTGCAGGGTTTCATTTGTGAACCCCATTGCTGACCAAAGCCTTCAGAAGGCATATTGCTCTCTACCTGGCACTTCTTTCCATGTCAAAACAAGGCATCATGTGCTCAATTTCAACATGCTTATGGTTTTGTTCTAACTGCCAAGAAACACTATTTGTGTTATTATGAAACGATTGAGAAGCATTTGATCATACAAATTATCTGTTTTAAGAGTTTACTAATTAAATGTCAGCATGCAGCTTTGGAGTCTAAGAAAGTTCTTGGTGAAAGCCCTGCTCTGACATGAAGCTCTAATGCTCTGCTTCTTCTCTCCAAAACACATTTGTTTGAAACACCCTTAATAAAATAAATCTCGCTATAACATGTACAATCCTTGGCCTTCAAATACACCCTCACGCATAGGGCGTGTTGTGTTAATTTGTTCGGCCAATTTAGGGTGTGTGGCATTAATTTGTTTAGCCAATTTGTTTAGAATCCAAAGGATGATAAGAACCCCATTGCAAAGCATGTGCATAATGCCTATGTCAGCTGCCACCCACAGAAAGCAGATCTGAAGAGCAATAAACGTTATCATATCTGACCATACCATGGGTCTATGCCTAGGAGAAACCAAGTGGCAAGTTCAGATTTTACTGTGAATAATAGAATGCTTTGATTGTGATCAGCAGAATGCAATAGGTAATTACAGTGTCAGAAGGGGTCCTGCGTTCTCCTAATGGAGAAGCCATATAGAATTCAATACAGAATGATAGTCTATTTGTAGGATATTTAAACCAACATATGGAATTCCAGCATACACCTAATTCTTGACAGATTATTAATGTAATGCCTATAGGGTCTTAATTTCTGTAGAACCATATTGGTTTCAGTCCTATTAAATTTTATAGGATAGTTCAATTTTATAACTAATGTATATTGTGGTAGCATTCAAAATGGCTGAGTTGCTTTCCAAACATATAGAGAGAGATTTCCCCTGTCCCAAAGAGTTTACTATTTAAGTTCCCAGACATGCAATTGGATTCAAGCAAGAGGACCATGTATCTGAACGGAACGGAAGTTTTTACGTGAGATTTACAACTAACCAAGATGTTATCTGTTTAGATCAAGATTTTAAAAAACGAAAATAGGTTCCTAAATAAGTGGACTGATGTTCAATGCTGAGTTCAAACTGACTTCAGTTGGAATCACTGGGTACTCAGCGGTTTTGGTCAGCTGACCATTTATTTAGGACCCTAATTTTCGAACACATGAGCCTGACTTTAGGGTCCTATTGTTGAAAATCCTAGCCTTATTTTTTCTCCTTAGACCCAGGACTAGAGGTGGTTGGAAAGTGGAAAATAAGTTCACAACATTTCCTTTCCACTCTTGATTGAAATTTAATTTGTGTAGAAATTTTCTTACTAGTTTTCCCCAGAACACAGTCCAAGTGCAATAAGTTTCTCTCTAGCATTCCATATCAGAAGCACGTCTTCGCTTAACAAAAGAGAGGCAAAACTCCCATTGACTTCAAAGGGGTCGAGATTTCACACAAGGTATCTTCTCAACTGAATATTGTTACAATAAGATAAAAGGCAAGAAAGCAGCCAGTCCCAGAACTACATACCCCGAGCTGCTGTCAAGCCAAGGAAATGCAGTTTGCATGATTGAGGGGTGGGAATTTTGTGGAGTTTGTTTGTTTAGAGACACTTTGCAGAGTGCTTTAGTGAAATGTGCTATAAGACACTGGACTTCTGTAGCATGTGTGAAACCCTGGAAGAACAGTTGTGCAGACATGCACAAGTTTCCCAGAAGAAAACTGCACATTGCAGAGCACGTTAAAGACACTAACAGATGACCTACAGCAAGCTACGCTTGGTACAATCTAAAGCCAGGAGCTTTATGTCAGGTTCAGAGATCCTGAATGGTAACACACTTTTCAAAGAGTCTCAGAGTAATTAGCCTTTCTCTCCAAGTTGACATACTTACACTCTAATACCAGGAATAAGGAAAAAGACTGAGGCTACTAACCTCAAATCCAGAGCAGCTTAGGCACTTTCACCTCACTATTTTGTTATGACAGCTCTCTGTTTGGCTGTTAGTTAATGGTGTTTTGAATAGAGCTGCTTTCAGCTTGCCGGCTTTGCTACTTTTACAGTAATAAGGGAGGACTTTGAGATTATGCAGCAAGGTGCTAATTGACATTAACACGTGAAACAGGAAATGCTGACACAATTTAAAATTAACTCCATGTCAATATAGTGCTGACCTGTGTTAAACTTGTGATTTGTCAAACCATCCGGAATTAAATTTTAATTCAGAAGCGGCATAATGCTGGGAGCAAAGTCGGTCTGGAGAAGACTTAGATTTAATAGGTTGTGAAATAAAGTCGAGCTCACCTGATGACAAATTATTTTTCCATTTTAGTTTCCATTTTAGCAAAAAGGGAATGAATGTTGGACAGCAAAGATAAATATGCATAGCTCAGGCTAAGAGAACTGAAAGTGACACAGTTTTTGTCAGTCATCTCCGGCTGAGTGAAATGATCCTACTTCACTTATTGGTCAGTTTCCTTTAATGTCCCTTTAGCCAATGACAACAATTCCTGGATATGTTTTTTTTTTTTTTTTAAGAAGGTAGGAATGTAGGATAGGAAATATCATAATGGACCAAACCAGATGACTCTGGCAACTTGCTGATACTGGTAATGAGTAGCTATCAGATTTAAAAAAAAAAAATCAAAACCAAAACAAAACAAAGAGGGAAAGACCTATAGCAGCAGATCAGAGAGTCCTTCCCATTGCAAGTGAAGACTTTAGTCCCCATAGAGAAGGATTTTAATGTGATATGTGGGTACTATTATGTCACTACATTATCAGTCCACCATTAAGGATACACAAATAATTTAAAAATAAAATACAAGGCAGTTTTCTTTGCATCAGCTATTTCTGAGTACATCATTAGGGACAGTGGATGGCTTAAACATTCTACCTTTTCAATCTATTGGCATCTCCGTCAATGTACCAGTGTTTGGGTGCTGTATAAGGATTCTTGAGAAGAGTGAAGCCTCTTCAGAGGGACAATCAATTCTCTGTCCTGCTGTTTGGTTTAGCTGCCAGTTTCTGTCCACCTCTGAACGTGCTGCTGTGTTTTTTCCCATTCTGGTGCTTTGAGGAAGTGTCTTGCCATGCTACCTGCCAACGTGTTTTGGATCAAATGTTTGTAGCTAACCAGTTTTTGCTTAAAGACTATGGACCAGTCTGTATGTCTGCTGCTCTAGTAGCACAAAGAGGATTTACATCCCTGGGTGTATATGAATCTTTGCACCAGCCCCTCCTGTGTTTTAGGGCAGCTAGAGTGGTGCCCTGCTGTATGAGGGACAGGTCTGGAGCATGGAGTGCTCTGGCAGTTCTGACCAGTGGAATGGCCTCACAGATATTATCTAGCAGTGCAAGCTAAATAAACCCTGAGGTCCCTGAGGAACTTGCACTGGGCCTGATATGAACTTTCCCCCTCCACCCCCATCAAGCAACACAATTTTAGCATTGGCTAGATGGGAGCAGACTAGTGGAGTCCCTCACCACTTATGTCCAACTCACCAGGTGTGGGAGTGCTGTCATGGAGTACCTGGATATCTCAGTGTCTAGTCATGTGTGTTCTGAAAGTTGCTGAGGCTGGAAGAATTTGGTGCACTGGAGAGCTGCAGATCAAAGGATTAGTTCTGTCCCCATTGCTTATGGTCAGTAATACTGAACTACATGAGTATCGATTCCTTATCTGGGCTTGTTGACGCTGGCCTGCTAAGTCAGCGCTGCTGCAATCAACATTGATTTAGCGGATCTGATAAAAACATGATAATTCGATGGGAGAGCACTCTCCTGTCAACTGCAGAGGGGTGGAAGCTAAGTTGGTGGGAGAGTGTCTCCCGCAGACATAGCACAGTGTAGACACTTTATTAGATCGATGTAAGCTATGTCACTCTGGAGGGTGATTTTTTCACACCCCTAACTGATGTAACTTATATTGACTTAAGTGGTAGTGTAGACCAGGCCTCAGAAATCTGACTACCCCAGTATATTAGTTTTCACACAGTGTCAGGCACTGTACAACGTGTACAACGTGCCAAGCTAATGGAGTCCTTGCTTTGGAGAAGCTACTAGTTAGGATTACTAGCTATGAGTTAGGATAAAGTAGAACAAAGACAACAGAATAAGCACAGAGTTGTGTACTGTCTTATCCATGGAGGAGAAGCAGTATGTTTGCTGAACACTAATCATCAGGAGGCTGTCCCAGGTGTAAGGAGTAGCACGGAAGAGGGCATGAAGCCAGGAGTGGGCGACGAAGCCAGAGGACGCAATCAGAAGGGAAGACTGGGCTGAGAGTAAGAGACAAAAGCTGGAGTAGGAGGGGACGAAAGGAGAGACGTCTGCCAGAGAGAAATTGTGCAGGCCCTGAAAATGTGGAAACACTTTGGAGAGGTGATGCAAGCTCGATATCACTACAGACAAACTTCCTCTAAAAAAACAGCAAGTGGATGGCCCACTGTTATTTCTGCTCCCCACTGAAAACTCTTGGGTATTGGCCAACATTGTGTATGTCAGTCAAGGTTACAATAAGAGCGGCAAAATACTAGCCCTAGTTATAGTTCAGTTGTTAGCCCAGGTTCTGGGAACTGTGCGTACCAAGCTTCTCATACCGTTAACAACGGACTTCTCCACAAGTGTCTGCTTCAGTCCATATGGGTGAAAATGGACAAAATCTGAGCAGCGTGGAATTGTGCTACGCAGGAAAGTACTTCTTTGGACTAGCTGCCACATTAGATAGAGATTATCTCAGGCAAAAGCCTTTGAATGATCTTACTCTATTATACTGTGTTACAAGCTAATAGCCGGCCTTGTGGGACTGCTGCTCTGAGCCAAGGAGCAAGATAATGAATATTGTAAATGAAACATAAATTTCAGCTTTTGGCCTTTTCCACTGAAACTTATTAGCAAAGTACACTCAGAGCAAAATAATCACCTCAAATGGAGCCTGCGCTTTGCTTTGTGAGTTTTGAACCCTCTGCTGAGAAAAGCAACACAATTTTATTTAAAAAATATTGTTTGTCTCAGACAAAAATGGAATAAACGAGAGTTTCTTGGTAAGAAACTTAACTGTCATGGTCATGCTGGGCTCCAGGAAAAAGAAATGCCTTCCACTACAAAATGTTTACATTGGCTGCCCAGGTTTCCCCTGATTTCTCTGTTGGGAATGAATAATTAAGAGGTGAACTGGGCGGTGGAAAAAGGTCTGTGTGCATTTAAGGCTAATGTCTCAGCATTCCAAGGACAAAGCTCATGGTACATAGAAAGGTTTTTCTGTCAAGTAAATGAATTAAATAGCTAAGCAAGATGCCAAGACGAGGAGAATTCTCAGGACAAAGCTTTTAATATGCACTTATGACAGGTATTGCATGAAACGGCTGCAGAACACACATACGTGGGACACGGGGCAATGCACGTAAGGTGTTAATAGTCTAAGCTGATGCCAAGGAAGAAAAAGAGCAGACAGGGTCAGCTACTGTTTCCTGAGCTAAATGTTCACTTTCTTATGGTGGTCAGAGCTGGAGGTGTTTTACAATGTGCAAAACATGCTCTTGTAATTAAAATGAAATTCACACTGACAGAGACAAGGGGATGGCAAATATTGACCGTGCACACAACATCTGTAGAACATTTGGGGGGACATTTTTAAACTAAAGGCTTTAAAAAAAGCCCACAGAAATAAAGTTGTTTGGGAATTCATATGCAGCGCATGGAGGCACTTCTTGGTGGAAGTGAGCACTGATTGTACTTTAAAATAAGCAGCTACCCCACTTTGACTTTTAATTTCCTGTCCTTTTGTTTGAATATGGGGATCTTGCCATTGCTCGTAAAGAGCAGAAGATAAAAAAATGTGGTAAATACAAGAAAAGAGAACAGTTGGATGAGTTTACCTGTCTACTACGGTTGCTTGGTGCTATGAGGCTCCGAAGTGTCTAACGCCAAGGTCTACAAAGTTACTTAGGCATGCAGATAGGCACCTGGGAAAGGGTTTACATAAGTGCCTAAGTGACTTAAGAGCCTAACTCCCCTTGACTTTCAAGGGTAGTTAAACACCTAACATGCTAAGGCACTTTATCAATCCCACCGGTTGCCTAGTTATATTATTAGGTGCCTAGATGCCTTTATAAATCTGACCCAAATTTACTTTTAAAATGGAACTCAGACTCCTAAATCACCTAGGTGCTTTTGATAATTTTACTCATAGTTAAATGCATCCCGGCTACTGCTGGATGGTCTTTATGTGGTAATGTATCTTAGCATTCCTGCTTTCAAAACAAGAGGCACCTTATAACTTTCACTCTAGTGATTTATATTAATTGACGCTTGAGAGAAAATTGATCTCTACAAATAGAAAGGTTCAGATACTCAGTGTATACTGACTTCAGAGGACCTGTGCTCATTTACCTTATATGACACTCTGGCCTCTCATCTTTAAATTTAAGGATACATAGCAAGGATAATAAATCAGCTTTTCTTTTTCTTTGCTAGTGATGAATGTCTTTTAATCACCTGCACCAACCTAAGACTCAATAAGTGTATTGTCTTCCCTGAAGTGCGGTGCAATAACATCCATTATTAAGCATACATCAGTAACTTTGAAATAAACTAGTAGGAAAAACTATGCAAAGGTCTATTTTGTGCGTGTGGATTATTTTTGTCCTTTCAATCGAATGGGTAGTTAGGAAGCTTCTTTTCATTTCTGCTATTCCCTTAAGCATTGGTTGGTAAGTGCAGGTTGAACATATGTCTTTATGTTACGGAGCACCTATCCATCACCCAGGCCTTTTGTCAATTCACCCAATGTGACAATTACAGCATTTCAGAGATGAGACTTTCTAATCCTATTACTCATTCATCAACCTGGAGATGATAGGAGAAGCCAGATCGAACAGTGCCAAAAGAGCAGTGAGGAGCCTTCTCCAGTGCTGTGAAACTAGGCTTAGCTCAGGCACAATAGGTGTGTAATTTAAGGTTTTGTTGAGCTGAAATCCAATCACATACTTGACTGGTAGATCACAGAAAGACACAGCCAAAGAGAATGAGATAATTCTACCTCACACAAACACTTGAATCCGGCTTTGACTTAATAACAAATGTTTGATCAACCTTACACTGTTTCATTCCATTTTTTTTTATTTGCACCTAGTGATGGGATGGGTACTGAACTATTTTACCTACTTGGGTACTGGCCAATAATATAAAAAGATCAGCTTGTTAATGGAGGAACCTCATCTGACTGATACATAGGAAAAACTGCAGATGATCAGTGTATGAAAGAAATTATGCAAATATGGTTTCTGGGATTGGACTGACTATGGTTTTATGAGCATTCGGCACCACAGCATGCTATTGCATAGAGGGGACCTAACAGAAACACAAGAAGAGAAGAGAAAATAAAAGGAGAGCAGTGCGTGGGGCAAGGTGGGAAAGAACCTTTTAAACTCTGCTGTGAACTTTTTCTCCACCTCTCTCTTTTAACTGGATTCCTTTTGTAATCTATTTTAATTCGAGAAACCAGTGCAGAAAGGTCAACATTTGCACACATACAGGTGAGAAAATCTAGTACAAGGGTGTTGCACCTTAAAGTTGCTACCCAGAAGAGTTTGGTGTGTGTGTGTGTAGGGCAAGATCAGTATATTTCATGGAAAGAGACACAGAGTAATCTCCATACTGTGAATCAGTTCTGCGGTGAGTCAGAAAGATAGATTTTAATCTGGGAGAGTTTTTCAGATTCACCATTAAAAAGTGGGGCAACACTGGCTGAACCATCAATGGCCTTTACATATTACAAAAATGATACAACAAAGCATTTTTACTAAATGCATATTGAATAACACAGTCAACAACGACATCCACCTACATTCATGTTTATCCCCTTCATCACCACAGTGGCACTGCACTCTAATCCAGCTTCTGTGATCGACCTAACATTAATTTCATAGGTCAACATCAAACTTTTCAAAACTTTCCTCTGATTTTGAGTGCCCAGCTTTAATCACTGATCTAAATTTTCAGACTGGCTGAGCACCCCGCCTGCTCATTCACTGCAATGGGATTTTAGGTGCTTGGGATCTTGTGAAAATCAGATTCCAGGTATCTCAAGTTGGGCAGCCAAAAGTTCCGACCGCCAACGTTAATTGAAACTTTAAACAGTGTAAATATGTTGTGTTTTTTAAAAAGACAAATGTTTAATGTTGATTCAAATTTGGCAAAAGTAGCAAGTGCTGTGGGGGTGTAATTGGCATGAAAGAGCAACAAAATGGCCACTAGAATCAATCGGGACAATGGAAGCTGGTAACATGTGAAAGTGGGGAGGGGAAAACTAGCATATAAAGGCATATTTAGTGCCCACTGCAGCAGCAGGTAACAATCATACTGTATCTGTGTGAAAACAGGGGAGCCAAATCCTACCCTGAGGTGTGTGATGACCTGGAAAAAACAAGAACCTCGGAGAGATGAAAGGGAGCAGAAGGCCACAATGGGAGCAAAGAGCTAAAATTCAGTTGAAGACTAGGAGTTAGTTGAAAGAGACCAAAATACAGGCACTGTGCTGCCTCCAGCCTAAAATAAACAGGATACAATGTTCTGAATTCTAGAATAAAGATAATCCAGAAACAGCACTGAAATGAAAAATTTTCAAAGAATGAATGAGTAGTTTAAAAAAACCCCAACAATTTGTTTGATGTTCAAATCCTGTGTGTGTGAGAGAGATTTTCAGCAGATCAAAGGAGTAAAACGGAACTGAAATATCTTCCAAATTGGGGAGGAAGGAAAGACAACTCAATATAATCTGAGAAGCTCACATTGGAGTCAAATATGGTTCCAGAACTAGAGATTTAATAGATACAACTATTTCATTCAAACACAGTACAGAGTTTGACATTTGACCAGACAATTGCCTTGGGCTTCTGACTAGAATAGCCTTAGTTTTAAAAATATTTAGGGGAATAAAATTTGAATTTCCTAAGGCTTTGGTAGTGGCTATCACTGAACATTGAGACAAACAATATGAAGTTGATTACTGTCTGACATACCAGATTTAGGAAGAGACTAGCAATTTTTGCTAGATTTAGCCATGGATGTCAGCTCACAAAAGAAATGTTCTTCCCCTGATGTTTCCAAGCTTTTCATAGCTAAACTCTCTTTTACTCCCATGGAGGCAGGTTGGGTTTGCGCCACATTGTTGAGTGACAAAAAGCCACACAAAATAGCTCTGTTAATACTCTGTAACAGAGTTAATGCCCTGCCTGAGTGAGTGAACATTCCTCAACATACACACAGGATGTGGCTCTTCCCTTGCTCAGGAAGTAATTCTGAGTCATTCAGAGGAGAATCTGTTCTTCCTGACTTGGGGACAGAGGGAAACTTTGGGTTACCGCAACACCAACCACAAGATGGAAGCTGTCTCTCTATCCTCTCCTAGTAAATATACCTTTGGTTCTTTTTGCTTGCTGAACTTGTATCAACTTGTGCTAGCCCACCAATAAACAGACTGCAAGAGCAAATAACAATTATTTGCTTCTGTTGCTATTGTATCAAATGTATCCATTAGAAGAACATTCTGGTGTATCTGCGCTATGCATTGACTCAGGGGAGGAGGAAGATGAAGTGGCCTTTAGTACACTCCTTATCAGTACATCCTCCTAATGATCTATAGCCGTTTGGATGCAAGTGCATTGTTAATTCATCTCTTGAGCAAGCCGTATATATTTATAGAAAGATACACAAACAGCTATCTGTATTTTTAATACTAATGGTATTTTCATGATATTAGATATGTATATAATTTTATCAATTTGATAATCCAAGTGAAGTAATCAGAGGACAAGCTATGACAAAAATCCCAGAACAGCAGCAGTGAAAAGTAAGACAGCTAGAATGACCACTAAGTAATTATTTCAAATATGTAGTATGAGATTTTCCCCACCAATGGGGAAAAACACCTATTGATTTCAGTGAGGGCAGAGGTCAATCAAAGCTTTTGAAAATCCCACCTGTGACCTTTTTTTGTCTAAAGGAAAATAAAAAAAGAGACAGTGGAGAGAAAAATTATAAGTAGTGGGGGAGAATAAAGAAGAGGAGAAAGAAGTTTAGAGCAAAAGGAAACAAAAAGGAACAAAACATCATTGTGTTCGAAAAGGGTGAAATTCACTGCACTGCAGAGAACTTGCCCATACACCACTTAAACCTATTACTGCAGGCCCAAGTCTTCTCCTAGTGAAATCATCTCATTAACTTTAACTGGTGTAGGATGTTGTTCAAAGGACTTATGCTGTGGATACCTTGTGTGGGCCCTGTGCCCTCTTCTGAATTTAACCCAGAATAAATAGCTTGCACGCTCATGCTGGTCGCACTTACACCACTTACACTCCAAGGTGTTGCTGCTCAAGCTGGGATTTTGGATGCTGCAGCAGTGTGACCACATTGGGGATCTTTGCACCCACTGTGCACTCCAGAAAGGTGTGGCGGAGGGTCTCTGGCATTGTGCACAGCAGTGCAGAGAGTGTCATGGGGGATGGACTGCCAGAGAGACCTCATGTGAGCTAACTCTACCCAGACATACTGCATTCTTCACTGTAGCTGAACTTTCAATGTTAGACCCAAATAGTTCACTGTGAAGGAATCCAGTGTGCTGTTAACAAAAGGCTTGGAGGATGGTAGTGAGATTCATACCCAAAAGGAATGGTCACAGTCTCTAGCTAGATGAAGACTGAAAAAAAGCACTCTTAGCTGCTATTGTTTACTGGACATGAAAAGGCAGCTAGGGATACAAGCAGGCCATGGGCTGTGTGATTTAACTCTGAAAGGTAGACATCCCATGTCAGCTAAAGGGGCCATATCATCCTTAGTCTGTTCTTCTCACCTACTCACCTCTTTAGTCAGATATCACTCAGTCAAGCCCCAATCTTGGCCACACTCCGGGATAGTCAAGGGACTGCACTACCTTGGTCCAACAAAATAAAGACAGGGCTAAAAGTCATCAATTTACAAATGGTACGACCCTCCTAATTACAGTATCTCACTACCTACCCTGCTCATACACATGAAATGGGGGGAAGTAAAATCCTGTCCCTAAACATAAGAGTATGGTCTCTAAAGATAACTGGCCTTATTATTCACTCAGACTGGAATAACTCCACTGACTTCAACCTAATAAGTCTTGATACATAGCGGTGTACTGGAGAAGAGAATCAGGTCCAATAACTAGCCTGTTGGGTGAACTGACACACAAGCTTCTGTACAAAGGGATTCAAAATGGATTTGAGTAACATTAAAAAAAAAAGTATGGGCCAGATCTTGCTTCTGTGTTCTAGCCAAATAGGAGGCAATTGACAATGGCCAGTCTGTATTGGCAGATCCAGCAGCCTCACTGAAATCCTGTCATTTGAGGAGGTGAAGAAACTCCCCCCTGAGCAGAACAGTTCTCTGTCATGCTCAGAGCTTGTGGATCCCCTGCATGGACTCCTTAAAGTCTGTCTCCACCCCTCTCCCAGCAGTTCCCCGCTCAGCTGAAAGTAAGGACCTGCATGTGCACAGACCTGGGAGCACGAATGGCTCCAAAGAAATCGAAGAACAAGATCCCTGTAATTTCCCAAATGTTCCTGTCCTTGGGCAGCATCGCTGTTAGGTGTTTGAGTCTATACAAGTGGACAGGTTGAGTGTAAACATGTCTCATTCCAAGGAGTTATTAAAGGCACTGCAGAGGGCTCCGAAAGTCTTGGTGAGCTCTGTAGAGCCACCCTCACTATGGTTCACATTAAAAGTTTTGATTATCTGTCACGTTTCTGCTCCCCTACTCCCGAACTCTATGAGCTACAAGACTCTGTATAAGTCATTTACCTTCCAGTGGTACCACTAGCCCTTTGTGAACAATTAAGCTAAGGTTGAAGGTTGTAATAGATCAATTTTGCTGACCATATTAAATTTTATTTTCACTGAAAGGAACTTTTTGTCTCTTTTATCAGGAGGAAAATTAAGCTGTGAACTGGAATTCCATCAGGCTGTCTACTGTGAAGCCCTGGGGCTTTAGCAAAGGAGCAGCAGTGGTCAGAAACTGCACTCAACAGTAAATTTATTTCTTTTTTATTAAAAAGAATAATTTATGACCTGTACAGTACATCTTAAAGAGGGAATTTAACACAATACACTGTATTCTCCCATTGCTCTTAAAGGGCCTATACTTGCAGTATACAGGGGAGGTGGTGCTGATCTCCTTCAATACCATTGGAGTCAAGGTATCGAAGGGCACTCACTCCTCAGGATCAGGATCAGGCCCTAAGCAATTGGCTGTCATGGCTTTGCTTCTATTTTGCTACTTAAAGACTGGGGAGTTCTTTTCTGGCCTGTAAAGAGCATGTTTCCCATGGAAAAGTTAACTAAGTGTTTAGCATGGCTAACTATAAACGGAACGGGGCACAGTCTGAGGCCTTTGGAAAGGGGCTTTCTTTTTTTTTTTTTTTCCTGGTTTTGAATCTAATGGCTTGCTCTGTGTAGAAAAGAAAAGGTGAGATTTTCAAAAACACACAGCATTAGCCACACTCTGCTTCCATCAAAGCCAATGAGAGTTTTGCAGTTGACTTCTATGGAAGCAGATTTAGGTCAACACTGAGCACTTTTGAAAATCTTACCCACAATGGTTGTTTTAGTGTGATTGTATTATTTTAATAAGGGGAAATAATTTTAAACTAAAATAAACCACAAATGAAATCATTTAATCCTCCCCAGTTTCCAGAGAGCGGATAGCTTTGTTGTCTAAACATCAGGTTGGAAATGCCAAGACACGCTGTAAACATAATTGCTGGGCTGACTCAGCCCTTGATTTTTCTGGGGTTGCATTCCATACTTTGCGCTAGTGGGGAAGGAGTAGTCTTTTGGCTCTTAAAAAGTAATTTCTTGTCTTATTTGCATGGACATTAGAAATGTGCATTACTAATCTGTGCACAAAATTACTGTCACGTGCACAGAACTGGTTATAAATGTGCAGTTGACCAGGTACTTTGTGAATATAATTGCACGTGCAAATGGCATTCTGTTTTGTGCATAGTTGTATGTGTATGTTTTCAAATTAGGCTGTAAATATCCTATAGCCCCTTTTTTCCTGTAAGATTAAAGGTTTATCCAATCGGCCAACATTTCTCCTCCCCATCTTGTTGTGCAGCGTATTATGTTGCAGTCATCTTGATGGCTCCTGCTTCCACATTAAAGAGTTTCAGCGGAGGATAAAGTGATTATATTTTATACTATATAATTTGGAAAACATCCTGTGGGATAATGTTAATATTTATTATCTTGACAATAGACTATAAGATATAAACCACAGTTATGAAAGACTGATAATTAAGGATACTTTTTCAAGATATCACTAATCACCGTACTAAGAAAGTAAAACAGCTTTTCAGGACCCATCTCCCTGGTATTCAAATGTAATATCTCATCTTTATGGAAACCTACCATTTCATAAATACATGTATGAAAGTTAATGTAAGCTACGGGTGGACATCAATGAGAAAACAGAACATATTTCCTTATATGTATTAGGTCTCACTGGCTAGCAGTGGATGCCAAGAGATTTCTGTTGCTGCCACAAAATTTAGATGGAGATTAGGAGTCAGTAAATGTGTATGTTAATACTGCTAATTATTATTTATTTTTCAGTATTCCTATCTGTGCACTTGATAACATGTCTGCTCAGGTGTACATACAACTTGTTGCTTAATTACTTTATTTCTTCACAAATCTAATCTTTTATTAGCTGCTTTGGTATAGATTTGATTCCAAAAGGGGGATAAATATACTTTCAATAAGATAAATATGAAAGAGAGGTAAGAACCAATCCCGCTCCTTTTAAAGTCAATGGGAGCTTTGCCATTGACTTCACTGAGAGAAGAACTGGGGCCTTATTTACTTTTCGTATGAGGAAGATATGGACAAATCTTTTTTTAAGGTAAGTGCAAGAAAAACAAAGAACTTCTAGATCCTCCACCCACATACAATCAGTGTGTCACAACTAATTGAATTAGTTATCTTAATAAACACAGCATAACCTATTGGCTCTCTTCTTTCTATTGTTCTTACAGTCTCTGATTTTTTGTTTGATGATAATGGCTCTCAAAGCGAAGTGTTCTAGGGATCTGTTTTTGTTAAATACTTCAGTAATGGAATAGTAATTTTATTGATTATTGAAGTACAGCATTGTATTCACTGTATCACAGCTTCACTGTAGCAGAAATTCTGTCTAGAGATGCCATCCTTAGCAGGTAACATTTATTTTTGTCAAAACACCATTGCAACCGCAGTAAAAACTTCAGAAAGGAAAAGGAATGGAAGCTTACAGTTCAAACACTTCTTGCTTCTTAGGAAGCAAGTTGATAATGCTTGTAAAGTCACCTGCCCTTCTAACTAATTCTTGCTTTCTTCCCAGTACACACTAAACAGGAATATTTCTAAAGATTTTGGGTATTAGTCTCATTAGGGGATGCTGGTGTAAGTTAGAAGATATTAGTATCTTCCCATGTTCCTAGTCAGTTTGAAAGAAAATATGACTATAAAGATATTTGTCATGTCACAGGGCCTTCTCCAAGCCTTAACCTACTGCTAGTATGCTTGGGAAACTCCCATGTACAAAAAGAAACCCGAGGAATGTATGCATACAAGAAGAGACTTGGGAAATGTACTTAGAGAACGTGCTTAGGGTTTGCTTTGAGGAATCTTCAGTGTGACTGTAGAGTTCAAGTCATAACAATCTATTTAGGCAGCTGAGCTCTGATGCCTTCTCAGAATTACAATGTGCTGTACACCCACTGCATGAGATTGCAGAGTGAGGGGGAAGACTTCACTTCAAACTCTACTCATGTAAGCTGTCTCTAGCTGGCAGCTGAGATACCGAAAAGCAAATCGCCATCACAGGCTCTTCCTGCTGCCAGTGTGCAGGGGCTATAAAAGATTGCCTGCAAAAAATCACTATTCAATCCTTATTAAAAATATGGGTTGGAAAGAACCATGATGATTTGTTCATAGCCATTTCCATTTCTACTCTGTATATTTTATGCATTTATCTGTCTCCATCTTTTCTTTTGTAACCTGGGCTGTCTCAAGGACAAAAATCCTTTACCTTTCCTCCATCTTCTGTCTTCCAGTCAAAATACAATGCTAAACTGAATCTCCTCCTGCCTGGTTAATGAATAGACTTTATTCTTCAAGGGGAGGGGGGAATGTTGTGAAATGCCTGGTGTTTAGTTATTAATCACCTTCAGCTGTATTTATGACAGATTTGCCACTTCTTTTCTACTGCACAAAATCTTGACGATCATTTAAACTAGATTCTGGGATTTTCATGCTCAGTGCTAATGTAGCACTTGCTTCGTAATGAAGCTTGACATGGTGGGTTTTAGCCCAGCACATTATTATTCTTGTTTTTAAATATGAAGGGTCAGAGCCTAATCTGATGAAAAGCACCATAACTCTGTTGAAGTAGATGAAGCTATATTTATTCACACCAGCGGAACATCTGGCACTGTTGACATCATGCCTGCTGCAGTACAGATACCAGCAGTGGTGCTGTTTCATTCCTCTTGAGGCTAGGAGCAGCATTTATGGGGGAAGAAGGAAAACTGAGCGTTAGCAAGATATGTCTATCACCCGTTGGGAAAGGCAGGTGAGGGAGATGTGTGGGATAAAAGGGGCTGGAAATTAAAAGATAAAGTCTTCATAAAAAAAGAAAGATCAAGCTAACAAGATATGACCCTAACTTGATCGCTTTGCTTCACGTGTCTCAGGTAACACGAGTGGCCAAGAATAACTTTTCCAATCTCCCATTGATAGGGACCTCCCCACAGTAATCCATGCACTGGTGACTTCCAGGTAAGACTAAATTACTCAGGGGTGCACTTGAAATCCATATGGAAGCAACAGCTAGTGCAGTAAGAGAAGAACTGCTTCTTAGGCAGGACTAGCTGATAGGAACACATTACACCAGTTTTTCAGCAGCTGCACTGGCTTTCTATTTGCATTTAGGTGCAATTCAAAATGTTGACTTATCTCTGTGGCTTTGTTTCTGGTTACCTGCAGGACACCTCTGTTTCCATAAGCCACCATAGAAGTTGAAAGCTGTAGTCATCTGTAGCGCTACACTTAATAGACAGACTCTAGATTTAAGTTTCAGAGTACTGGTGGCATGATATTCTCAGTAGGAGGGCTTTTGACTCTGGAAATTGCTTCCCCACTAGTCCAAAAAGTATGAGTTTGCTGGCTTAACACAACAGTTTTTACTTTGATGTGCTACTGGGGAGAATGCAAGGGATTGTTCTTTTTCTGACAACAGTCAGATTTGTATGTATTTTTGTTAAATTATATGCATGCACCCTAAGATCTAGGAAAAAAAGGGTCTACATCTATAAATAAACAACATTTATTCTCATCATTTTCTTCCATAGAGATTTTTTTCCCCCCAGGAGTACATATTTTTAAACAGAAAGTGCCCAATATAGCTCCTGTTAAAATCAAGAGCAAACTTTCCATTTACTTGAATGAGATCAGATTTGGGCTCAACATGAAAACCAAAAAATGTGCGTACTAACTCTGACTCTCTTTCGTCAGGCTCTGCAGTGACACACAAAAGAAAGTTGACCAGCTGTGTTGTGGGTAAAGAAGGATGGCTGTGCGCTTGGAAATCCATCACTCCAGCTGCATCAGGCTGTTCTTGTGAACCAGGGATTTTGTGCACTTCATCTTTATGCATGCTATAGCGGGAGAGTGGATTACAAATGTGCATTGAAATAGAAGACAGAGTTCAAAGTGAGGACACCATAGTACAAAGCCCTTTGACATGAGAGAACTAAAATTGCATGAGCTAAGTGTGATCTATATTCATTTAATAAAATTCTTACCACGCTTATCTTTGGCATGTAATGGTCACTTTTCCCATGAATAAAAAAAGGTGCTGGTCTCTTGGAAGATGAAGGCTTAAATCATGGGACTAAAACATGGGATCCTAATTAACAATTTAGTTCCAACCCTGCCAGCCATCTACACATACAGTTCTGAAAACAAAACCCTAAACCAGAAAATAGGGATAACATCTACACATGTGCCACAGCAGCCCAACTGCAGCTAAACTACTGTAGTGCTGTGGTGTAGACACTAACTACAAAGATTGAAAGGGTAAATCCATCCCTCTAAATGGTGGGAGAATTCTTCCGTTGACCTAGCAGGCTTTAGACCAGGGATTAGGTTGGCTTAATTATGTCTCAAGTGTGTGGATTTTTCACACTCTAAGTAGCTAAGTCAACCTAAGATTTAGGTCTAGGCCATCACCATGCCTAGGTTTGCTCCTACTTCCATTGAAGAGCTTCCATATACTTCAGCAGGAATAAGTCTCATGGTCCTGAAAATGTGTTTGAAACCATTTTCAACATAGTTATAAACTAGCAGAGTTGTGACACCACTAGTGGGCAAGCTCAAAATGTTTACATAATTCTAGATATGGTGTAGGGGGCTGGATATTATGGTGATGGCAATGCAATTTTATAGGGTTCAGAGAGACAAACTATGAATAGACCTCAAAACCTCCTTACTTCTAATTCAATGCCCTGTTCACCTTGTGTCAAGGCTGTATCCACATTCTGCCACTTCAAGTAGAGAAGGTGGGGGCCTGCAAGGATTCTAAAAATTAATGCTTGCCATTCCAGGCTTGTATTAAACTCCCAAGGTTACAGCTTTTCTCTGACCTTGGCTTGGTAAACGCTGCCACCGCTCAAATGCAAAAAGCCACAAAAAAACAAAAAACAAAAACCTCTTTGAACTCAGGAAGGAACACTTGGGAATTTCTTCCTGTGGGGTACCCTCAAGCCCTTTCACCCCCACCTGCACCCAGGGAAGAGCTGAGGAGAAGATAAAGGAAATTAGCTGTTGCCACCAGCTAATCAAACAGCATAGGCACAAACCTCTTAGGACACAAGAATCCAAATCCTGTTCTTAAAAAAGGTACATTTTATTAAAAACAAAAGAAGAATACACATCTGGAACTTAGGCTTTTGCTAGATTTTAAAAAAAGCAGTTCCAAAAATTAAGCACCCAAAATAGCTTTCTTGAGTGTTCAGTTTAAAGGTTCAAGCAAACAAAAGCATCTGGGGTTAGCACAGAGATCCACAAGCCAAAATAAAGAAATAAACCTGATTGTGTTTATCTAAACATTCCCTGTCCCAGCGATTCCTTCTAGGTATGGAAGATAAGTTTTCATACCTGGTTCAAACTTTTCACAGCTTTCCTGCTTATAGCATTGCTGCTCCGTGTCCCTGCAGCCCAGAGAGAACAGACAAAGGGGAAGTTTATTTCCCAATTTTTAAAAATTCTTGCCTTCTCATTGGCTCTTTTGGTCAGGTGCTCGCTTTTTTTTCCCTTTACCTGGGGGACTTTTTAACCCTTTACAGGTAAACTAAGTAGAGAACAGCTAACAAGAGGGATTTTACAGCTAACTGGCTGACTGGGTGTCCATCAAAGGGAGCTACCCCACCCCTTTATTTATCACACCTCTCCACACAGGGTATATCTACACTGCATTATGAACCTAGGTCTGTGGGACCCATGCTTATGGACTCGATGGTTCCAAGACCATACTTGATCATCCACAGTGTACTGTAAATCTGGGTTTACACTTGCTGGATCTGGTCTCACAATCATGTTAGTGCATCCATACTGTACTACACAGACCTGCTGGAGTCATTTCCTCTTCTATGCCTCAGTTTTCCCATCTGTAAAAATGGAGATAGTGATACTGACCTACTTTGTAAAGCAGTTTGAGAGCTACAGATTAAAAGCGCTATATACGATTTAGCTGCATAATAAAAGGAATACCTAAAATTACCAAGGGTTTCAGTCCTTTGCTGGATCAGAGACAGAGTCCTCAGCAGTTTCTAGGATCAAGTCCTAGATTATGTAGGGAGTAGTTCATAGTATAGGCTAACAGTAATAAAAAAAGTCCAGTCCTCACTGGACAAGCAAATCATGACAGAAGTCCCAAACCTGTTTCATGAAGATAGATTAGCTTGCAGGATTGGAGCCTGTGCTAGCAAGCATCCTATTCTAAAATGGTTGCCAAACGTGTTTTTGCATATGGTGTTTCTACCATAGACCACTGCGTGGAAAGAGTTCTTTTGCTTCCTATGCTCTCGCTAAAGCCAACACTGATAGCTTGGAAAACATTGTTAGATAAATGTCAGTTTCTTCCATAGTTTGTGAAATCAATACAAAGTGATTCAAAGAATCACAAACAGTAATGTGAAAATAAAATGATCTGTGTTATGGTTTTTAAGTAAATGATGATAAACTAATAAATGCCATTAGCTGCTGCCATTACTTTGTTGAATTTAGCTGGTTACTATGTTGACGTTAAAAGCTATCAGCTTAACTATATAAATCCATTTGACATGTCTTTATTTAGATAAAACTTTAATACTGCAAGTGTAGCAAATTAGATGCAAATTCTCTTTTTATTTTAAGTATATTTAAAGCTGCCTTTTCAATGCAAATTTTACAGGAAATCTCAACAAGCTAGGACAGACATCTTAGCTGTCAGCATGCAGCACTTTCATTTTGGTCTCAGGCTTAGGAGCTGCTTTTTGTCCCTGCAGACTGAGATAATTAAAACTACAGAGAGATGATTTTAAATATACATGATACACAGTTACTTAAATCATGGGATAATGCATAAATGCAACCATTAACATTTTCGATAGCACAACACTGACCAGACAATGTGGCAAAGAAGATTTTATTGAACCATTTTACTCCTGTGTAAACAATTGTACTTTTTTTATAAATTTCACCTGAATTAGTATAGCAGGCTAAAAATATCAATTCAAAACATAGATTGCGGATGGTCTCATTAAAAAGACTGACACCATTAACTATTTTTTAAAATTATGCTTTAACTTCTTTGTTTTCAAGCAGCCTATAGCCTCTTTGGAATACATATCTATTTCAGCTTTGATTTGCTGAACCCCCTGAATGAGTTTATCCAAACAATGTGACTTTACCCAGATCTTTTTAAAATCCCACATCTCTTGTGGCTGATAAAGATGACTTTAGCTAAGAAGAGTTGGATCAGGGTGATTTAAATTTCACAGTGAAAATGATAAGGGCTTTACTAGAAATAATAAGCACATTCAAATACTGTCATGGGCAAACAGTTGAACGTGCAGTGAGAAATTTGGCAAGACGAGTTTTTTTCAGTGTCGATTTAATGAAGTAATGGATAGTAAAATGGGGGGAATAAGACACTTGCACTAAGTAGTAAACTTATGTTAATACCAGACCAGTAATTTAAAAAAGCATTATTCATTAGAGAGCAGAATTAATACTCTAATAACTTTTAAAATGTCACTAAAAAAACCCCCACTAGCTACTGTAGTCAGAAGAGTCTGTTCTGGCAGTTCTCTACAAACTGACTGAGTGATGCCCTATTATTGTCACGAACCACATGTCAGTTTATTGAGCCTCAGGATAACTTGCATTTCATGGAAGGAATAAGGAAAACCCACATCTACTTAAAGCTTCAGGGCAAACAATAATGTGTGTTTAAAATAATTTTGAACAGGTTGCTTGCCCATTTAAATGGCATGCATCTTTGCCTTTCTCATTCAGATTTCATTGGGAAGATCCACAGAGCCAATTCCAAATGAAGGCTTGCCCTGAGCTGTTGCATCTCCAAACTCAAAGGGTTTTATTCAATGAATCCAGATGTGCATTTCAGTTACACAACCAAAAAGGCTACTGAATAGGGAAGACTGTGGGGGAGGGGAAGGACAGGCTAACTTGAGTGACATTCTTTTTATCATTTTATAGACACTTCTTAGTAGTGTGCATATCTCAAGGAATTGGTCTCCATAATTACAGAAGCTTGATCAGAGGAATGAATGTACACGGAACATCTGAAGGAGAAAACATTATGTTGCCAAAGAGCTAAAGTTAAGAATCCCTCTGTGCAATTTAACAGTTTTAATTCCTCCATTTTAATGCCTCACATGCCATTGTGTCTTTCTACTTTAGCTCCTTCAAGAAGCCATCTCAATGCTGCCAAGTGGATTAGCGCTCCAAGGGAGCTGCTGGCTCCCTCCTGCTTATAGACAGAATCCATCACCTCCTTCCATGCGCATACCCTCCACTGGTCTGCAACCCAGGATACTTACTCCACCCCCAAAAGTTGGGCTTCCTTACTGTCATCACCAAATGCTAAAATGGCTAATGCCATCACTTGACCATCTCCAGTCAGATAGTTTTTTTTACATGTGTGCTGTATTTTTTTAAATAAAACATTTCTTGCAATCAGAGCAGTGGAAATAGCAGTCATTAACAGACAGGGCTGGATGACTATTCCAGCCCAACCTTTCTGGTACAGTTCCAGTCAGTAATTATATGGATGTTACAAATCCATGAATGCATGCAGTGTTGTAGCCCTGATGGTCCCAGGATATTAGAGAGATGAGGTGGGGGAGGTAATATCTTTTATTGGACCAACTTCTGTTAGTGACAGCGACAAGCTTCTGAGCTTATAAAGAGCTCATCTTCAGGTTCTGAAGATGCTGTGTAAGCTCAAAAGCTTGTCACTCTCATCTACAGAAGTTGGTTCTATAAATTAATGAATATAGGTTCTAAGAAAACCTGTTTTGAAGAGATTTTTTTAGCTCTATAATTAATGGACGGTGAATTATAATGGACTCTGTCACTGACCAGTTTGGTAAACATATTTTAGGGGAATGAAATTATTCTCAGAACAAAATAATACTAAAAATCTCCCATCCATAATCACACACATATTTCCTACATTTGCCTCATTACAGGACAGCTATGTCCTTTAAGACACAAAGATTAATGGGGCATTTTATGAGACGAATACATTTTAAATTTTAACACTGGAGTTAGCATCCATAACTGTACAATTATATGTTCATTTAGATTTTTTTTTTTTTTTAAAAAGATAACTAATCACAGGTGACTGGAACTGTGTGAAGCAACAGAATTTATGTTACGCCTGCTGTAGGGGAACTAAATCATGCAGGAATTGAAACGGTTTTCCTTATGATAGATAGTTCAGGCAAGATTAGTCAGTCACTGTTTCAGATATAATGCTTTTTTGTTACACATATTTTATGCAGGACTATTGTACTTGTAACAAAGTTCTGCATACTGCAAATTAAGTGTTGTGTAATGCAAGACCCAAGAAAGAATATCATTAGTTCTTGCTATCCCGCAGTCTTGAGCAGCTGGTGAAATATATACCAATCATCCTACAGCTAGCTTCATGTTAACATGTATAACAAAGCTGAGTCCATTCCGGTTTGACTGGACTTTACTATGTAGTAATAAATAAGAGTAAATTATTGATGGTGATAACTACTAATATTATTATGACCTCAATTAAGCGCTTTTTTCCCCAGACACATTAGCAACAAAAGGTCTGTCTGCTCATTGCTGTTTTTTCAAACCCCACTTTACATTAAAATCTAATTGATCAAACCTATTTGCTATTTCACTGTGAGTGGGTAACCATAATGGGTAATCTATCAGCATGGTGCTCCCCATAAAGCTATTAACACCTTTTGTTGTTTGCCTCCAGTTTCTAAACGTGCTGAGCGGTTCAAAAAGACAAACCCTACAATCTGTTAGGATTGTACACACCTGTGACTTGTGGCACTCAATTACCATACTTTTTAAACTCTACAGTTAAATACTGCTATTTCTGACACGAAGTCAGTCTTTATTTACTTATGAGGCTGTGAGACAGCAAAATTAAAGCTGATTAGCAAAATGACAGTTCCATTGCTTGCAGTGGGGGTGAGTTTAGGAGACGCATGCCATCTTCTTATAGCTCACTGCTTGACTTTAGTCATCAGTGTTGAGGTTACTCAGCAACAAGGCAAATAAATAGAGCTTAGAGTTTTTTTGCCCTTTGGCAAATTGTGTTAGTTACATGGATACATGTGTCAAGTATGGATCAGTTGTTTGTTTGTCAGAGGGTTTTTATAAAAGGACAGAGGGAGATAATTTCTGGGGACAGATTGTGTAGTGTGCTTACTGTGGGAGCTGTGGGATTACATTCATTAAAAAGTAAAGAGCTAACGATATAATAAGATGCAGACTACGTAAACTGGAGAACATAAAGGCAAAGCTTGAGTGTCTGTAAGGATGTCTCTCTTTTTTTCATATCATCAGTTCAAGTTTTTGGCTTCAGGAGGAAACCTGATTCATTCTCTTTCTCCTGGCTGCATCCCTCAGCTTTGTAAAAGCTTGATACTATAGTTTTAATTTTTGAGATTCACCTTTTTAACACCTTTATCAACCATATAGGAGACTGGCTGGGACAAGTAATGGGGTATGGTACCTTTGGCTTCATCATATACTGGATCAAGTTAAACCTAAATCATAAATCATTACTTTCTTCTGGCTGTTTGTTCAGTGGCCAAGTTAAATGAGGTGACAGTCCACATCCTTGTGGCCAAGTATCTAGGTCACAAAACCCAAGTGGAAGTGATGGCGGTCCCATTACAGAGGCTGAGGACTGAATGTGCAGGTAGTAAACTACGTCTCCATGCCTAGGCTTTGTCTACACTAGGGGATATTAGGAGCAATGTTTCCAACAATGGCACTGATGAGCGTGTTTCTGTAGACAAGGATGGTGGTAACACCAGAAACCATTGGAATCTTGCCTAGATCAGGGCGACCACTGGAGAAGTAAATGAGTGTCAGCTCTGGTGAGAGATTTCCCAAGGCAGCCATGGGGACTGTTGAACTGGGAGTGGCACTGGTGGGATATTTTTTTTATTTTTTTTTTTGCTAATTTGTCTGGTATACACAAAACCAAAGTGCAAGGGCAGAGTTTAGTTTCCTGACTCATTTAGACCTTACCCATCATAGATGCCACCTTTAAGATTTTTTTTTTTTTGGGTGGTTTCTTTAGCTTCTGGTTATGACACTATATAGGGAACTGTTTAATAAGGCTACTCAAGCTGCATCTGTCCTACAGCTAAACCATTTCATTCTCCTGGTTTGGTAAACTAGCCTCTTTCATATGTAATAATTCATAAACTAAAAATAAATTTCTAAATACAAAGCACTCCAAGTAAAGACGAGAAAGCCAATTCATTGCTGGGCTAAGTAGGTGCATTGCCATTGATTTAGACTGAGTGACACCAGCTTATGCCAGAAGTGAATTTGGACCTTCTGCTTCAGCATGTTATGAATCACACACTGAATAAAATAGTAGACATTTACATTGGCTTAAAAATGCGTTTAAGACATATTGCGCAGAAGTGGTCACACTCTGATTAGCTGATGGTACAAGTAATATCGTAAATTAACTAAAAGTTAAAATAATAATATGAGAAACGTGACTGTTTTAATGTGGTTGTTACTCACTCTTTCAGTAGCTAGTTGCTATTCATGACTGTAAGTTACACTAATTGATTAGTGCTTCCAGAATAAGGTCTCAAATAGTTTGCCACATTGACAATTTTCTTTGCTGAAAATCACCTTTGTATATCTTTATCTTGTGTTAAACAAACCAGAACTGTCCTTTGGCCATCTTACTGCAGTCCCGCATGGCAGAATATGAGGGAAATTGATGACAGCTCATCCGTCTTGCTGTCTGAAAGGAGATCCTCCTACTGGACATCATGCAGTGCAGCATTTTAGAAGCCCACCCACTCTTCCTTCAGAAGAGGTTGCATTTTCCTAAGGCATTCCATGGAGAGATAAACATGCATCACCAAACAGCAGAGGTCTACTCACTTAGCACTGCATAGTGATGCTGACTTAGGTGACACTTCAGCACTATCTTAATATAGGCTGTCATTCATATACCAGCTGGAAACAAAAATCAATAGACTATGAGAATGAATTTAAAAGGTAAAACCATAGAAATAAGATGGAAAAACCCCCACTCATTCTCCACCAGTGTACTAGTAGGTAGCAGTTATGCAGTGTTTTATGATTTCGAAGTGCTTTGCAGACAATTAATCCTTACAACCTCCTTTGATGAAAACAAGAATTACTGTTCCCATTTTCACAAATGGAAAAAACAGATAAAGGGCCAAATTAGCTATTGATGTAATTTATTAACTTCAATCTGGTTCAAAAGGGATGGATTCGGTCCAGAGAGGTTGTGTGTCTTGCTCAAGGTCACATAAGTCATCAGCAGAGCCAGGATTACCAGTGAGGACGGCCTAGCTTTCAGTTTCAGTCTTTGTCAAAACTAGGCTGCCCAACTCGCTGCGTATGCACACATGTGCATATAAACACATAGGTAGTGAAAATGTTCAAAGAAACAGTTATTTTTGGTAATATGGTCACTGAATATTAGACAAGCTCTTGAAGCTGCCTATACAAGTTCCTTGTGGAGGCACATCCATCTCTATTACTGTGTACGTGTGTGCAGTGGCTGTTTTGAAATGATCAGTTTCAGGCACTATTTAATGCCAAACAGCTTTTGCTTGTAATACCATTATAAGCCAAATTAAATGCCTTTGTGCTAGATCTGTAAAGTGTATTTACAGAATATTGCGCTCTCTCTTCTTTCTCTCTCACACACACAATATATTTGCAAGGATGTTGAAGCAGAAGCAAGAGTTGGAAAAGGAAAAAGAGTCCATTTAAATGAAGAACAGTGCCAAAGACAATTGTAAGGTACAGACGGGGAAGATCATTAATGAAAGCACCGAAGCAGCCACATCTGTGACTGAATACTCAGCCTTTTAGTCCCCACTGCTGTGTTTACTGCTCCTTAATGTGGTATTGTTTACTCACAATTAAACTCTTTACCATTAATTTAACTTTCAGATGCTGAATTGGTCACAGAGATTCAAATCCCAGGGTCCGGACAGATGTGTTCTATACACTTGTTTAAACATGGCTCTCATTAGGAAGTAATGCATGTATAGCAAGTTGATTACAGTACAAAGCAGGATGCTTTATCATGGGAGCGTCTCTGGAGGCACCAGTGAGTTTGTCAGCTGCTGCCGCCACTCTTCTACCTCTCACATAATGAGTGACAGTAAGGCCCAGGGTCTACTTAGCTGCATGCTAGGAATTACACAGCTTCCCTGTAAGAGTGCTGCAGAGCTGCTGGATAGGAAGCATCAATTGTTGTCAGCCTAAATTTCACACCAAAAGATAACAAATGCTTGCAACCGAGGCAAGGAGATAAACAAGTTTCCCAACCCTAGTAATTAAAACATGTCTGCATATTTAACCAAGATGTTCTCTAAAACATGGGAGTTGTGAACTGATAACAGAGATCAACCACAAATGCCCAAAGTAAAGTGAAGGTTGAAAATCTTATATGTGATGATGCATTTCTTTGCATTGTAGGAGAGTGCTGAGTTATGAACTGGGCAATATTGGAGCTTTACTTTCAGTGTTGCAATTTTCAACTACTGATATTTTAGGAGAGGTATAACACTGGGACTCTAGGAAAATAGTGAATGGAGAGTTCTACCTTGGAAGTCTGCTGCTTCTGGTCTTCTAAAAGTGGATAGGAGAATTTCAGTAGTTTTTTATTACACTATATTTGACGTTAATTTCTCCTCTTATATTTCCTTTATCTTAAGGGAACACCTTCCTTGAAATATATGTGTTGGGTGAACTGGTATACTTAATCCAAGATTTTGCAAACAAAGGGACCCTCAGCCACATGATAGTATTTTTTTCCTTCCTCTGCCTCCTGCCGCTGTTCACTAGCTATTGAAAGGGACACTGCAAAACGGTGGGAGGCGAGGAGGGAGAAATTGTAGGTAATTTTCCTATTTTTGAAGTATCCATCATCCTGTACTGTAGATCTGTAATTGTTTCCTTTAGAATTTTGGATGCTTTTTTGTGTGCGTGTTGAATGGAATAGGACTCTAGGATGAACAGAAATCTGAAGAAAATTCTTTTTGGATTTTCCTCATCTTACATCAGTAAATTTAGGTCTGAGACTTTACAGAATTGTTGGCATTGATGTAGCCTGTTTTGCAGTGTCACTGTGGTCAAGTTCTCTTTCTTTAGCATACTTTAATGCTGGTGAAAGGTGTTACCTTATTTGGCCTCACTTGAGAGTGGGAGTGCTACCATCTGAGCCCTCCTGCAGGAACAACTTTAGCTCTCCCTGTGGAAGAAGGGAAGTGGATGAGGTAAGATTCTGGCATGATAGCCCTAGAGGCTGAAAGCCTTTATTTTCCCCAGGCAATAGGCATAGTGGAGGCAGCAACAAGCTTTTCAGATCGCTCTAAGGACACAGATAATTATTTTTCGGTGTTCATTCAGTCCTTAGCATTTCTGCTGAGATTGTCAGAAGGGGCACCAAACAGCACTAATCGTGATGGGGGGCTCTGACTTGTGTGTACTAGAAACCCCAAATCATTCCACGTAGCCAGATGAGCGTGTGCAGTGCCACTTAAAAATAAAATTTTTTTCTTTGAATTTTCATCATGAGAGATTTATACAATGGGAAAGATTCCATAAATTAGTTAATTTAATGAATGATGTTCAAATGGCGACACTGTGTTTATAGCCTGACTTTTACTGGTTGTAAATGGAAATAATCCTAACTGACATGCATTTCTTTCTTAAAACCACAAAGATTTAAAAGTTCCAAATCGACCATGAACTGAATAAAGATTGTAAGAGTGTACTTAAAAATAGCATTTGATCAATTTTTATTATTTTCTTTACACTACATTACCTATAATTACATATTAATAACCTAAAGCATTAGATATTATCTTCCAAGTGCAAACTAAGAAAAAGTTAATATTTCAATTGTTTAAATTAGAGCTGAGTGAATGATTCACAATGAATAATTTATTCGATTAATTTAGCCACTAATGATTGCGCAATATCCACAAGCAGATTTCAGTTTCTATGAATTTGTTACTTGATAAATAAAAGCAGCAGAGAATCCTGTGGCACCTTATAGACTAACAGACGTTTTGGAGCGTGAGCTTTCGTGGGTGAATAAAGCTCACGCTCCAAAACGTCTGTTAGTCTATAAGGTGCCACAGGATTCTCTGCTGCTTTTACAGATCCAGACTAACACGGCTACCCCTCTGTTACTTGATAAATGTTTCCCAGTTTTTTATTCAGTGATTATAAATATTTGAAACTTGAGCTGTGTTGCTTTTTTGTGATTTGTCAGAAAAGTCCCAAGATATTGTTTCTGTTCCATTACTGACACAGCCCATACCACTTCAGATAGGAAGACTTGCATGTAGAAATTGAAAATAATTGATAAGAATATAATAATATGATTATTGTGTATTACCATGCATTTGCATTTGAAATTCACTTCGTGTTTTTAAACAGTAAAAATCAATCATTTGAATGTTTGCAGGAGTAAACATATAAGGTGTGAAAACACGACTAAAGTGAATTCATATAAAATTCAAATCAATATTCATGACACTTTTTTGCATTATTCACCCACCTCTAGCTTATATGTCTTTCACAGCGTATTGGTATTAATGGGTTTCCTCAAAAAAAAAAAGTTTCATGAAACATATGTTAGAGGATTATCTTGCTGTCCTGAGATTGTGTTATATGCATGGAACAGAACAGATTATTCAGGTTGTTTTTTAATTCACTTTCATAGGAATTGGACTGCACCAGAAACAGATTTACTGTACAAGCAGTACTGATAATTAAAGCTGAACAAATAATTTTTCCAAATAACTTGCTCAAAGACATTTGCTTCTTCATGGCTCATTGACTGTTCACAAGCAAATCAGTTTCCTCAAATGCATTTTTATTTGAAATTATTCACAAATAATACCCCCTTTCAGATTGTTTTAAACAAGTTCACTGCAAGTATTCAAAATAGGAGCCATCATATGGTAGTGTTACTGTTCTGGTTGGATGCAATGTTCTCTCACTTTTGCAGGGAATATTTAAGCACAAAAATTTAAAGGGGCAAATTTTCTAACGTGCTAAATGATTTAGCAGACCAAGTCGCATTTTCAAAAGTGACTTCAGTGCTTAGAAAGCTAAGCCTCATTGAAAGTCAATTCCTGGCACACTCACTGCAAACAATTGTTTCTTTTTTGAAACGGTGCGAGCATGGATGATGCAAATTCATTTTCAAATTTGAGTGAACACTCAGAGAATTGATGATGGGATTTGACCAGCTCTAATGATCATTGTACTTCTGGCACAAGTTCTCTTCAATGGACAAATGAGAGGCAAGTACAACACTTTTTTAGCCTTGTCACTCTAGAAAGAGAATTATGGTACATTAATCCTTTTGAAATGCCTTTGCTAATTCTTGTGTTGTTTCTCAGCAATCTCAAGACTCTTCTTCAGTGAAGCCTACAAATTCATCCACACACTTTATTAGGCATTGTAAAGTGGCTACACCTGCAGTTTTAAATGACTAATACAAATGTTATAATGGCTGTGATCAGTCAAAGAAAAAGTTCAAAGGTCACCCTATTGTAAATGGAAACTAAGAGATATAGGATGATAGCTTGTTAATATTATTTACCTCATTCAGCTAAAAAACTCTCTCTCTGACTCCCTTGTGTCAGGAAGACTAACACTGCAATTCTGGGCATTGTTATTTGAATAGGGGTTAAATTATTCTGTTTTGTCATTAAGTGTTCCTTGATTGGCAATCCACAACACAATAGGTGATCATTATGGGAAGAGTCATAAAGCTGTTACGCTATTTAAAAGTGAATGAAGCCAGATATCTCCAAGACACTTTCTACAGCTGCTGGAAGAGCAACTTAGAGCAGGAAAGTTTAGAAACTACATAGTCATATTCTGGAATGATCATCTATTCAACAAATAGTCCTAGTTTTGTTTTGAAAAATCTTTACCCTGAACTTACTGCAAGGGAATCCGTTAATACTTTCCTAAAACATGCATCAGTGATGCCAACTCTTGCGATTTTACTGCACGTCTCAATTTTATTTGTAGTTTTCTGAAAGCCCCAGCTGTTGGAATTGAAAGACTACAAAGAACCTCAGCTTTTAGTTTTAAATAAAAGTTTCTATCCCTCATGGACGCAAAGAAAAGCTTGAACATGTGAACCAATTAAAGACTCTCTCAGAAGCCAGACAGTAAATGAAAAGTACCCAAAGTTTACTATTAAAAAACCCATGATTTTTATGCCAATCTCATGATTTTGGGGGTCTGCAATGATTTTTGAATGCTTGAGGCTGGCGATACTGCGTGACATTGAAGTTCTAGGCTTCCCATACTTTCCCAACACAAGGTCCTAAAGTGGTCTGACATCAGGCCTTAAGCGTATTATTTATTATTTACATGACAGTGGTGCCTACAGTAGGCCATAACCAAGACTGTATAATATCTATCACAATGCCCCAAAACATATAGTAAGAGACAACTCTCATCTTTCCACTGACCAATAAAAGCTGAATCCAGTCCTTGCTCTGTAGCAGCTGGCTTCATTATTGTTAATTTTTTTTTTTATTCCAATTCCAAGTGATCCCTGTCTATCTTATAGTCCCTGGCAACTGCAGAAGGAGGCTTCCTAACCAGTTGTCTAGTCAGCTCCAATCTGACAATAGAAGACAGTGACTTTTCAAGAGTGAAAAGAGCATAACTTGTAACTGAAACTGCTGATACAACTAGTTGCTTAGGAATACATTCATTGTTCTTTAGGACTGAGATTGTAATCACCACTCTTGTTTTTTGAGTCAGACTTGCTCCTTAGCCTTCAAATATGGAGGATCAGCCACATATTTTGTCAAATAGAACTAGTAAAGAAGGCTGCAAGTTTCTCATGGAGGTCATGGATTCAGTGACTTTCTGTGACTTCTGCAGCAACCGGTGCGCCTGGCTCAGGGCAGCTCAGGCAGCTCTACACACTGCCTCTGCCCAGAGGGTGGATTTTTTTTTATGTTGAAATAGAATATATCTTTAAACTTCCGCCATGCAAATATTAGTCAGTTGCCCTCTTAGAAAACAGTTTTACTATTTTTTTCTTTTACTCTGACAAATATTGGCCTTGATGAGCGTTAAGGGACTAGCAACACTGAACATCAAAGTCCTCATTATTAACCAGACAGCTGCACTTCTCACCACACTTTCCCATCACTTAAAGCCAATCTTATCTATAGGGACCCATGTCCCCAGAGACATGGAACAAGTTCTTCTCTATGCTAACTGCGCACAACAGTGTCAAATTATGTATAATGATTTTGTAATGTGAATTAATGCTACCAGGGACTGAATTGAAACTGCTGATTTCATTACCCTTAGTACTCAGACTGGATTGGAATATGAATTCAGAGGCACAGATAAAAGGCTATGTACACATGGACTTTATGAGCCAGATCCTCAGCTGGTGTTAATTGACATGGTGTCACTGAAGTTTTAAATCAGCGGAGGAGCTGGCCCTAAGAACTTATGATTTACATAGACTGCTAAAGGAGCTCTTTACACCTTTTACTGCTTAAACTTGCTTTAGAGACTGATTCCGATTTCATTATACCAATGTAAAATCGGGAATGACTCTACGGAAGTCAGACCTTCATAAAATCTGTGTGAAATCAGAATCAAGCCCTTGGTGAACAAACTAATAGAGTAGAACCTCAAAGGTATGAACGTCAGAGTTACAAACTGACTGGTCAACCACACACCTTATTTGGAACCAGAAGTATGCGATCAGACAACAAATACAAGTTAAAATAAAAGAGCAAATACAGTACAGCACTATATTAAACAAACTACTAAAAAATAAAGGGAAAGTTTAAAAAAAGATTTGACAAGGTAAGGTAACTTTTTCGGTGCTTGTTTCTTTTAAATTAAGATGGTTAAAAGCGGCATTTTTCTGCATAGTAAAGTTTCAAAGCCATAAGAAGTCAATGTTCAGCTGTAAACTTTTGAAAGAAGTTCATAACATTTTGTTCAGAGTTACAAACAACCTCCATTCTTGAGGTGTTCGCAACTCTGAGGTTCTACTGTATTGCAAAGTTCTCAGGGGACTGAGGCCTAATTTACACACAGGTTTTGTACTGGTATTGTGTGAGTTAAGGGTTTTTTTTGTTGTTTTTTTTTTAAACCTGAATAGTAATACTAGTTCTTCCCCTAGTATGGATACAGTTATACCAGTATAAAGGTGCTTGACACTGGTATAGCCTATTCCCCTTGCCATATAGAATAAAATACCTTTATACCGGTATAACTGTATCCACACCAGAATGTTGCACACCACTTTAAACTATACCAGTATAGCTGAAGTGGTACAGATTATCTGTCAACCAGCCCTAAGAGACATGGAAAATGGACAAACTGCTATAGTGGAATGGATAACATGGTGAGATTAGTTTCCTTTTCCTTTCTAATGCAAGTAACCAAAAAAAAAAATTAATTGAAGAAAAAAAAACTCTAAAAGCCAGATTCTCTACAGTGTAAATGAGCACCAATAAGCTTCACTGGCTTCCACAGCGTTTATCCCATTTACTCCAGTAGAAAATGTAGCTCATGGTTTTGTTGTTTTTGTGGCGAGGGCAGAGATATGGGTACAGTAAATTTCTAGCTAATTTACAAAACTTATTTACCTGCTAACTTTTGATGTAGAAACAAATGTCCCTAATATACTCCTCTAGCATGTCAGACTCAAAGGAAAAGTAACTAATCCACCTTCAAAATTAGTAAGATTGGGAATTACACTACTTTGCTGCAGTAAATTGCATGCAGCATCAGATGCCCTTGTTCCAGCACTACCACTGTCTCAGTGTTTGGATCTGAGTAAGAGCCAATTATAAGTAGATTAGATTCAAGATGTGCAAATGGAAAGGAGACTCTTTACAAAGCAATTAAAAAAGCATCTAAAATATAAATGGCCATTAAACTTGTTTCCTCTTCACTCTTATACATACTGGCCAAATGATTTACTTTCATGATCTAATACATTTAAACTACCTCAGTTGTAGGGGTCATAATCACTATGAGATAAGAGGAAAGACTATGCTAATCAAAAGTAAACTGTGACACCTTCTCCCTCCCCCCCATAATCTTAATTGAAACAATCTCTTGGGATACGTTGACAGTAAACAATTACTCAAACCTGGGAGGCCAGGCTGGACAGAGCCTCCAGAATAAATACATTTTAAAAAAAATCATCTTTAATCATTAATTTGTTCATTTATTTCCATTTGCTTCCATTCCTCAATGTCTCAGAAGATGTACCCAATGCAACCTTCCTCCTCTTCAGCAATAATTTTTAAGTGTTCTTCTCTATATACTCAAAATGATTTTGAAGAAATTAAGTTGCTTGAAAGGAAACTAAGCAAAGATTTTATTTTTAAGTGAAATCTAGTTTGGGTTTAATAAAAGTCGAACGTTTTGCTGAAATATTATTAGGATGACAGGTTTCATAGACTATCAGGGTTGGAAGGCACCTCAGGAGGTCATCTAGTCCAACCCCTTGCTCAGTGCAGGACCAAACCCCAACTAAATCCCCAAATGGCCCTGGTTGAACTCATAACCTTGAGTTTAGCAGGCCAATGCTCAAACCACTGTGAAAATACTAAAAAGAATAATACTTTTTATGCACTCAGAGGGAAACCAGTTTAGCTTTTGGAACTAAGCTATGGCACTGTAGAGGAATTAGGAAAAGCCTACCAAGATGAGCCTTTAATTAAGAAGTATTTCCTAACCCATCCATAGATTATGATTAACCCCAATCAGGTGCAAAATGGTGGAAGGGAACAGAGGACAGAAGGACCTAGAAGCTCTCTCTCCTTGTGACACTGTGCAGCAGCTAGTCATAATGCCAGTCCTTGAGGTCTGTTGGAACAAGGACTGTACAAAGCAACCACCAGTAACAGGAGCAGGGAGGGGGGCAGGGAAAGAGTTGGCCATGTTCTCCTCTTTGTACCAGCCATTTGAGATGGGTTAGCAAGTGCATAGTGTAAATTGCAGCAGAATGCTCTGGCCTACGTGTCCCAGCATTCCTGGGGACACTGTGCTTGGGTTAGACAAATCACTGCCAGGAGCACTACTCCAGCCCCTAGTATGGATCGTGAATGGAGATCCATAGATTTAATTATATGGACCTGACCCAAAGCCCTTTGAAAGTCAGTAGATAGACTCTGACTTCAGTGGGCTTTGGATCAGGTATGAATATGTCACATATGATACTTCTCCTAGATCTTCCTCAGGTTGATGATTCGGGAGATGGTTTGCAATTCTGAAGTTAAGTTCACTTTAATACTTTGATTAAACAAAAACAAAATATACCATTCTCCCAACACCTTCGGTTATAAGAAGGGCCACCATTTTTAAAGCCAACTCCTAAACGTTGCATGTGTCACCACAGGTGTGAACACTTTAGAAAACAAACAAAAAAACCCCAACATTGCTAGTTTTTTAGCGCCCAAGAGTTCATTAGGCACTTGCAGTAATAGCTAAGACGACAGCTTTCAATTCTACCTTTTGTACCTGCTTTTGTGTTTGCAGAACTGCAACTGTAAAATTAGGCCCAATCCTGAAGTGGGATCCAAATGGGGTAGAGGGGTCTCCTTGTAGGACCAGGGTCCTTGAAGCTGGATTTAGCAGTCTAAAAATCTAGGCTCATTAAATTTATTTTAAGTAACAAATAGTTTTAATTAAATAGTACTGATTGGACCATGAAGAATTAGGAAAAAGATTTTGATGACTATCATGCTCTTCATATTTTATGTAATCCATTATAGGACTATATAATTTAAAATATTGCTACATTACACATTGAAAAACTCTCACTGTATGCACTTAAGTGCCGATTTTGATGTTTAAAAGCATGTGTGCTGGTGACTGCAATTCAGTGCAATACAAATCTTTAACACAGTAGTTAAACCTCACTAAATATATAACCATTTGTATTCAACAAACATCTAGCCTAAACTCCTTAGATATATGAATGTTTATACAAAATTAACTTATTTCCCCAACACATTTGCTCTCTGTATAAAGTAGCTCCATTCTATTATTCCATTTGATTTGGTTCTGTGTAGACAGAGTTAAGAGGGTTACCCTGTCTTAAGTATGTTCTTGGGGATCCATTGCATGTCTTCTAAAAGAAAGGAAGTCACATTTCATTTCTTAGTGTGGGTTTTTTAAAAAATCCCATCTAATTCACAGAAAGGAAAAAAAAAATTCTTTCCATTTTAACAGTTCTAACATGAGTGATTTAAGAAATATCAGAGTTTAATAGAAAAAAAATCTTTCCATTGACAAGAATAGGAGAAAATAATTTCATCCCATTTCTAAATTAAGACAGCAGATTTGGTAAAATCTCTTCCTAGCGATTATACTATTTTAAAGCGCCATTTCATTTTATTTTGATGTACATCTTTAGAGCAGATTAACACTGATTTACAAAATGTTTGTGGAAGTTTGCATTATTCTGAGGTAATAAATCCATATGCACATAGTTCTGTATTATATAGATCATTTAAGTGAGCATAATTTTAACATTTTGATGACGGTTTTAGGATCCTACCAAGCAGTGATAAAGATAGCAGTTATACTATGCGATAATTCTACCTTTCATTATAATGCAGAGTTTCTCCGTTCTAAATCAGGCCAAGATGCAAGTTAATACCCATGGGCAATATTCATTCATTATGCATGTACATTATTCCTAAAATTATTGATAATACTTTTCATAATAGTTATTTTACATACATTAACTGTTGCAGCTATGTTAGTATTAAAGATACCTTTATTAATCTTGAATATTTTGTTGAATAATAAATATGGTCTCAGAGGCTCTTATGTTTTCCCTAAGTTAAAAGCTACTGTCAGCTATAATGCTGTAAATCAGTTGTTTAATTATAAAACAGGGTGTTGGAGTGCGGTATTTTTATCTGGGGTTGCTTATTTAAATATCTGTGCTTTTATTAGGTTTGTATCATACTGCATAGGGACATGTTTTTTAAAAAAGGAAAAAACTCAACACAGGCATTCTGAAGGGGTAAACAACTTGCATTATTTAGCAAGCAAATAGGCACTTTTCCCTGCAGTTATACACATTGTAAAGCTTGTTTGAAGCTAATGGGATTTGAAAAGGTTCTACGATAAATAAATATATGAATACTTCTAACATTAGAGACCTCAGCTATAGCTGAGCTGTGTTTAGTGTAGCTCACGATGTTGAGGGGAAGGAGCAGTCACTCTGTGGTCCCCCCGCAGTACCAGGACTGTCTGATGGCCAGACCAATCCCTAGTGCAAATTAGAGCAGCCGTATGACTACTAATTTATGCCACTGCCCTTGGCCTCCAAGAGGCTATTCCAACAGGCTGGGAGCAGTGGAGCATAGGGATGCCCAGGCCACACTTTCCCTTGGCGAGATCTTTTGCATCGGGGGCCAGAAGAGGGGTGGTGTAGGAGTTCTTAAGGGGATTTCCCTACCTCCAGAGGCTGGTGAAGCCAGCTTTACAGCTGTTTTGTGCCACCCTACCTGGCAGAGATATGTATTGCAACACAGCTGTTCTATTTTTTGACCAGCTCTGACGTTTTGTTGAAGCCAAACATTTGTGGAACTGGGCTGATTTCAATGGGAATTGTCAACAGAAAGTTTTCTGAGGTCTAGTTTGGAACTGAGGGGGCAAGATGCCAGCTTATTGGTTAGTCCACTCACTTGGGAGACCCAGGTTTAAGACTCTACTTTGCCTGGTTCAGAACTGAGACTTGAACTTGGGTTTCCTCACTTCCCAGGTGAGTGCCCTAAACTACTGGTTATTCTAGTGTGGGTCTCTTTCTCCATATGTCTCATTTTTGTTCTGCCTCAGAACGAAAATAACTTCAGAAGCCTGTCACAAAACTAAACTCTTGTTTTCTGGACCCACTTCAAGCATTAATTTAGGAAATCCTGAGCTAAGGGAGACAATGGTATGAGATGACAGAGAAGAGAGGTGGTGACTATCCTCAAGGTTATCTCTATTGTCTTCCACATTTACTTATTTCTCTTTAGACTTAGAAAATCTAGAAAATCACAGTACTTCAGCTCTCCAAAGGTGGCTCTAACATTCCACCACAGCTTTCTGACTTGCTCCTTGGCCTTGGCTGGAAGCTAAAATGGTTCCAGACTACAGGTCTTTTATCCTTTAAATCCTTTTGCCTTTCAGGACTTTCCTAAACCTTTTTTTCAGACTATTGCTCCCCATCCTTTGTCTGCTCCAGACACCTCTCACACTTTCACTTCTAGACCTCCAGAGCTGATTTCTGGGGTCTGCAAAGCCCACAGCTGAGCCACCATCCCCTCCACCCCCCAATTTGGGGTACTTTAAAAATAAAGGGAGAATCTCAGCTGTCACTAAAAGAACATAAACCAAGTTTTTCAGCCTTTTCTTTATAAACCTGTAGCCCTGGCAATGCAATGAGCTGTAACCTAATGCAAGCTAATCAATAGGGATGAAAGCTAGTCACAGAGTTTTTCTTAAAGTCAGAGTAGTCACAGCCACCCAGCACCACTGTGGAAGAATCATAGCCATTAAGTTCCTTGATTTCTGGAACAACCCCAGGTCAGTTCTTAGCAGTGAGAGACAATGGTGTCCAGGTACCACCAATGGCGGTATAGTGGTTGCAAGCTCTCTGTCTATGCCTGAATCAGCTCTTCTGTGGAGCAGCCACCATGATCGTCAGCCACAAGGAGAGGCAGTTTAGTAGCATGAGAGGCAATCTGGACTAGTGGATTGAGCATGGGACTATTCCCAGCTCTGAGAGATAAATGCCTATTCCTTGTAAGGCTACACAGAGATAAAAGCCTCCTTTTGCAGGCTCTCTCCTCTAGAAGATCTGCACAGAGGCAGGCACAATTTAGCCTCAAATCTCTCTCTCAAACTTGTTCTTCACTAATAATGAGTAGTTGTGTGTGCATGTTTGGAATACCATAGGTGGGGGGTTCCCCCTTCTATTTTGGTGCATTTACTACAGAAAAGTTATTTTATTTTTTCATACATTGTTGCGTCCCCCATCCCCGCAACCCAAACCAGAGGAAATCAGTATTATGTTTTGGCCAATTCTCTACCAATGGAGAGGTTTTGTCATAATAACCAAATACAAGTCCGTCTTAAAACTGTCTGTGATTGCAGCTTTATTAAAAGCCTTTAAAAACAAACAAACCACAAAACCCCACAAGACTGATGCAGGGTACAAAAGACTAATTGTAGTGGCAGCATAATTTACCAACATACACGAAAGCCTCTCTCTGGTATTTCCAAAACGAGGATCAAGATTCCGCACTGTTTTCTGGGAGGCCTGGCAGAGAAAAGTGCGTCTAGGAAAAAGTGGGGATGAAGATGCGTTTAAGCACTTTTAGGTCTTCCCTATTCTGGGCTACTCTAGGGATTAGTACAGTCCCTGTCATAAATGAGCTCAGCAGGAGCTACTCTAACTTATGGGGACTCCTGCAACATACCCAGCACTGTCTACGTATGCTCGGGGAACTCCCTTCCTGCCCCCAACACACACCATTCTGTGCCCGGCACCACCCCATATTGTTATAGTCAGGGCCAGCTCTATAGTTTTCGTTGCCCCAAGCAGCGCACCGAATTTCTGCCGCGGACGGCGGGGGCAGTCTGTGTGCCCTTAGGGCGGCAGGCACATTTCCATGGTGGCGGCAATTCGGAGGCAGCTTCTATGTTTAGCTGAAGCCGCCATGGACAGCTAAACAAAGAAGCTGCTGCCAAATTGCTGCCATCGCGGAAACATGCCTGCCGCCTTAAGGGCACGTGGCCTGCCCCCGCTATCCGCAGCGGCAATTCGGCGCGCTGCTTGGGGGCAAAACAACAGGGACTGCAGCCCCTTGCAGGTTGCTGCCCCAAACACCAGCTTGGAATGCTGGTGCCTGGAGCAGGCCCTGGTTACACTAGCATACAAGGGTGATATACAGCAGTGGCTCTCAACCTTTTCCTACTACTGTACCTCCTTCTGGAGTCTGATTTGTCTTGCGTACCCCAAGTTTCGCCTCATTTAAAAATGACTTGCTTACAAAATCAGACCTAAAAATACAAAAGTGTCACTGCACACTATTAGTGAAAAATTATTTGCTCTCTCTTTTTACCATATAATTATAAAACAGAACAATTGGAATATAAATATTGTACTTACATTTCAGCGTACAGAGCAATGTAAACAAGTAATTGTCTATATGAAATTTTAGTTTGTACTGACTTTGCTAGTGCTTTTTATGTAGCTTAATGTAAAACTAGGCAATATCTAGATGAGTTAGTGTAACCCAGGGGTATATGTACCCTGACTGAGAACCACTGACACGCAGAGTTCCTTCATAGCTGCATCTAACTTTATGTAGATACAACAAATCAAAAAAATAGCCAAATGCTTTTTGTTACATCAAATAAAACTGGGAAAAAGCCTAATATACTTTATACCTTTTGTTCTGTTCCAACTTTAAGTAGTACTCCCTATTGGGAATAACTTCAGAGATCTGGATTTGCCTAGTTTACTAACTGTAATAAATAAATCTGAATAAATTCAAACTTCAACGAGAAGGACTGAATCATCCGCATTTAATTTGTATAGTGAAAATATTCTGACATTAGAAGGCTTAGCATGTTGGGCTCTGTGCTTAACAATGAAGTGTAAAACTCTGTGGATTACTGTAGTAGCAACTGTTCTGTAGCTTTTTTTAAGTTGATATCTGAAGTCACACACCCAGACTTTTTCTTCACATGACTAATCCACTCTCCTGTGACCTCTCTTTAGCTTGATATTGAATCAGGAACAGAAACCATAGCTTCAGCTGACCCCAAACATTTAGTTACATTAATCACAGGGTGTTTTTGGACTCTGAGCACACTGAATGAAAGACACTTTCTTCGTGAGACATTGATCAAACAGTCTACAGGTATCAGTACATCGAAGCACATTAATCATCTTGTGCATTATCAGTTCCACCAGTAGAATATGTAAATGTGATTCCTGTCAATGATAAGGGAAAGCGGAATTTATTCCTAAAACTGGTCCATCTGGAGCTGTTGATATAATCTTACCTTAGACAATAGGTTGTAAAGATAAATTTTAGCATTACTGATGCTGTGCTGCCAATGGACATGAAGTACAAGTAAATTAAAGGTAAGAGGAAAAAAAAAGAGCAGTTATACTTCAGTCACTTGTGGGATTTGCTGTTCCCCTACATAGTGGAGAGGATGTTTTCTGCTTAATAAAACAGTGCAGTTGTATGAAAGCTCTTATAATTGTAACCATAGAAGTTCTGCTTAAGAGCAGGCCATTCTTCATGCTCTTGCCCTAGAATACACCTGTGATATACTTGCCTTGTGGCTAAGGATGTGATGTTCATACTTACTGTAAAAGTCTGAGGCTATGACTCACCTTCACAGATGGCTCACCTTCACTCATACTAATAAGGCCGTCTGAGTGAGTTGCAACATGTATCTTGCTGAGAGCACTTTACATATCCCTCTTTGTACAACATTGTCTGAAACACTTTTTTGGGGGCGGGAGGGGCAATAAACAAAAATTCATTCATTTCCATGTCTTGGGCCAGATTTGGGAACAATGCTAAATAGGCACCCCCCCCCCCTCCAGAATGTATGTTCCTGGAGATCATTTCTGACAGGAGCAAGAATAATCTAGATGCGTATGTGCCATGTGTAAGCTCTCTGCTGGGCGTAGATGCCTAGGTGGCAGGGAAAAGGGAGGGATATATAGACAGAAAGATCTTACTCCTGACTACCATGTCCCACCCCTTCATTACCCTTACCTGTTATCCTGTCATGGAGGGTCTGCAGAGTTGGAGTAGGGGTGGTCTTCCGTCCCAGGTTCCCTCTGCTGGGCATGGACTTTTGGGTGGGTGCTTCTAACTCTTCCCAGAATGTGAGCCCTGGAATTTGAAAGAAATTAAGCATCCATTCAGAAAAATCCAGAGCACAAAGTATGGAAATTAAGTTCATTTTGGGTCTGACCCTACCTCCTTGGAAGCTAGAGACACACCCACCCAAAGTTTTCCACTGATGTTACTGGTGAAGGATCAGGCCCTGTGTTCACTACAGTTGGCTTCATCCTGTCAATCTTACTCACCTGAGTTTACAACCACCTACTCACCATGGGTAAGGGAGCAGGATCGGGCTCTACCTAAACTACAACAGAAGACCAGTGCTCTTGTAGTCTTTTAACCAAGGTTTCATTATGTCACTATTGAGAAGCTGTAATAATGATTAAGGAGTAACTTTAATTATAACTAGAGTGACCAGACAGCAAGTGTCAAAAATCGGGATGAGGGCGGGGGGTAATAGGAGCCTATATAAGAAAAAGACCCCAAAACTGGGACTGTCCCTATAAAATCGGGACATCTGGTCACCTTAACTATACCCTCTCTTTCTTTGACTGCTTATCACTTTCCAAATATTTCTCTTTGGGCTGCTTTGTTTTCAGGCCAAAAGATATTTTTTGGACAATCTGGTAGAATTCCAGCTCATATCATCCCCTCCCCCCCACAGATCCAGGGAAGGGATCCTCTGCAAGAAACATCCACACCTCTTTCAGTGTAGAAAGGAGACTTAAGCCACATTCCATTGCACTAAGCCCATCTTGCCAATGCCAAGAGGACAGAACAATCTGTGCAGGAGGTAGAGGATAGGCAGGGTGGGGAGGCACATTTCCTGCTCCTCTTGCCCTCTCTCCCCCCGAAATTTCTTGGATAAGATAGTACAGTTCAAGGCTTTTCCGCAGAGGTACAATGGGATGGTATCAGACTGACATGGCCATGGGGGAGTCCAATGGAGACGCACTGCTAGGGATCTGTCAACTATGCTGCCATTGTCCCTGAAAACCCAACAAGAGTTGGTATCTTTTAAGGGACATGAAACCCGAGATCACAGTTAAACTTATTTGGAGAATGCTATTATAGAATGTCAGGGTAGGAAGGGACCTCAGGAGGTCATCTAGTCCAACCCCCTGCTCAATGCAGGACTAATTCCCAACTAAATCATCCCAGCCAGGGCTTTGCCAAACCTGACCTTAAAAACCTCTAAGGAAGGAGATTCCACCATCTCCCTAGGTAATCCATTCCAGTGCTTAGTTTGAGGGATCAGTGTAGGGTTGCCAATTTTGGTTGGACATATTCCTGGAGGTGTCATCGTATGACAATTTTTAATTGTAGATTAATGTTTAATTATTGGAGTCTCCAGGATAATCCTGGAGGGTTGGCAACCCTACATCAGCATCAGAGAAAAATCATTCCATTGGTCCCTCCTGACTATTGCCTCCTGATCCATGGAGCAGAATAACTGAGATGCAGCCACAGCGGGGCTCAGAGGGATTGGGAATAATACTGACACCTCCCTACTTCTGCATTCTCACTCCTCAGTGATGAAGAGGGGATGATCAGGCCCTTTGCTAACACAACACTGTTAGTTCAGATTTACTCTTGCAAGAGTTAGGAAACTCAAAGTTATGTTTCTACCAGCAATTGCCACTGGTCTATATAGATGAGTCTAAAATGGAGCTGCAGGTGTGATTTCCAGCTTGACTAGATGTACACTTGCTAGTATTGATTTAACTAGTGTGCTAAAAATATCAGTTTAGGCAGCCACTTCAGCGCAGGTGGTTGGGTGGAGTAGCTACTCAAGGACAATCCAGTCTGAAATCCTAAGGACATACTAAGGCTTCTTACTGCCTGTATCACTGCAGGCCTGCTGCTATTTTTAATGACTAACTCGATCAATGCATTTATGTCTACCCGAGGTGGAAATTACACCTCTACCATAGACATACCTTAAGATAAATTAATAGCATATATATAAAGCTACATATGGTATGTACCGGGGGGTGGGGAAGAGGGAGAGGCGGGAAGGACAGTTTACAATTGCTGCACAAAAAATAAAATCTGTTCGAATGTCCTACGCTTTGCAAGTTGAAAATTTTTAGTCATAACATTGCATTCATGTTTCTTTTTTAACTGGATTTACAAACTCATTAGTGTTTTATAAAAGACCCATTAAAAGACCTGGTCAGGAAATGGTTTTCCCATCCTGTGAGACTGAGATTTCAACGAATTTTCCTATCTGTAATCAGGACAAAAAAAAAAGTCAAAATGTCAAAAAAAATGTTGTGAACTGACAGACCAAAAATAAATAAATCCATTAACTTGAACTGAATGTTTTCTTTCAATAATTTTAAAAATGTTTCATTTTGATTTCAACCATTTTTTCTTTTTAACCTGGTTTTAGTATAAATTAAGGTGAATTTTAAAACAAAAAAAGTCATTTTGAACCGAAAAAACAAACTGTTTCAAAAGTGGTGAAAAAGTCCCTTGAAGTGTATATTAACTACTTATGCTAAACAATCTGTTCCCCCTTGTATTTTAGCTGAGACATTCTGAATACATTTCTCAGACCCTAAGATGGGATCTGTGTAAGCTCGAAAGCTTCTCTCTCTCACCAACCAAAATTGGTCCAATAAAACTTATTACCTCATCCACCTTGTCTCACTTGTAGTTACGCACGTACAAAAACTGCAAAGACCAGGCCTTGTATTACTGTCTCATTCTGAGATGGAGAGTCTCTGATACCTCAAAGACCCACAGCCAGACAACATGCATCAATCCATGTACATAGCTCTTACCATGGGAGGGAGAGGTGGGGATAACAAAAGGCTCTGAACTGATCAGACCAAAGATCCCTCATCATCTAGAGCAAGTTCTGAAAATTCATGGGAGATCCAACCCCTAACAGTGAAGCAGAAAGTCAAACTCTAGAAAAGCTAAGCCATCTTCAGGGTTCACATCAACACAACAGAGATATACAGTGAAGCAGAAACCTCAAGTGGTTCCAAAGGGAAGTGCATGACATGGGCCTCTGGGTGAATTTCAAAAGCTGAAAATCAGCTCTGTACACGCTGATGCTGAAGCTACATCTCAGAAGTAGCCTCTTGCTTTGCTATCAATAGCTGGAAAAAGGCAAGTCATAATATTTTTATCCATTGTACACATTGCCCTTCTCCATCCCTTCTCAGCCTCCTCCCACATTTTGTTGTTTCAGTTTAATCTGTTTAAAGAGCTAGAGCATCACTTCAGAGCATTTAGGAGTTTCTATAATAAAGCAAAGGGAGTTATGGCACCATTAGTCATTTTGTAAGGTGTAATCAGCTAAATGATAAAAATAGCTGATTATAGCAGCAAGTTCAGGCCACTGGAGTAACGGGGGAGTCAGCATTTCCATTACAAACCTCGTTATTGAGGGGTTTACTGCTTGACTGTATTAAAAAAAAAAAAAATTGCTCCAGGCTGAAATTTGGCATCCATTGTCTCAACCCCCAGAAGTTATTTATTTAGTTTTCCAATTGGATTTTATTTGCTTAAAAAAACTGTTCTGATTTTGCTGTCTTTGGTTAGTTTTAAAACCAACCAATCAGCTTCCTGATGAAGATATTATGGTCCTGGGGACAAGTGAGAACCATTAGAACATATGCACACATATGGGGCTGCCGGTTTTTAACTAGAACAAGAAAGCTGGGCGTATAGCTTGTGATACAGTCACAAAAAAAGTCTCTGTCCTTGTACTGAAAGCTTGGGCCCCTATCTGGGCTATTTTTACCTTACCACAGACTATACAAGGAGAAAAATCAAGACTGCGTCCCTTCACTGTTTGGGTTTTTATGGGGCTTGACTTCTCTACGATCCCCTCATTAATGACATGCATCTGAAGAAGTGGTTTGTTTGTTTTTTACCCACGAAAGCTTATGCCCAAATAAATCTGTTAGTCTTTAAGGTGATACTGGACTCCTGGTTGTTTTTGTGGATACAGACTAACACAGCTGCCCCTCTGATCATTAATAATCACTGTGTCATAGAAACTTCACGGAGTTCTGAAGAGAGGGCCTGATTAAAAGGCTACTGACGTCTATGCAAAGTCTCTCATTGACTTCAGTGGGATTTGGATGCAGAAATCCTTCCTAGACCACTTCATTGTGGTCAGTGCTGGTCTTCTTTCATTAATAATCTTTTTTCGGCTAGAGGAGTCCACAGTTTGCTTTACTTTAAGATAATCTTGTCTTAAATTAGAGAACTGGGATCTTTGGAAATATCTTTTGGAGTCTAGGAGTGGTACCCCATCTCAAGGGCTTATCCAAAGATCCAGAGAACAGAACTCAACCCCAGAAAAAGAAGTAAAATTAATTGAAAGAGATGTATTAGTAGAACATTGAGGCTGAACAAAAGTAGTAGAAACACAGCTTAACTGCCACAACTGTATATTTTATGTTACACATTGAATAAGGACTTTAAAGTAATATATTACTCTACATATTTAATATTTGTATTAAATTTTCAGAGGAGTACTTACTAAGGAGAAATTTCTAAATTTAATTTCTCTCATCTCAGTCCATTCTTCTGCATATACATTTTGGCAGGCCGCAGCAAATAGCACAGACATTTCTTTATGGTCTCCATGCTTTTCAAATGTTTTAGATGGTTTTATTTTCATTACCACTCTGGATACGTACTGCTTCTTTGATCAACTGGCTCAGAGTTTACTGGCTTTCAAATATATATGACATTCAAAATATCTTTATTTAGTATATTTGAGTGTTCAATTTTATGGTAACTATTAGATACATTTTTTTTTACTTTAAGTTTTAGAGGTATTCCTACAGATGGGCATCTAGCCCATACAAGGGAACTTAAAGAGGAATATTAAGGTATAGATAGCAAGGGTGGTGATGCAACTTCATCATGAAAGATCAGGAGCTCCTAGGAGGCACTATTTATAAAAGGATTATGTGCTTGGTTCATTTTATTAGGATTTTTATTGGTGCATATTAGAGGCAGGAACACAATAATTGACCCACATTTATTGCAATTGCTAGGCAAATCCATTTACCCAATTATCTGAGGGCATTTTCACAGCGTGGCTCGATAGCTGTGTGAGTTCATCTTTAATTATAGGTTTGTCTTTTCTTTTTAAGAAACAAAATTATTCCATAGAATATGACCTTCCAGAGACCGTGGTTGCATGTATGTAATTCCAAGGCTGACCTTCCAATGCTCTTTTGTTGGCTGGATTGGACTTTAGGTCTTGACTGCCTTTCTGTTTGGCTTCTCTGTTGGAAGGGGAAACGCCTGCAGACCTGGTGTGAGAGCAGCTTGTCGATGAGCTACCTTGTGCCCTCTTGGTTTTAGTTTTCTGTGGATTTAACTCGACTGGAATGAATACAGTTGCTGTCAGGTGAACAAGAAGAGGAGCTATGTGCAAATTCCTCATTAGATTCCAATCAGGAACCTTTGGGAAGAAAAAGCAGGTATTTCACCAGGCTTATCATCACACTGGTCTGAAAATAAACTTGCTAGTCAAAGAACCATTTGCCTACTAGTCTGCTTCCCCATGTGCAAACTAACCTTCCTTGGTTTATCCATTGACTGCATGCCATGCAAAAGAGTGACAAATCATGCATTTTTAGTGTGCAGCCATGTAAACCATTTCTTTGAGAACATGTCCCTTGGGCTACACTCTGCAGACTCAAGTCAAAAGATACTCCCTATGCTGAATATATGCAGAATAAAAACCATCACCATTTCAAGAATGTCATTTTGTCGGAGGGGGGAAAAGAAAAGTTGATTCTGACTGACAAGCCCCTTACTTTCTGATGTGGCTCACACACTTTGAAATATTCAAGACTCCATATGTTAGAAGAAAACACTGAATACCACATATAACATTGACTTTATCATTCTTTAATCTCAGTTTAATTGCTGTGGTCAAGTTACCCCATACTTAATAACCCACAGCTTGGTCTATTATTTAATATGGTTGACACATACTTTGTTTTAAATGTCAGTGCTGGTAAAGCCCTGGACTTGGCAATGTTATGCATGATAGATGGCAGAGGAGATGGATCATCTGTTTGTTGTCTGTGCTGTTGGTATGTTGGCTGCAACTTTTTCAACTATGACACTAGCTTGGTGCCAAACCCAAAGCTACTGAATGGTAACGTTATCCCTTGTATCTGATGTTCATAGCTAATCATTCTTGATTTCTTTGGCTGTATTTACAGGAATGTGTAATATTATATTGCTCAAGTTAGAGGCGAACTAGAGTTGTTTCAAATCGGCTGATTTAATTATTTCAGCACTCAGTGGCACCTTTGTTATTAAAGGATTTTCACAAAGCAGTACATAGTATAATTATGTATTTACACTAGAGACTGTTACAGCATCTGCTGGGTAAAGAATATACATTTGTAAAATGGTCTAGCTGCTAATTTACACAGCCGACCACTGAGACTCTGAAAGGCTGATGCATGCCATCATGTCAGCTCTCATACGCTTCCAAGCTTTCTGCTTGTCTCTTTTCAACTACTGACAAAACAATGGAAACCACACACCAAAAAAAGCAAACCTCCTATACTGAAATAACATTTGAAATCTGAATTCAGAGTAAAAGCTGCAACTGCAGCCAAAGGTGCCCACTTGTCCCTAGCTATGTAGCAGTGCAGAAGTGCTCAGTCATCTCCAGACAGCTCCAAGGCCCATATTTACACAAGCACAAGCAGAAAGGTTAAAGATAAAATGTAAACTTTCATATGGATTTCTGGCTTATGATCTGCTGGTGTAAATCTACTTTAAGGCCAGCATAACTGGCCTCCAGAGGATCTCCCCTTGCATAGGGGATTTTGGGGTGGTATATCACTGGCACAGCCCTGCAATGGGTATTGGAGCCACAGCTATGGTCCAAGTGCACTGAAATTAGGTAATCCCTGGCTGCTGTGTCATCCCCCTGGGGCTGTTGGTAGCTGGTGCAATTTGCAACTAACCATCGGGCAATATTATTAACGTGCACAGGAAGGGCTGTCCAGGCACTGACTGGTGTGGACCAATCCAATTGGGGAGTGGAAAGATGGTTCATGAGCTGCACTGAGCACTCCCCAGACTTATCTTAGGATCAGAACCTCAGTAAAGGGCTAAAGTAAACACTTCTGAGAATAGTTACAATAGATTAACACGACTCATGAAGGTTGGTGTAAGGTCGAGTGCTTGGCAAATCTGTGCCCAAAGTTCTTAGGTAGGAATCCATTAGTGGGGTTTTGGGGATAAGAGTTGAGATGTTCCATGCTCTGAACTTCAAGTTGCTTTGCAGAGTGGAAACTTAGAAAAGGAAGTTCAGTTATAACTTACTGCTAATAAAGGTGCTCAGCATCTGTGAATGGCTGCAATTCTCTTAACTACCACCAGAGAGCAGTTTGCCACAAGTATGAAAAAGACTAAGGGTACATCTACACTACCCACCGGATCGGCGGGTAGTGATGGACCTATCGGGGAATCGATTTATCACATCTACAATACATGCGATAAATCGATCCCCGATGGTTCTCCCGTCGACTGCTGAACTCCAGCAGCATGAAAGGCAGATGCAAAGTCGATGGGGGGAGCTGTGGCCATCGATCCAGTGCCACAAGGATGCGAAGTAAGTAATTTTAATTCAATCTAAGATACGTAACTTCAGCTACAAGAATAGCGTAGCTGAAGTTGATGCATCTCAGATCGATCTCCCCCCTAGTGTAGACCAGGCCTAAGAGCAAAAAGAAATTTACTGTGGCCATAAAGGAAGTACATTGATAATAGATACAGAATAGTACACATCCTTCCTACTCCTGTGGTTCCACAGTGCAGGGAAGGGAATAGAAGGAGCAGTTGCCAAGTATTTTTTTAAATAATTTGTGCACCAAGGTCCTGGCTTTCTAGAAGTTCCTGATGCAGATTCATATCTCACACACTTTTGAAGGCAGCAGCAGGGTACTTCTGGACGAATTGTCGCTGAGAACATCTCATCCTTTCCAATCACCACCCTGCTCACATGAGCAACAGAGCCTACTCCAGCCATTAGAGTGAAGCAGAGGCTGTGGAATGATTTCAATCCTGCCCCACAGCTTGGGGAAAGGATCACTTCCCTCTAACTCTTTATAGAGTTATTCAGTGCCTTGCTGAGCAGGGGAGAAGATTTGGACCAATGTTGCCACACATTCTATTTTTCCATTGAACTACAAATCAAGAAATGGGACACTGTTCATGAAAAATTTGATTCTCTACATTAAGAACACTAAAAAAAAATTTGTAGTTTCACGTTTTGGATGCTGATTAAAAAAGCCAGCTATCGTCACCAATTTCATAAGCACAATACAGGACAGAAAGAAAAAAAAAAGAGGAAAAAGCTTAAAACAGGAACCCATTTCTTTATAACAGCAATTTCTATCATTCCTCTTTCTTGATCCTGCATTTGTGGTATAAATGATTTACACCAGGAATAAAAGGAAACTCAGATTTCTGTGGGAAAATGATACATCTGAAGTCTAAAAGGATAGGAACATTCTTTCTCCCAGTGAGGGACAACTGAGCGTTTTATAGGGCACCCATTAAGGCCCTGATTCAGCAAGGCACTTGAGCACATGCCTAACTTTAACTCCAATGGAAATTAACACATGCTTAGGTGCTTTGCTGATTCAGGGCCCAATATCAATGAATCCAAGGTGAGTTGATTTATGAGAGACCAGAGTGTTGCCCCGATGTGTGCTGAAGTGGACTGAAATGAGACATGGTTGAAATATTTGTCGATTGTGTGGTTTGCCTCTTTTACCCAAAGGCCTTATTTATGCTGAGCACAATACAGGAACTGTACATTTATGGCACTTGGTTGAAAAAAAAGGGAAGCATATACAAAAGTTTCGCAGTAGTTCTAGAGAGTAAAGCTGAGACACTAAAAAGTAAAGTAACACTAGACCTACAACTCAATGGCTTTTGTTGCAACATGCTGCACAGTAGTGAAAATTTTAAGAATGTGACATTGATGAAAAAAGTCAAGAGCGAGGCAGCCTGAAAGACCGCACAATTACTATTGCACTGTATGTGATTTAGGAATAAGATTGTCTGTGAAAATATTACTCTGCGATGCAGAATGACTAGTGCCTGGGAAAAAATGGTTTCCTCTATTATGACAGAAACAGTGCTTCCTTCATTGAAAGCAGTTTTCATGTTAATGATCATAGCAAAAGTGTAACAGGAGAAGTGAAAGATAATTAGGAACGTGACATTAATACTGGATTTGCAAAATATTGCCTAACAGGTGGGTGGAGTTTATCTGAATTTGTTTCAGCTGGAGCACTGAATCACACAGACAGAGTCTGTAAAAATATCACGGATTGTGAGAAAAAAGGTAAGAATCCTTAAATGTGCTAGTTGGCTCCATCAACATGTGTCCTTTCTCTCTCTTCTAGCTTATACTCAGCACAGTCTCCCAATTAAGACGGCTCTCTCTCTTCCTGTCATCCCTTGTTTCTGCAGCTCTGTATTAGAAAGCAGAGAATATTGGGTTTTTTTTCAACACACTGAAAAGTAAGGGGAAACATCTGTGGTTTAAACAAAATGTGCAAAAGGTTTAAAACAAGAGGGGGGTGTTAATATTTTTTAATGACACCTAGACACCCATTGTTATTAAAATAAAATTTATGAGTTTAAGTATGAAGAGAAGATATTAGACGATTGAATTCTATGATGATCAGAGTAGAAGTTTGAATTTCCATCTAGACAGCACATGCCACTTGCAGGCTCCTAGCCATGGAAGCACCAATCTAGAAACATTTGTTTCAGTTTACTTTTTTTTTTTTGGCAATCCAGCCAAAATATAAGCACCACCTGTGATATGAGCATCACATTTATCATCAGCTTCATGGGAATTGCAAAACAGCTTAACTCCACCCAATTCTTAATAAATCAAGTGCTGAAAGCACTTCAAATGAGAGCTTTGCTGAAGAGACATGTAACTCACAGGTATCAAAAGCTTAAGTCATGTAAACTGGCCATTTGCCCTTTCTGACATAATCAAAAAGTGTAAGAAAGAAAAAAGAAACATGGGAAAAAAAATCACTATCTGACTGCTATTTTTATCAAACCAGGACAAGTGAGAAAGTGTCATTGTGCCTCTCATTAATTCCATCACTCAGATTTTGCTAAATTGTGAAGGATTTATCACACTGCAAAGTTACTACGGATTATGGAGTTTATCCAAAGCCCACTGACGTTAATGGAGAGAAGTTGTTCCACTGACTTCAGTGGGTTTTGAATCAGGACATTGGAGACTTCCTATTTTGAGCAATGAGGTACAGTGCATGAATTGCGTTAATCTGTCTTTTCTTGCATGACCCTTTGGCTCTATTTAGAAATTGCTTCTGTTACCCTTAGTCCCCTTCTCCACTTATTTATGGTTTTTGCTCAGTTTTTCGGTAAAGAACTTTTGATTAATTTAAAGAAATTGCCTGAAAAATATTGCAAATACTACAGCTCCTCCATATAATTAATGAAATTACTTGGTCATCAACATAGATTACATGCTGGGCACTTAATTGGTGTGCTCTAGGGAAAGGGATAGCGGCAAGTTCAAAAGTGGGTGGAGATGCCAGGAAACAAGGGGAGGGCACAGTTTAAACAAAACACAAACAGCAATTCATGATCACAAAATATGGAATTTTTTTAAAAATGTTGGGTAGTTCTGACTTGTATGAAAAGCATTTTAGTGGCTAGGACACTGCAGCCGATCCTGCCAATGTCAGTATCACAGGGGTCTTGTTCAGAAGCATTATCTGTTCTCGAATAATTTCTCCTGGACATTAGGCATAAACCGATTTTTCTTCAATGTCAGCAAGTCTTCATTTATATTTCAGTTCCTCCTGCCCTTTTAGTGGGGGGCTGTGAGAAAGAACATGTCACTGCTATAAACCATGTCCCCACTCTGTTGCCATTTAAGACTTTTGATATAGAGAAGAGCAATTATCGGAATCTGTGGACAGTAACATTTCTTCAGTATCATGTTGTGGTATGAAGATCTAGAGAACGCCCCTATTCCACTGTCCAAGCCCAGGGGCAATGTTCTGTAGCACCATCGATACATGGTGCATTGCAAGAAAGCTTTCAACTAACAGAAACAACAGCATTAGCAAGAACAAAATGGGTTGAGATAATTCTTCCACACTTTATAATGAAGTAAATCTGATTCCTGGAACACAAACAGTAGCACATGGGGAGACGATGTTGAAGAATGCCACATAGAAAGAGCCAATTCAAAAACAGGTTCCAAGTTTGCACCTGCAAGGCTGTTGGCCCTATCAGTGGCAAGTGTAATTTTACAATCACAGAACCAGGCTGATTCTCAATAACAGATCTACACATGTGTAACATCTCTGATTGTAATGGAGTTACTTCAAATTCAATGGAAAGAAGAATCAGGCTCCTAGAATTATGATGTATATTTGATTTGGGAGCAGAAGTGCTGGAATCTACAAATAAAGTATTTGAATGTCTAAATGTTGTCATTTGCATGTACAGCTGGTTATGCTTGAGAAACTGAAGAGCAAAGCTAAAAGCTGGATCCGCTATTTGAAATCTATGCTATTTGAAATTAGTTGGCCAAACCCCAAACCACTATCTTATGTCTTGGCAAGAAGTACCTCATTAAAAAAGTATTCCATTCCCAGTATCGTCAGCAATGATAAAGCATTGCCACCCTAAGAAATATCACTTTTATGATGGAGTCTCGGAATAAATTGGAATAATCTTTTTAAACAAGGCAAGCATGCACCAATCTAGAGTCAAGTGATGTTACCGGTCTTCGTTAGGAATTCCTGAAAGTACAGATGTTTGAGAATGCCATGTATTATTAAAAAAAAGACTCTAAAGCCATTAAGAAAAAATAAAACAAACAGAGATGGGTAAAACTGGGGACTCATCAGTTACACTACGCTGAGTATAGGGTGACCAGATGGCAAGTGTGAAAAATCGGGACAAGAGGTGGGGGGATAAGTAAGACAAAGCCTTGAATATTAGGACAGGTGGTCACTCTAGCTGAGGGGAAACAAAACCCGGGCTGATTCAGATCTTATTTTATCAGAACCTATGTGGTTCCCATTTTATTAGTGGTGTTCAGATAAATAGTTCTCGTCTCTCAATTTTCAAACCAACATTCTGAGCCACCTATTTTCTTTTGGTAGGGTTTAAGTCTGTATTCTTTCCTGTCCTCTGGCAGATGAAAGGTCAATGTTTCAGCCTTTGGCCATCTTTACAGATCCAATTGTGTTGCAGTGTATGATTCTTACTTGGTTCGACTCTACTGTGAAAGCACTTACTTGTTCTTAATCTACATTAAAAAATAGATCTAGTATGTTACCAAGTAAGTGCCACTTCCTGAAAGGTGCTGAGTGCTTCCTGGAAGGGAATTTAATCAAGTTGAGGATGCTCATCCCCTTCCAAGGAAGCACTCAGCACCCCAAGGATCAAGTCCTAAATCAACAAAACAGCAGCAAACCAAATCTTTCATCAAACTTAACTAGTCCTCTGTTTTTTTTAATTAAGAATGCTGATTCTGGAACAGGTCATTTTGTTCAAAGCTTTTTCAACTGTATGGTAAACAGGAAATTTCAGTCTTAGCACACATTTACCATGATGGGCTAAGAGAAAATGAGGCATTTTGGAGTTTAGGAATTGGACTCTTCATAACTGTGATTGGGTTGCAATTTCCTTTTGATACAGAAATGCTGAAGATAGTGATGGGAGAGGCAGACACAGTCACTCTGTATAGTAATTCTTTCAACAGACTTCATGGTATACAGCCAACCTAATAATCAGAAGTGTTTCTTTCTGTTTAAAACCCAGAAGGGGAACTGACATCTTTTATCAAAAAAGACAGACAATTCTTATCCCGTGACAATTCCAAATTATGGATCCCAAGAGGCTCTCCTTACATTGGTATTTTATCATTGAAATCACACAGCTAGTAGTCTTTATTTTCTGTACCTCCATATAGTTTTCAAGGTATTGCCAGCAGGACCCGGGCTGACACTGACATGTGTTGTTGTCACATTGCTAGATCTGAAAGAAACCACCAGATAAATAAATATCAGTCTTTTCTTGGATCTTTCTTTGCTTTCAGTGTTTCTGAAGATACTGGCACTAGTTAATTTACATGCCTTATATGTTTTGTAGGCTTTTCTCATACTTCTAAGAAAAAGACTTGTTTCTAGCAGACCAGTTTGAAGTTCCACTGTCCTTTGTTTCTATTTTTGTTTTGAGGAATTACAAGTGTGTCATTTTCCAGCTATAGGCAGAGGACAGAATATGGGTAAATGACTGAAAAAAACAGATATTGCTTTAAAAAAAATTCTCTTTTACTGTATGGCTTCTGTTTGTGACAGCTCAGCCATTCTCCTTCCAGTGGACTTCTTGGGGCTGTTGCCCAGAGTTGCGTCTATGGGCGGGGGATGATGGGTGGCAGCAGCAGCAGCTATGAAGCAATGCAGGGTGTCACACAGTTCTGCTATCCTCCCATTTGACATGTCAGCCAAAATGTCATGCAGGTACTATCCCTCTGGACTTTCCTTACCCTGGGGATCAGTAGTACATAAGAATGACCCATCCCTGGTGTGCTGACATCCAGAAACTCATGATTTGTCATGGTAACTGGTCCTAGAAACTAAATTGTGTGTTTGTGGGAACAATAGGGCCTATGTACTGATTCTCTTTGACCAGACTTGCTTTGCTGACTATCAACATTCATTTTAAAAGTTATAATTGTTTGTTGAAAGATTAGGGAAGACTTAGGTTGACAATATTTATTCTTGGCCCTGATCTTCACCTTTATAAAATCATTAAAAAAAACACAGCATATACATGTGCATAATAGTCAAGACAACAACAGCAACTCCCTCATCCTGAATCACCCCAGGGCACCTTAAAATGACACCCCGGCAAACTGAAATGCAGCCACTTCTCCGGTGGGATCCCTGCAGATAGCACACTGCACAGAGGGAAGAATTCTAGCCAGTTGCAATGGGACAAACCCTTCCTCTTAAGAAAAAAATGCCTTTAATTTTTTTTTTATGTCCACACACAGCAGACAAAGCCTCTGTTTGCAATGTGTTTTTTAAGAAAAGACCACATCGTAAAATGCATGGGACTCAAAGCATCTCCCTCAGAAAGATGAGGTGCTAAGTCTATCTTGCTCTGATTTGAACCTGAGATTCCAAAGATACCGAAGCACTGATTGCCCACTATCTCACATCTCATATATTTACACCTGTGCACAGTGGGTATGAAATGTTACCAGAGTAGAATGATAGCAGAGGTGTACAATGACAAGCTGCTAAGCTGTGTCAAATCAGGCCTTAGATATTTCAAATCTGAAGCTTATTCTACTAAAACTCACTCTCTTTAGAATATCTATAAACTATCAAATAGTTTTTGTCAGTGGCATAGCAATTTTATTTTGAGTTTGACAGGCAAGAAGATGGACTACGATACAGAAAAATATATCATCCATTTATCTTTAGGAGTTACAGGGACTAAAGGCTACAGTTCGTTCTGGGCAGAGGGAGAAAAACATAGTCCCAGCACAGGTGTACCTGCAGAGATATTTCACAGGAGTGGCCATTTGGTAAATTGAAGTGTAGCTCTTTTCGCAGTAGCACGAAGAAACGGAAGTGTGAGGAAGCTCAGTGTTTGAATGTGTGTGTGTGTACAGCAGAAAGTGAGAAATAGTAGTTACTTAAACTGAATTCTAGCAATGTAGCTGCAGCTGTGGTGCTTATAAGTAGATACAGACAGCACGGGAGAAGTACCTTGCCTATGTGATACAGAAAGAATAGGCATATTTCTTTCTAAAGGGATGGTAATATTTCTTTCCATTACAAATGAGCCCCAAGTTGGATTCCTATCCATGTTTCAATCCTGGGTAGTTTGGTTCAGTTTAAGACAGGAGTCATTTGTAAAATCTGTGTTTGGATTTCAAGCAACCCCCGAAGTTCGGGCTGTTCTGATCTTGTTTTTTTTTTTGTTCAGGCCCATTTCCAGTAACAAACAACCCAGCAGGTGCAAGTCAGTGTAGTTCTAGTGATTTACACCGCCTGAAGATCTGACCCATGGTGTGCACTTGGCTTCCACAGTTATATATTTCCTAATCCATTCCATGATTTTATAGCCATGAGTTTATAATAGGATTCACATTTCTTCTAAGAGCTACAATAGGTAAAACAACTAGTCCGAATACATGCAAAATGTTCCGGGCTTGTATCATCTTCTGAGACAATGTTAGCCAAGTACAGTTGCATTCATATGCCTTACCAAAGAATACAATTATTGCTGCTATCTCCATTTTTTTTTTTAAAAAAAGCAATTTATTTAAGAAGTTTTTACAGGTTTACAAATCCTTGCCATGTAGCTGACAGAGGGAAAACCATAATCATTACAACATTCAGCTTTTGTTTAGGGAAATATGAAGTAATATAATAATCAGCTCTACTAATTATTAGTAGTCCGAGGATTTCCTTTTTAATTACAAAATACACTATTATATAAAAAGAATGTTATAGAACTATACAGAAAATATTAGAATCATTTTCTACTCAGATGCATCCTCTCTCACATCACTTGTGTCTTTAGAATGAGAATAAGTAGCACAAATCTTAACCTCCAAAAAGAGCCCATGTAACTCTGAAGCTGTTAGGCCATTTAATAGCCTCTTCTAATAATCACTTTGGGCTACTTTAATGCAAAGAAGAGAAGCATAAAGCTTTCCCCACTAGTAATACTTGAACAGCAAGCCTCATGCAGGCATGGAATTTGCCACTCCACCCCAGTGCAGTGCTACGATTTGCCACTCCCTCCTTCCCCAGCAGAGCCCCATTGGTCTGACTGGAACTGCCCCCCTCCCCCAGTATAGAAGTCAAACTATGCCTATGCTTCAAAGCTCTTTACAAACATTTGCTAATGATTCTTTTTTCTAATTAGCAGAAATTGACTATGTCAAAAGGCCACTCAGCCAATTAGCCCAGTTACATATTCAAATCTCAAAGCTCCTGACCCAGAGCTTTCAAATGGTTGATGAAGATATCATAAAACAGTGTGTTGCACCCAAATTAAAATTACTGAATGGGGGTGGGAGGAACCTGAAGGCAGTGTATCAAATCTTATCAATTGGAACTGAAGTAAAAGATTTCCTGCTGATGCAGCAGCATTAAAAATGAATTGCGTAATCCTGCAATTCCTCTGCTCATGCAAATAGTCCCATTAAAATCACTGCAGGTGAAATTCATCCCAGCACAAGGCCTATGCACCACATAAACCCTAATTTGGGGGCTTAAGAGGCATATAGGTTTTGTGCTGGACCTCTGCACTAGGATGAAATTCATCCTATTTGCAGTACTGGATACCATATTCTTCTAATTAAAAGTTATTCAAACTGTAGCCTAAACATCAGAGGGCAGCCTGAAGGTACAGAGCTGCCATTAAAGAGAAGTCCACATTTACCACCTACTGTAGCTAATTTTGCCTTTGTATTTTCTTTCTAATTACACCCTGGCAAATTCAAATAATGCAATATAATAAATGTTTTGCTAGATGATGCTTACCATATACTCTCTTTATCCAAACTACCCTCTCATTAAGTGCATCTCTCTCTTGGTTCTCACTTGTAGCTCTGCCATTTGAAAGAGACTTGCCACTTACTTTAAAAGAGATCAGACAAATCGCTCATAAGCTGCCTTTTATACCAACAGGGAAAATGTACATAAATATGAAAAAGTAACCTGGCCTTTGTGCGTTGGATTTCTTCATTCATTCTTTTAAAAGGGCTGTTAAATGAAAAATATTTATCAAACAGCAGCCCAGCTAGCTACTTATGAGAACAGCCGCATATGAGAAACTTGTTCATATTTCATACACAGTGGATGTTTTAACCCTGAACAAGTGTGCGCTCCAGATTAATATCTATATAGGCTAGCTGAGAATAAATTAACTCTTGATGACACAACTGTCTTAGCAGTGTTTACTGAAGATAACTGCATGGTATACAAGATATATAATGTAAATTGTTCCCTACATTCTTCACAAAAATGTGACTGCCTCCTTCCATACCACACTAGAACATTAATAAGCTTCTATTGTCTTTAACAGAAATGTAAATCATGTTGGGTTTTTTTGTTAACAAAGATAATACTGGGTGAATAATTCACAAAGAATAATTCACGTAATGAATTTTACCTCTTTCTCTGTTCATGAATTATTCATAAACTAGGTCATGATTTTCTCAAATTTTCATTCTCTAAATTATTTCTACATAAAATTCCTGGTCTGTAACTTGTTCATGAGCAATTGGTTATGAATATTTCAGATTAAAAATTTGGGCTGTTTTGACTGGACACATAGGCCACACAATACAATATGTATGTCTTCCCTGATTGGATGAACTTCATTCTTAGAATTAGGTTGCTGGTGTGAATACTTGTGATTATAAACTCAGAAATGGCTTTCTGCAAATATCTTATCAATTTGCTTAAAATGTGATGTTATTGCCAACAGGAATGTTTGGTTTGTGTAAACTCTGTGGCTAGAATATTCACAACAAGTGAATACAAAAGGGATGAAGACCAGAGTGGGTCAAAAAATGCCAACTATTTTTCATTGGCTACCTAGAAAAAATTAAGGTTTTCAAAATTGAGAACAGATGTCAAACTCCCCACCCCCACCTCATTATTGAAAGTAATTTTTGGTATAAAAATGAAAATGAAATGAATGAAAAGCAAACATTTTTATTGAAAACTGACCTGAACATTTTTACTGAAAACCAAAAATTGCCAAATAAAATAAAATAAAAAATAAATAAATAAAATAGGTTTTGGTTTCTAGGTTTTTTTAATATTTTTTTTTTGGACCAAATGAAATTTTCCTGTGGAAGTTTGTTTTAATGGAAAAAAATTCAATAAAAACATGTTTAGATAAAATTTCAGCTAGCATTTTAAAAAGGATTTCATTTCAAGCTTGAGTCCTCCAACTTGTCTAGAAAATCTCCTAGTTCCCTTCATCTACCTCTCTGGCATTTGGAGGTTGTTTAACAGTGAACAACATCCAAAGTTGAAATCAAGGGCATGTAAATGAGATTATCAGATAAAATTGTCCAAAGATGATTTTGTTTAGTTGCAAAAATGACTGAGACCTGCAGTGAACTAGGTGGAGTTCATTCATACTCTAAGTGACACCATGGAATCTCCATTTCTGAAGTATTATATTAGTGACAAAGGTCTTGTGAGTATTAAGTTTCTTGCAAAAGCATAGCCAGTCAGAGCGGTGTGTGTGTTTGTATTGGTGATAGGGAAGAATCGGGATATGATGTTCTATAAGAGAAATTGTCTAATGATTATTTTATAGTTGGAAACAAATTAAGAATTTTTCTGAACACTCCTGAGACCGTTTCATAAAATATTATGGAGATATTAAAGTTTTCATCCTTTATCCATTCAGTCTGGGTCAGAAGAGTTAAACAAATAGTTGACCTACATGTATCAGATGGAGTTTTTTGGAGAGCTGAACAATTGTGTTTAGACCAACAATGCAGGTGCGAGGAGCACCCATTATAATGCTACCATAGTTAAAGACCTCTTGGTTTTTGTTTAAAGCCCCTTTATCCCCTTTCTTTACAATCAGATCTAAAAATTTACTCCTCCCTAAAACTTGGCACTCATCTTTCAGCCCAGAAATAATATTTAATGTATGTGTAATATAATACAAACAATGTATATAGGTTTTGTATATTCAAAATAAAGCCTAAATGATCTCCTTGCTCCAGATTTATCACTGCAGACATCGTAATAGTTCATCTCATCTGCCATAGGTATTGCAATAACTACTGTAGAGATACGAGTTTTAATAATGAGAGTTTTTGAACCTGTCTTTGATGTGCAGCATATATTGAAAGCTAAGCAGCTGGTTTTCAAAATACTTATGCGTTTGCACATTGGAGAGAAATATTGAGCCTTGATTTTCCTCGCTTCTAGGGTAAGGAGCTAGGCCAGACCCAAACCTAGGTTGTTTTTTTTTAAATGCTTTTTTAAATCCATCCCCCTGTCCTCATACTGCTAGGCATGCTGTTCCTGTACTAATATATTAAGAACCTTTTATTGCACTGAAGAGTGTATAAAGTTCACTGCTTTGCCATGACCTTTTCTCCTTTAAATTGTTTCATCATTGCAACCAACATGGCTCAAAGGGAAGATGTAAAAATGTTAAGGAAGTTTATTTCTAAGAAGGTTAAGCAACTTTTGCTTTGCCCTTTCTACATTCTTCCAGACCTTCTAAAGAGACTGTAACATGAAGATGATGGCCTCTTTAATTACATTTTGTTGTCAGAGGAAGCACGCATTAAAAGAAAAGTAACCCAACACTCCTGTAGTTGAGGGTCATCCCAATAATCTCAACCAGGTTCACAACACTTGGAAAATCCCAAACCTTCTGTCAACTGATTTAAGCAATTTTTACGCATGCAAGAACTATAGTCATCTGGCACAAGGCTCTATAGTACAGGGCTCGGGCAAAAGGATCTGGTTTCAGTTTGCCAGAGAGTTTCATGAGCAGTTGGAAATATTTCACAATGGCAAGGTTTTATCAAAAGACAATCCCCAAAAGCAATATTCCCCTCCCGGTTCTACCAAACCCATTTGCAGAAATATTTTTTCCCTCCAAACTTGTTGCAAACAGAGGCCTGGACCTTTTAACTCTTGTACTGTATGTAGTATTAGTTCTACCTAAGTTTAGTGAATAGCTCTCTCAAAAGAGTGGTTTGCTTGCTGGAATGGCATTCTGCCGACTTCCTTGGGTCATTTTTTGTTGGCCTACCCAACCTTGTTTGCATTGCCTTTCTTAAAATAAAGGGAGAGATCCCATCTTCACTATCACTCATTTTATATTTGTCTAACTCCAGCTATTTCAGGGTTTCAATGTAATTACTCCTAAATTACACCAGACAACTATATTGATACTTGAGCAATCTCCATAGGATGCTGGGACATACAGTGCACATGTCCACCAAAGGCATTCAAGGCCAATGCAATGAAGACTGGCAGAATAACATGGTGTGATGGTAAAAAATTACACAAGGGGACATGAAACTTCTTAGAAGGTTTTGTTTTGTTGAAATCTAAAGAAGCTATAGGGGGTAGGTGTTATGGGGGCTCCTTGTTTGTGGACCTGTAAGTCAGGCACAGCAGTTTTCTCATACACAATGGTTCACCTTTTCTTGGAGTCATGCCAACCTTTCTCTTTCCCTGATCTATTAGAATACAACAAGAAATGTATGTATTAGAAGACACTAACAAGCTGCTTCTGTGTCCTTGGGTAAGTCACTCCCTCTGTTTCCACATCTGTAAAATGAGGATAATTCTTATAGTACAGTACCAGGCTTAATGACCTAGAAATATCCCCTACAGATTCCCTACATCTCACTTTAGAATCCTATTCCCCTACAGATTCCAGGACATTGGGACAACCAAAGAAGACTAGTCCCAGAGAACCTTCTAAGATGGTACTGAGCTCAGTGCATGCTGGGACAAGCGTTGAGCAATTAGTCAGTGATAAGTGAACGCTGATATGGTACGGACACAATCAATAAAACTCATAACTTATGTACCTCCCCATTGACTGTCTAGACGCTTCCCCCAACCCAAATATTTAACACTTGGTTCACAGGACACTGTGAGGGCTAAATTGCTAATGTTTGCAAAGTGCCTTGAGGATGAAATGTGCTATATAAGTATTGCTATTTCTAACTCCCCTCTCTTCAGTTCTCCACTAGCACTCACATACACATACAGCCTAAAAAGACCCCTTTTTTATATACCATGATGGGTATCATCTCTAGCCCCTTAAAGCAGCCAATCCACAACTGGAGGTGCTCTCGTAAAGACTTCTTCATCAAGGATTTACCTCCCATATCTTCATCAAGGTGGTGAAATCATAATCCTTGCAAGATTACATCATTCCTAATATACGACCAGTGGTTTCTTCACTCTCCTGCAGGTCTCATTTCACAGCCATGGCCATCCTTCTCACCCCCTGACCACCATAAGATGGCTTTTCTCTTGGAGGAGTCTCAGAAGAATGCACAAGCCACTCACCAGGCTGTCTGCTGAAGTTTACAGAAAATGCCAGTGGTCCTCATTCTGATCTCACTTACGGCTTGTCTACTCAACTCCACAGTGTTGGCTACAGGGATGTGAGTTGCAGCACACACTAAAGTGCTGTGTTGTAACAGTGTCATACACATGCTGCTAGAGTGAAAAAGGAGGTATTTAGTTTGCATTAACATAGTCTTGTTTGAAATGGGACTAGGTTAACACAAACTAAGTACCTTTTAGTTCACTCCAGCAGGATCTACATGAGCCAGTTACAGTGCAAAACGACTGCGTGCTGCAACTCACCCTCACGTAGTTCATACCAGGAGCTGCATAGACAAGCCCTTACACTGGTTTTACATTTGCATAACTCCACTGTTGTCAGTGGATTGCCTCCTGATTTACACCAGAGTAAGCAAAATCAGTATTGGACAAAGGGACTTCAGGAACATTCTCCTCCTGCACTTTGAGGACCCCAACAAAGAATTGCTCAACCTGTCAGCCAATTCCACCATAGCACCTCCCTCCCCCAGCCTTTAATAGTAATTTGAGGGGGTAGTGTGTGTGTGGGGGGGTCATTTTCCTCTGCAGCATTTTTTGACCAAGATGTTTTGGGGAGGAACCAGAAGGTTGGACTACTTCTTCAAATGAGCAACAAGGGAAACAACATCTGGTTTTCCTCTACCCGTAGTTATTTTATGTGCTGCTATATTACCTTTTTCTGGGTGGAGGGGAGATTCTTCTGGTGGGCTTTGATAGTCACAAGACACTTTCCCCCCTATGGATAGGAAGGAGTATGTTCTGGCATGGACGTTTCCTCTCTATCCTTAGCTTGGTCAGGGAGGCCAGTAGCTGCTAAAAACTGGAATCCAAATGGGAACTGATTTTTTCAAATGAAATGGAGTCCTCGAAGGATGCCAGCAGCCTAGATTAGTGGAGATGTTTCTGCAGGAGAAACATAGGGGATGTTGATGCAGTTGGTCATGGCTTTTTCTGGGTCAGCATGGCCCACTTTAGCACTGCAATAGCCAATTAGAGGTTGTTTGTGTCTAGGTATGATTTGGGGGAGGTGGTGGTGGAGGAAACAGCATGAGTCATGCAATTAATCTGAGTCCAGATACTAAATCTGGACCAAAAGAAATTAAAATCCATTTTTTAAAAAAAGGATTTATATGGAGGAAGGAGGAAAGGAACCTAAAAGAATTAACAGACTATTTTGCTGAATTCAGTTGCAAACAGAATCTGAGCTTAGCTGGGAGGATTGTGCTTCAGTGACATTGATGGCTGACTGATCGGAGGAGAGTCATCCTTAGGGCATTCCTGGATTGCTGGAGGCTCAGTACAGCACACGTGAGAGCATTTTTGATTTAGCTTCTTTGGGTCAGCTTCAGTATTGCTTTTTTGTTTTGTTTTTAAAGCCTTTAGGGTCAGTGAATTGGTGGCCCTGATGAACATGGGACACTGTGTACCCAAACATGTTACTTCAGGATGTCTTTTGGTTCAGTAGTCTATTTTTATGAACTAGCTCTGAGGGACATAAACCTTTCTTGCCCACGATAATAGGTTGCCTTAGCCTAGTTTCTCCCCCAACCCCCTGCTGACACAAGACTCCAGATATCAAAGCATTTCCTCACCTCCACAGACTGAACCAATGAGGATATTGGCTAAGGGGCCTTTAGAACCAAGGATCTCTCAGTATGTTAGACAGCCTAAGTGAGGTGTGGGTTGTCACACCTCATTTTGGGATATTATTGGCTAGCGTCTCAGCTGGTATAAATCAATGTCATTCCACTGGAGTATAATTCAAGGGAACTTCGCCGACTTACATAGGCTGAGGATCAGGCCCTACATCTCACTTTAGAATCCCATTCCTTCTACATTCATCTGTAACGAATGATACGCTGTGCCACTGATAACGTAGTCAATGGCTCACAGTCTTATCCCCAAATGCAAAGTCTCTATTTTGCTAGCCAGTAAAAGGCTCTGAAGGAATATATAATCTGTACTAAGTCTCCCACTTTTCTTGATCTTCAGACTCTGGGTTTGTCTGCACAGAGCTCCAGTCCTACATACCAGCGTAACCCAGTGCCATCTGACCTCAGAGGTGAGGATGGCTTTGTTTATAATTGAGGAAAATTTGATCAGAGGAAGGACTTATAATTAGAGGATAATAATACATCTGCCTAGCATTAGGGTGGTCATCAGCTCCATTCAGTTGCACCTACCAAACCACAAGGTTTAGGGTTATCATCAGTGTGGACCTTTCAGGAGGGATGTTAGATTGCAAGAAGGGAACAGCTGTAAATCCTTGATGTGGTCTTTTTTACAGTAGATACTGGAGGGAAACAGAAGCCAATGTGATCGTGTTAAGTGTAACTGAGCATAATTTTTCAGCTTCACTAGTTGCATAAGAGCGTCATGTACTCAGAACAATAAATACCTCTTTCCAGATCATGATGTGCTGGCAGTGTTGGGGCAGCAACTTGGGAAAGGCCCAAGTTAATGATATACATTTTAAAAGATTGATGATGACAAATAGATATCAAAGACATGTTTAGCAAAGTATCTATTGTCTAGCTCACCACAGTATATCAGTGAGTATGGAAAAATGTGGAGTGTGTGGAGGAGAAAAGTAGAGGTTGCATTAGTTGATTACTATCTGAAATAGGGTGAGGCAGTTGCCATTTGTATTTGCAGAGCACTTTAAAAGTTTTTAATTAATTGTTGGGATTGTGTATGTGAGCGACCTATAAAGTATTGTTGGTCATGCTTCTGGCAGTCATGGTGGAGAAAAATTTATGGGGAGGGTGTGTGTCAAAGGAGGAAACAAATTTTGGAGTCATTTTACTACACAAGCCTGATCCTGCACTGATCTGAACTCTGAAAAAGATTTGGGGGTGGTGGTGGACAATCAGTTGAACAAGAGCTCCCAGTTTGATGCTGGGGCCAAATAAGCAAATGCAACCCTGGGATGCATAAACAGGGGAATTTTGAGTAAGAGTAGAGAGGTTATTTTACACCTCTATATCTGGCACTGGTGTGATCTCTGCAGGAACACAGTGCCCAGTTCTGGTGCGCACAATTCAAGAAGAAAGTTGATACATTGGAGAGGGTTTAGAGAAGAGCCATGAGAATGATTCAAGGATTAGAAAACCTGCCTTATGCAATAGACTCACAGAGCTCAATCCATTTAGCTTACAAAAAATAAGGTTAAGAGGTGGCTTGATTACAGTCTCTAAGTATCTACATGGGAAATAAATATTTAATAATGGGCTCTTCAACTGATCAGAGACGTGAATAACATGATCCAATGGCTGGAAGGTGCAGCTAGACAAATTCAGACTAAAATAAGGTGTACATTTTTAATGGTAAGCATAATTAACTACTGGAAAAATTTGTGGTGGATTCATCATCACTGACAATTTTTAAAATCAAGGTTTTTTTTTAAAAAAAGATCTGTTCTAGAAATTACTTTGGGACGTTCTGTGGCTTGTGTCATACCATAGATGATCACAATAGTCCATTCTGGACTTGGAAACTATGAATCTATGGATTGTAGAGCTGATTTCTTTAGCTATGGGAGAATGATTTCTTAGGGAAAAAAAATATAGGAGGGACTGCGATATGGGAGGTGGTGGCGGTGAAAGCAACACACACCATCTTTGATCACTAGCTACACTTCAAATAGCTTGAAATTTCATTCATGGCCAGTTATTACCCCTCAGCTGGACTGAGGCCAGGCTGATATTTACAAGTGCAACTACACTAGTGCATTTGCTTCTATAAAAATGCCATTAAAAAGCAACCAGCCATCTCCCCACCCCTCTAATTGTTATACTGGCAAAAGTTTTACCAGCAAAAGCACACTTGCACTTCACCAGAAGGGTTTACTGGTAGAGCTGTCCCTGTATAGCTCTACCGGCAAATCATTTCTAGCATAGACTAGGCCTCTGTTTCTTCTTGGTGGAGAGATTGGCAGCATTATTTCCTACAAACTGGCTTGGTATAACGTCTGCAACTGGGGCCTGATCCAAAGCTCACTGAAGTAAATATAAAGGCTCCCTGACTGACTTAAATGGGTGTTGAATCAGGCCATTTAATGGCTGTCTGTCTAACTAGTATTTAACAAAACAAAACAAAAACTTCCAATGAGAGTATGCTACTGTTTTAATTTCAAATAGGACAAGGCAGGGTGTGGAAGCATGCCAACTGAATGCTGATTTTACAAGCATAGTCCTGCAAGGAGGGTGGAGTACTTATTTGTGGTGTGGTCTTCATTGCTGTTTAAGCTAAAATTTTAAATAGATTCAGTTTTCCTGTTGCTCTGCAACATGCTCATAAATCAAGTGAGCTGTTTTGCTGTGGGCTCATTAAAGTGTTGAAATAATAATGCAAAAGAGTTTGCTACCAATTTTTAAACTGCATTCAGCTCTCAAGAAGGTGGCAGTGGTGTCGAGATTTACAGCTCCTATTTTATGTTTTTAATTGGGAATTTACACAATAATTTGTGGCTACATGATTACGTTAAGATTATCTTATAAAAAGATCTAGGACAGTTGTTTGTGAAACCCTAGGGGCACATACCAAGCTTCTTAGCTATCTAACCACTGTTAAAAGAATGGGCCCTCAGAAGTGGTTTGATCTGCCTCTGAAAGGTTAAAGGTCAAATGACTCAAATGAAGAAAGTGATTTAATCCTATGAACCTGTGCTGCTGTTGTAAAACAATATTCACCAGTGATGGTACACTGTTGTATAAATGACAAACTGTGCAGTAATGGACGTTGTTATTACATCACTGAAATCCTCACCTGCACTACATTTATGGCTCCATAAACATGGGTTTATTTAACAGCTGTGGGAACACCTATGGCCATTTTGTGTTAAAGGTCAATAGTTCTAAATTTCAGTTTGCCCATTAGTCTTCATGGTGGAGATTCATAAAAATGTGATGACTAACATTAAGTGAGCAGAACATACCCTTTTTTGGGGTGGGGGATGGGGCAGTGGAGGGTTAAGGGAATCATGCTAAAAAAAACTATTTATGTCCTACCTTGTTTCTTTCAAGTAGCTAGGATGCTTATTTGGTTGCTTGAGTATTTCTCTGAAAAACAGATTTATTTATGTCATATGGTCTACTTATTATAATCAAACTTGCAACCAGGTTATGTGGTAGCAACTGGTGGCAAAGTTAGGGTCAGTGTGGTTTAGCGTCTTAAACCAGAATATTTTTAATAGGATGCAGTCAACTGGAAACTAGTTAATTTCAAAACATGAGTTAAAGGTAATTTCAAATGCAACACCTGCTCCTCTGTCCCCTTGCCAACATTTGTGGTTTCACAAACATTTTCCTATTCTTTTAAATATTTGTCTTCCCAGTTGCTTGTGAAAGGACCATGCTAACAGGGCAAGTGACTGACTGAGCAGGGGAAATGGTGAAACTAACCAAGTGTCACCTGCTCATAGTAAAGAAAACTGAAAAAAAAAAAAATAAAGAGAAATAATACATTTCAGACAGAAGTGTTTCTAAGTCGATGGTGTTGATCCTACAAAAGCACATTAGGCAGGTCTGTAAAACAAATGTTGCTGTATGATCATTTTTTTTCAGGTTTTAGCACTTGAAAATTTTCACATTTCATCTCTATTTGAAGATTGAATTACCTATTCAGTGGCGTAACAAGACAAGACATCTCTATTTGTTTTGCATGACATTGTTCTGTGTTCCTTTGCCTTGGCATTGTCAAGCTAATGCTGTACAGTAATATCACAATGTTCTTTTACATGGCTCCACCCATGTTATTGCTTCAGGTGTTGCACTGTTGCTCAGTGAATGTTAGCAGATTTCTAACAAATTTGCAACAACAGTCTGGGCTACTGAAAGGATTATGACTAAACCAATAAATTATTATTGTCTGCTTTCCTCATGCAATGGAGATTAATAGACCGATTCAGTTTGACCAAAGCTTTTAGGCTGGTAAAGGCTACTGGATTTACTTACATTTTAGAAATGAAATTCTCTCTTTATCTTTAACTAACATGTATTGATAAATCTAATGGAATAATTACTGGTTTTCGTATTTTTGGAACATAGATGAAATGAGATTAAAAACAAAAAAAAGATATGAAGCAATAACGTAGCTGTTCTTAAGCAATGTCAGACATATCTTTCTTGTTCAACAGCATTTTGTGTATCAACCAACCTCACCAATAGTCATATAATTAACTATGCTAATAATGGTTCTCTTTTACTATTATTACTGTGAACTTACTTAAGAGCAATACACTATAATTAGCAAATAATCTGGTGATCATGTTGCCATATGCAAACATGAGATTAAGTATATTGTTTTAACCACGCTAGCCTTAGTTACCAATCTAAATATTGTTGCTGACACCCAGGAGATACATAGAGCCAATGCATGAGCTGTGCACCGAGCAAAACACTGCAACAGCATCTTCCCAATTGAACATGGTAGCATTTAAACTGGCCTGTTACAAATGTTCAGTACCAAGTGGACTGGTGACTCAGTGGAGACAACTGAGTTCTGCAGTGAGTTGGGATTCCTTATACCCAAGCTGGGATCAGCTTTGAGGCGACCCCACCTCAATCTCAGCAGAGTTATGAGGGCCACTTTGCTCTGAGAGCACCTCCTAGTGCCAGCAGAGGTGTATGGCATGCATGATTGTTTCAGAAAAGTGGAGGGTTGTATATGTATTGATACAAATAATTGGCAGTTAAAATTGGATGAGGTGTAAATCTCAGGGCAACCAGTTCCCCTGAGTGACTTTAGTCAAGGTGAGTGGGTGAAGTAATTGCTGTGATGAAAAAAGGTTAAACATTTTAGGAGAAAAAATTCAAGATTTGGTTACCTGCAAGAGCAAAGGCCACCATGAAATGCCATTCCTTCTGGTTTAGCATTTTGTGTTAAAACCATTACTGTGCTTCTTTTTACTTAGACATTATTTCCCTCATCATTAAATCCCCAAACAAAACTCATTTACTACAGTCTGTCCTTCAAATGTTAGTATTTGACGACCGGTAGCACCCAGTGGTATCTCACTTACCATGTTTCTTTCTCTGTACTCAGAATAAAAAACAAGAAACAAGAAATAACTGTGTATTTGGTGATATTTATCGGCAAATGTTTTTTTTTTCCCTAGCGGCAATCACTTTGTCCACCTCATACACACATGGGTGGAGAACAGAACTGTGCCTTCACATTGGAAGGAGCCAGAATGATGTTTCATAGCATCAGTGACATAAATTATAAGAGAGTGTTTGCCCCCCCCTTTTTTTCTCCTGTTAAAAAGGATAGGAAACTAATATACAGACATTTGTTAAAAAGAATAAAAAGATAGTGTCTTCAATTCTCCAAACCATGGACATTCCGAGTTCTGTCTGAAACTGTCTCTCCTTCCAATTCACCCTAGTGTTCTTCCAGGTTGCAGCATATAGAGAACAGAACATTAGGTACTGAGCTGAGACTGCTGCAGTACCTAGGCACTTTGGGGTGAACTTGTTTTATAAAAGAATGCAGATTTCTGGATGTCTCACATAGCAAAATGATGTGGTTTTATGCCACCAGCACGGTTTTTGCAGTGCTCTTAAAAACAGTATTTAGAAAAGGGCATTTAGCAACCAGATATGAAAGCTGGTTTGTAAAGAAGCCAACAGACTGGAAGGGGACTAAGCCACTATAATGCTGCCAAATAATATTAACCCAGTACATGAAAAAGTACCTTTAAATACTTTAACAACATATACCTTCAAATCAGCAACACTGCTATGGGTACTCGCATGGCCCCACAGTATGCCAACATTTTTATGCCTGATTTAGAACAACGCTTCCCCAGCTCTCATCCCCTAATGCCCCTGCTCTACTTGCGCTACATTGATGACATCTTCATCATCTGGACCCATGGAAAAGAAGCCCTTGAGGAATTCCACCATAATTGCAACAATTTCCACCTCACCATCAACCTCAGCCTGGACCAGACCACACAAGAGATCTACTTCCTGGACACTACAGTGCTAATAAGTGATGGTCACATAAACACTACCCTGTACCGGAAACCTACTGACTGCTATACTTACCTACATGCCTCCAGCTTTCATGCAGATCACACCACATGATCCATTGTCTACAGCCAGGCTCTACGATACAATCGCATTTGCTCCAACCCCTCAGACACACAAACACCTACAATATATCAAGCATTCTTACAACTACAATACCCACCTGCTGAAGTGAAGAAACAGATTGACAGAGCCAGAAGAGTACCCAGAAGTCACCCACTACAGGAAAGACCCAACAAAGAAAGTAACAGAACGCCACTAGCAGTCACCTTCAAAACCTCTCCAGCGCATCATCAAGGGTCTACAACCTATCCTGAAGGATGATCCATCACTCTCACAGATCTTGGGAGACAGACCAGTCCTTGCTTACAGACAGCCCCCCAACCTGAAGCAAATACTCACCAGCAGCCACACACTACACAACAAAAACACTAAGCCAGGAACCTATCCTTGCAACAGAACCCGTTGCCAACTCTGTCCACATATCTATTCAGGGGACACCATCATAGGACCTAATCACATCAGCCATACCATCAGGGGCTCATTCACCTGCACATCTACCAATGTGAGATATGCCATCATATGCCAGCAATACCCCTCTGCCATGTACATTGGCCAAACTGGACAGTCTCTACATAAAAGAATAAATGGACACAAATCAGACATCAAGAATTATAACATTCAAAAATCAGTCAGAGAACACTTCAATCTCTCTGGTCACTCCATTACAGACCTAAAAAAATCACAATATTACAACAAAAAAACACTTCAAAAACAGACTCCAGTGAGAGACTGCTGAATTGGAATTAATTTGCAAAATGGACACCATTAAATTAGGCTTAAATAAAGACTGGGAGTGGATGGGTTATTACACAAAATAAAACTATTTCCCCCCTGCCCCCCCACCCTGCTGTTCCTTACACCTTCTTGTCAACTGCTGCAAATGGACTGTTTTGATTATCACTACAAAAAGTTTCTCTCTCTCCTGCTGATAATAGCTCACCTTAACTGATCAGTCTCGTTAGAGTGTGTATGGTAACACACATTGTTTCATGTTCTCTCTGTGTGTGTATATCTTCCTACTGTATTTCCACTGCATGCATCCGAAAGAGTGGGCTGTAGCCCACGAAAGCTTATGCTCAAATAAATTTGTTAGTTTCTAAGGTGCCACAAGTACTCCTGTTCTTTTTGCGGATACAGACTAACACGGCTGCTACTCTGAAACTTTTAAATACTTTCTAATCACATAGAAGTGTAAAAGCTGAAGGCACAACTCATGTTTTTGGGAGATATTCGTACTCAGAAATAGAATTAATACAAAATTGCAAAAATATTTCCCATCTAGCATGTGCAGCATGGAGTCTAAACCTGTATAATTCCCGCTACGTAATAAAACCAAAACAAGCCACCATCTTGTAAAAAGTCTATATAAAGTTGAAGACCTGACACTTATGTGTTTCTGAATGATCTGTCTTAGCAATGCCCACCTCTCTTGAACTGTGCAAATACAGCAATAGGTAGGGCTCTGGTGAACCGAGTATTTACACACTATTTCAGTGTTGGAAGTAATTAATCTTCAACTGTATGAGCCCTTTGTGATGTAAAGCCAGTGCTGACACTTTTGTGTAAACAAGAAGATTAGCATATTTACAAGCTGGTAGATGTTACTTTGATCAGTTGATGCTTGCACTGAAAGGGCATGCTGGCATGTGGGTTCACTCTTCATGGGACAAAGACCTCTAATCTTTTTACACTTATTCTCAGATCCATATTTAGAATTCTGACTTGTATTTTCTATATCCACTTGAGCTCAGCTTTAGTTTGTTTAGCAATGTTTATCCTTTCTTTATGATCACTAGTGACTCATACCAGTTTGTTTTCTTAGCAAAGCCTGCAGTAAAATTCCACAGGAGCAAATGACCTGGGTGAAAACCCTTTAACTATAAATTTAATTACGAGGGCAAATTGGAACCACTCGCAGTCAGTTTTTTTGATAGCCTATATAAACTTGTTCACTGTTTTTCTTCTTGCTTTTCAGTGAGTGGCTTGCGTAGGATTAGTGTGAAACTTAGGCAGCGCTGAGGTCATTGCACAACAGTCTCTTTAGTTTTAATATGCATTTATATTCACCTTGAGGACTCTGAAAGAGGCATCTCTAGGTTTTTGTGATTCTCCATCATAATATTATTGGTAAACTTTAAACCTTACACAACTCACTTTTAATGCAAACTATTCTCTGCAGGACCTATCTACACTAAAAATTGTATGGTGGCAGGGGATCATGACAAGATAATGATCTGAATAGACTATAACAAGCTGGCTATTCTCTGCTTAGATGAGACCAAACTGTGTTATGACCTTGTTACTGCATTACGTAAAATGGCAGAATCCTGTAGCTTGTTATTCTGTGAGTAGGCTCATTAAAGCCAATGAAACTAATGTGTCAGTGGAAAGGTTTGCAGGATTTGGCCTTAGAGAGGTAACTTAATTCCATAATACAGTTTGGTTCTGTCTGCATAGGCAAGACCAAGCATGTTGTTATGTGGTTGCCTGAGAGGAGAGTTTTGGAGTACAGAGGGGCCCACAAATACAGTAGATGGGACACTATAACCTTCTTTAGTTGTACATGCTCTCATTAAATAACTGTTTTAAGATCAAGGACAGTCATCATATCTGTACCACACTGAGACCACAGAGACAAGTCTGCTCATTTTTTGCACCTCTCCTCTTCTCCTACTCCATATTGCAGCTTTGGCACCCTCAGTTGTTTCTGCTCCATTCTCTAAAAAGATGTCTACTCCTTCTTCCCATCAGTTTAGTCTCTTACAGGCAGTGATGTTGTCATGTCTTCACTGGAGAGTTAACCCTGGTCTTTCACTCAGGTGTCGCCCCTAACCTGGCTTCCATCCACATCCAAAAGACCCTGACACGAATTTGGTGGTGCTTTCAACCTAGGCTTGCTGGCTTGTGCTATAGACTGAAGCCCAAGTGAGGTGTTCAATCAAGCTGGTAACCTATTTAGTTACCCAGTTTGTACAGAAGACACAGGTTGAACCGCTCAAGTGCTGATAGTCATGCACTGCCTTCTCACAATTCCTTGTGTGCCCAGAAGGAGACATACATTCTCTCACAATCCCCCGGGAAAGAATCACAGGACGGCTCACTGCAGGACACAGAACCATGGGATATGCTCCCAGAAGTCCTAACACCACACGTGGGTGAGTGCAGCACTAGTGAGGACACAGTATCTTGGGTGTGGCTTTGCAGGGTGGCTGCTCACTTCTGTGTTTGGCTAACCCAAATGCTCAGACCTGGGTGCCGATCCCCTGAGTCAACATGGCAGTCAAGAAATAACTGGAGTGGTGAATTCCCCACCTCTTCCCCTCAGTGGTCTCATCTTTCCTGCTGGCTTTGTCTCAGCTGCCATTTATATCTAACACTCTGGGCTTGATGACAGTTTCACTTTCTGCCCTTACTGTTCAACATGTCCCTTCTCCCATCTGCTAGTTTCTGGTCTGAGGAAGAAGTCAAGAAGCAGCAGCAGAGGGAGAGGCCGGTCACGGTTGGGAACAGACATAAAGGAGGAAAGGATGTGGGGAGATGGGATAAAATGAAACTGCCTATTCCTTAAAGTCCCAACCCAGCCCTGCCTCCCAGCAGGCAGACACCATCTCTTCTCACGGATAAAGGGACTCGTAAGCAAACTCCTGGCCCCCTCTGGAAATTAGCCAGTCAATTTTCAGAGGTATGATACTTAACTAGTTTTTAGTTGACTTTGGTTCTAGTAACTAGAGACCCCTCCTGGGGTGGCTTATAAGTGTGATTATAATAACAACTTCTATAGGATGGGATCCTAAAGGATCATCACAACACTTTAAAAAGTTAAGACATCAGTGGTTACACAGTTTGGGACATGACAGTCTGTGCCTGGTTTCTGGAGCTGGACACTGAATGCAATACTCTGTCAAATGAACAGCTGTGAATAGTGCAAAGAAGCAGCATAATTAATAATTGCCCTGTATGCCACATGTATTCTCTCAAGCTATGAATGCACAATGCCCTCTCCAATAGCAAAAATGCTAGTGTCTCTTAAAATGTTGCATTATGTAGCCTGTAGTTACACAAATTAAAAAAGAAAAAAACTTTCAGTGAGCATAGCTTTCCTCCCTCAAATCTAGAATATAAACAATGATCAAGATCTATGTTATGATTTCTTGTGAAGCAAATGAAAACAGGTGAAGTATTCAGAAATATACTTCTCTTGCATTACTCATGGCGTGTCATATGTATGTTAGATCTATTACTGATTAGAACTCTTTAAACTGATAATCAAAAAAAGCTTGACACTTCATTTAGCTCATTTCATGACTGGGTTATCTTAAGAAGGATAACTTGTCTGAAAGCAAAAGTACAGGCATTTAATTTTCAAGATATTTTCGAATCAAGGAAGTAACTGCTTACTGGTTTTGTGTCTTAGAAGGAAAATAAAATTAAATTGAATAACATGGCTGCAATAATTGGTGAAATCCTGGCTCCAGTGAAGGCCATAAGAGTTTTACCATGGATGCAGGTAGCTGTGATTTCACCCATAGTATCTCATATCAATCTTAATGGGAAAAAGTATAGTAATGTGGAATTTTGGAATCTCGCTGCAGCGTCTATTGTTACCGATTTCAAATGGTGTAACTGTCTGTGCTTTTCTTTTTATTAACTGAAGAAGCATTTAACAAGCTCCTGATGTTTTGTTTCATTTTTTCCCTTCCCTTGGTATATTTCAGTCTGTAAGTATTTTACTAGCAGTATTCCAAGATGTTTTGAGGAGTAGATAACCGAGATTCAGCTTTACATACATGTAGTTGATGTATCAGAAATATACATTAGATTTTTCAGTTTCGTTCCCAAGGTCATCACTGATGTGTGTTGCTTCAGAGGGAGCTGTGAGTGCTTAACCCCTCTGAAAATTAGGCACCCGAAACCCGAGGAACTTACAAGTAGTGCATATATTTGAAAACTAGGGTTCAGCAGTAACACAGGCAGAGATTGTGGAAACTGCTTATTCACATGCACAATTTTATGAACTTTAGTTATTCCATTGCCTTCAGCTGTATTACTCCTATGCTTAAAGTTAAGTATGTACATGTTTGCAGGGTCAAAGCAAGGCAATGGAAGAACTGGGAACAGAACCCGGGTCTCCAGATTGCTTAGCTTGTGCAATCTCACAACAGTGCTATGCCGTGCCATCCCATCCTGAGCCACAACATATTACTTTACAATTGACAACAATTCACCTAAGGCATGCAGGATCGGGCCCTTTGTAGTCCAGCCTGAATGCTGTGTACTACCTGAGCAAATGGACTGCATCCAGGGAACTTGCAGGCAGGTAGAAGGACTCTTTCCCTTGAGGCTGCAGAGCTGCAGCAGCTCTACCACAGCTGCTGCATTTCCCCAGTCCATAGGAGCTTTAGCTCGAGGATGGGCGTAGTCAGACACCATTCCTAGGTGTTCGGAGGATGCAGGTCCTCGTAAGCCCTTACCACATACACAGTGCAACCACATTAAATTACACCATTTTGAAGCCCTTTCATGGCTGTAGAGCCATCGCAGGACTGACCCCTTTTATGATCTCATAGGTCTTTTCATCTGACATTTTTACGGACATAATCAGAGAGAAAAACTTCATTTTAGAGAAATTTCCTATTTAGAAAAAGTGGGATACGAATTTTGTATGCACCAAAGCATTTTCTGTGAACATTAGGATGTGAAAACAGGATTAAAATTATTATACTTGTGTATTTGGGACTTTAAAATGGCACCTTCTTAATAAATCTGTCTCCAGCTGATTTATGCATTCTATTAGGATTTAGTACCGATAGTCATTCAGAGCAGTCTGAGCTGGTCTTTCAGGAGTTGCCTGAGCTTTAATCAGTCTATTTTCATGTGGTCATGTTTCACCCACCCCATGCTTTAAAGTGTTTAGTACACAAAACACAAAGTTAGGCCCATGTTTGTTTTTACTGGTGGAACCTCTTTCCTTTCTTCAACATTCTCAAATGTTCTCTGGTTTAAGTAGAGTTATCTAAGGTAATCCACTCTTGCCCTTACCAGGGATATTCCACTTTGTTCATAAGCACATAACATAACTCTAGTCCCCAGTGATTTCATTGTGAAATTAAAACCCAGACACTCATCCAGATGTCTTAGAAGATAAGGGCAGGCCTAATCCCTATGTCACAGAGGACTTGAGGAGAAGGAATTCACCTATACATCATCACATCATTATTAGCCTGGACCACGGCAAGCCCAACACAAACATTTTCCACAGGGCTTGCATTCAGGCTTGGCAGCATTAGGAAAATACCCTCTAGCAATATGTTATTTTAGGCTGAAACAAAAGTAGACATGAATGGCAATAGAAACAGAGAAGTATTGTTTTTATTTTCAATGTGAACCCATAACTAGTCTTAAATGAAAATCCAACTAACTTAGATGTAAATACCAGCCCATACAAATGAGCTATCAAATATCACCACACTTATTTTGCATTGGAATACTGATACTTGTCTTAAGCAGCATGATGCACTATGGGAAGGACAATTTAGCTGGAAGAAGCCGAAAGCTTTATCTGATTAAAACTGATATGATGATTGATTTTGACAGAGGGATCACTTCCATTTCAAAAACAGAGGAAACAAAAACATTGTATATCTGTCATTAATGTGAGCCATGGCACTCAAATCAGAAACAAAACATGGTCCCATGACATGCTCAAAGGTAAGTGCTACCCTCGTTCCTGTAGCCCCACTGGCTTTAGAGCAGATTCTAAGCCTCTGCATTATCTCCACAAAATGAGAGGTCTCCCTCAAAATGCTGCCACATTTGAAAAGAGCGGAACAGATGAAAATGAAATGTGGGACAGTGGTTAGAATAAAGGCCTGGGAACAGAAATATGCGGTTCTTGCTCCAAGCTCTCTCATGGATGCAAGACTAAGCACTACCGAGGCACAAGGAAGGTGTTGTAGTTAAAGTATTGAAAAGAGATTTGGATGCTCTGAATTTGATTCCTGACCCTGCCACATAGATCTCCTGCGTGACCTGGGGCATGTTATATAGGGTGAAATTCACTCACGTGAAGGAGGCCAGTAAAAGGCCAATTTCTTTAAATAAAGCTTATGTGCCATTCAGGTGATACACAGGCCTTTTTCTGGACCTCTAAACAAGGATGCACTTCACTTTGTGTGCCTCAATGGTTCCCTCTCTGAAGTGGGGATAATGTTTCCCTATAGCACAGGGGTGTTATGAGGATCAATATCAGTAATAGAGGTTTCCAGTGATGGAGGGGGCTTTGAATAAGCACCAGAAAGTTTACAGAATGATACAAATTATCTGGACCTCTTGAGTGTGAGAAACTGGGCTGGAAATTTCTTGGGGAAACTAAGAATAAGGTTTTTTTTTTATTAGGTATTGGTATTTCTTGCTTCAGGTCCAGCTAGAAACCAATAAAGAGAATGTTTTCTTATACTCCAGCACTTTGGGAAGCAGGAGGTAGAAAAGTGCATTTTTTTTTTTATTACTATAAGCCAAAATATGTTTGATTTGAGTTTGATGTCCATTTTGGGAAGAGACTCGTCAGAATCAGTTTGCTCATCCTCTGAAGAAAGCAAAGACCCACACTTAAATTGGAGCCTGTTTTCGTCTAATGCAATGGAGAAGAAGTTCAGCACCAGTTCATCTGTGTGACAATATGATCTCTGAAAGCCTGCCACAGTCAGTGACACCTGTGTTGATCTGCTCAGTAAGTGCTGGTCACTGCTTTAGGGCAGCTTTGATTTACAGGCCTGGATATTGCAGTTTTAGAACAGAGAATCTGGGCTACTTCTACGGTTGCCAACTTTCTACTCGCACAAAACCACACACCCTTGCCCCCCTGCTCCGCCCCTCCTATGAGGCCCCACCCCTTCTCTGAGGCCCTGCCCCCTTTCACTCTATCCCCCTTCCATTGCTCGCTCTCCCCATCCTCACTCACTCATTTTCACAGGGCTGGGGCAGGGGTTTGTGGAGGGTATGTGTGTGTGTGGGCTCCAGCTGGGTGTGCAGGCTCTGGTGTGGATTTGAGGTGTATGAGGGTGCTCTGGCCTGGTTCAAGGGGTTCGGAGTACAGAAGGGGGATCTGGGCTGGGGCAGGAGGTTGGGGTGCGGGTTCTGGTGTGGGGCCAGAGATGAGGGATTTGGGGTACAGGAGGGGGCTCTGGGCTGGGCGAAGGAGGTTGGAGTGTGGGGTGGGTGAGAGGGCTCTGGCTGGGGGTGCAGACTCTGGGGTGGGGCTGGGGATGAGGGGTTTGGGGTGTAGGAGGGTACTCCAGGCTGGTACCAAGGGGTTTGGAGGGCAGGAGAGGGCTCTGGGCTGGGGCATGGGAGGGAGTCAGGGGCACAGGCTCCAAGCAGTGCTTACATCAAGCAGCTCCCAGAAGCAGTGGCATGCTCCTCCTCCGACTCCTATGTGGAGGCACAGCCAGGAGGCTCTGAGCACTGCTCTGTCTGCAGGTGCAGCCCCTGCAGCTAACAGTGGCTGTGGTTCCTGGGCAATGGGAACTGCAGAGCCGGCACTTGCGGCAGGGGCAGCAGGCAGAGCCGCCTAGCTGTCCCTATGCATAGGAGCTGGAGGTGGGACAGCCACTGCTTCCAGGAGCTGCACGGAGCCACAGCAGGCAGAGAGCCTACCTTGGCCCACTGCACTGCCGACCGGACTTTTAACGCCCAGTCAGCAGTGATGACCAGAGCCCCCAGGGTCTCTTTTTGACAGGGTGTTCCAGTCAAAAACCGGACACCTGGCAACTCTAACTACTTTTAAGAATTACTTTGCCCATGAGTATGAACTCTATTTACTAAGGGCTAGTCTACACTTGAAACACTACAGTGGCAGAGCTGCAGCTGCGCTGCTGTTGTGCTTTGGTGTAGACAATACCTGTGCCAATGGGAGGATTTATTCCATCAGCACTGATAATCCAACTCCACAAGAAGCCAAAGCTAGATGGAAGAATTCTTCTGTAAAATGACCTATCACTGTCTACACCAAAGGTTAGGTAGGCTTAACCTCACCCCGACTGATGTAGCTGGGCCTACCTAACTTGTTAGCGTAGACCTAGCCAAAGGGGGAGTGCAAGAGTGAGATAATCTGAATGTGAGAGCTGTATAATGACATTTTTGTGCACAGGTGAATTTTTAGACTCTTTGGACCCTTATCTGGTAGCCTCACAACCATCAATGCAGTTACTATGGCAACACCCACATTTCAGATGGGGAACTGAGGTACAAAGCAACATGCCCAAGCTCATTCAGGAAGCCTGCGGTGCAGCAGAGAATTGAACCCTAAATCCTAGGCTGATGCTCTAACTACTGAACTCTCTCTCTTCCCATTCAACAGTAAAAGCAAAGTGGTAGGAAGAAGTGGCAGACAGCCTTAAAATGGTTTTCCCAGTAACAGAGTAACAAAACACTGCTGCACCACAAGAGCAGTTTCAAATCTGTTCATATCACTTTAACAGAAATTAAGCTTCTGAGGATAGTATGATGCCTATGGCATGATCCTAAAAGATGCCTATGGCATGATCCTAAAAGATGTTGACCACTCCTCAGGAGTGGGAAGCACCCTCACCTCTCATTTCAGTGTTGCAAGAAGTTCCCAGTAGTACTTTCAGGCCCAGAGGAGCGTGGCTTTGGATGTACATTGCTGAAGTGGCTAATGACCCCTATTCTATATACACAACCAATCCACAAGCAGGCATAGACATTGATACTGGCACAACTCTCTGACTGAGCAGCTTTCCATGAGGAGAGAGAGGAAGGAGCACAGAACACAGTGCTGTGATAGTGAAGGATGAGTGAAAAATTTCATCTCCTTACCTAATCTGGAATTCTAATGCAGGCATTAAGATGACATATTACACACAAGACAGGGTAAAGATAAAAGCCTGTCTGCCATGGCATCAAAAAACACTTCCCCATATACCTTACCCACCCTTAATTCCAAAGGAGTTAAAACAGAATCAATTTGAGCCAATATATTTGGAATACTTGGTTACTTCTTGGCATATTGGAAATCTTTGCAGTTGTAACTTTTCTGCCACTTGTCATTCTATTGGTAGAAACAGGCCTTTCCTGGTCGTGCTTATTACTCTAATTAATTGCTGTAAATTGAGGCTTCCTCTAACTTCTTTAAACTTTTATAAAACCTTTTAATGAAAGTCACTGCCTCATGTTTTGTGTGGGAAAACAGAGCTCACAGTTAAGATTAGCGTGGAGCACAAGAAGAATTGTTTACCCATTATACTGCAAAACTGGGCGGTATGGTTTTGTTAATGAAATGATGCCATGTTCTTCCTGTGTTCCTCCACCCTATCGTTAAGTACCCTCAGATGTCTGAAATAGAACAGGAGTACTTGTGGCACCTTACAGACTAACAAATTTATTTGAGCATAAGCTTTCGTGGGTTACAGCTCACTTCATTGGATGCATGCAGTGGAAAATATAATAGGAAGATATATATAATCCAAAGTTTTTTTCTCTGCTGCTGGTAATAGCTCAACTCATCACTCTCGTTAGAGAGTGTGTGTGTGTGTATATATGTATGTGTGTGTGTGTGTATATACACACACACACACACACCCCCCTTCCTACTGTATTTTCCACTGCTTGCATCCAATGAAGTGGGCTGTAGCCCACAAAATCTTATGCTCAGATAAATTTGTTAGTCTCTAAGGTGCCACAAGTACTCCTGTTCTTTTTGTGGATACAGACTAACACGGCTGCAACTCTGAAACCTGAAATAGAACTGTGACTTGAGCAGTTTCATCTTCTAAGTGCTAGTTCAGCGGTTTGCATGATTGCCTTCAGGCTGTGTGTACATATGTGGGGAGCTGGGGGTTGAAGGGAGGAGTTCAATTAATAGATTCCAAGGCTGGAAGGGGCCATTGTGGTCATCTAGTCTGACCTCTGTCCTGTATAATACAGGACAGAGAACATCCCAAAATAATTTCTACAGTAGAACTTTTCAAAAAACATCCACTCTTGATTTGAAAGTTGTTAGTCAAAGCCATGACCCTTGGTAAATTGTTCCAGTGGTTAATTACTCTCGCTGATAAAAAGGTATGCCTTATTTCCAGTCTGAATTTGTCTAGCTTCAACACTCACCCATTAGATCATGTTAGATCTTTCCCCAAGTAATTACTTACAGACTAATCAAGTCACCCCTTAACCTGTCTTTGTTAAGCCAAATAGATTGAGCTCCTTGACTCTGTCACTCCAAGGCATGTTTTCTAATCCTTTAATCGTTCTCGAGGCTCTTTTCTGAACCCCTTCCAATTTATCAACATCCTTCTTGAATTGTGGGCATCAGAACTGGATGCAGTATTCCAACGGTGGCCATACCAGTGCCAAATACAGAGGTAAAATAACTCTCACTACTTGAAGTTCTTGGCGTATGTACCAAAAGAAGAAGGGCAGTAGAAATGCCCATAATAAAAATCACTTTAAAAATGTGGTATTTTTAAACTGAAAATGAAAAATATTTTTGATAAAAGGACAACACATTCATGCTTGATGGCCATTTCATCTGTGTAATTAAAGACAAAGCGTATAAAAGTCACCTGGGGAACTGCATTAGCCAGTCATTTGTAGTGAGCTCCTAAAGCAGAATACAGTGCCTTTAGAGTAGGTACTAGGAAAATCTCCAGGAGTTGTAGGAATTCCTTAATGACCATACAGTAGAAAATAAATCCAGCAAATATTTCGAGAAACAATTTCAGCATGACATGAATCAATGCTTTCCACAGGCCATCCATCTGACATGACACTGTAACATGAGAAACACTATCTTGTGTACATGGCCTGTGGTGAAGTCTTTGAATTTAGGGCATTCTTTCACTAAGGAGTTTTAATGATAAAGGTTCTGCCTTCAGACTTCCTGGACCAAATTAATCCAAGGTAGGGTGACCAGATGTTCCAATTTTATAGGGACAGTCCCAATTTTTGGGTCTTTTTCGTACATAGGCTCCTTGTCCTGATTTTTCACATTTTCTGTCTGGTCACCCTAATCCAAGGCTTAACCAAGGCCAACTCTTATTGGCACTGTGGGTGAAATGCTGGCTTTATTGAAGTCAGTGGGATTTGTGCTATTGGCTTCAACAGAGTCATGATTGCATCTTAAGATTCTATAGCACATGGGCTTGAAAAGATGCACAACTGGAGTTGGAGCTCTGAAATCATGTGAAACTCAGCAGCTTATGGGAGCTGTCATACAAGCTTCAGGACAGGACCGATAATTTTGAGGGAAGGAGGACTTCAAATAATCATTTACTAAAGCATCAAGACAGCTTAGTGCCAAAAGTCTAAGAAGATGTGGTTTGCACGGCAAAGGTGTTTTACAAAGTGAGCCATGAATTTATGTCTTGTATTTTTACTTATGGTTTGAGTTTGTGTTTATGCCTTTTTGCATATATTTTATGATTGTAAGGCCTGAGATAATTTTACAGTTATGTACATGTAATTATCTGCAAGGTAGCAATAATATCTAGCTCTCATGCACTGCCTTTGATCTCAGAACTTTACACTAACCTTATTCCCATTTTACAGGTGGGGAAACTGAGGAAAAGGTGAGAGTTCCCCAAGGTGAGCAGGCCAGAGACAGAGTGGGAATAAGACACAGCTCTTCCGAGTCCCAGTCCAGTATTTTATCCACTAAGCCACATTGCCACCCTACGAGAACTCATTGTTACCTTGTGCTTCCCCCTGTTGTTTCACCATATCCACGTTATTCCTCATCTTATACTCAGATTTTACTTTTCTGAGGGCAGGGACCATCTTTTTCTTACATTTGTACAGTGCCTTGCACAGCTAGTGTGATGCCATATGCTTTACGGAAATATGCTTATGAATATAACATAATTGGAATATGCTTTACAAGCTTTCTAATGACACCATACAAGGGGTATTTAGTGTAATCTACTAAGTGTGTTCATCCTATTTGTTTGCATGTATTATTTCTATATGTGGAGTTAGGAGAATAAGATATGAACTTGTATCACTGATGTAAACATTAAATGGAGGCCATTAAGGGTGCTCCAAAAACAATCAGTTGTAAATGGCCTTAAATTACTTGAAAGCCTTCCTGTGTATGTGTGGGCCATCCCATGGGGAATGGAGACTAGGGGTCTTAGAGTGACATGTGACCATCTTAAATTGGGTACTTTTCCATTTAGAAGGACGGATGGGGACCCAGAGAGATAACAGATTCCCACCTTGTGCCAAAACTATAAAAAGAAGGTGGAACAGGACAAAAGAGGCTGCCAATCATGAGAAAATCCTGGCTCATCACATGGGACTGTCTGCTGGAGCTAACAAGGACTGCACGGGGAAAGGATTGGGCTCAGACTAGGAAGGAGTCTAGTCTGTGAAAGAAGTTTATTGGAACATCTCTGAGGGGGAGATATTACCTGTAATCAGGTTCTTAACGTATTAGGCTTAGACTTGCATGCTTCTGCTTGGTGACTTACTTTGTTCTGTCTTTTATTACTTGAAACCACTTAAATCCTAATTTTTATACTTAATAAAACCAATTTGTTTGTTAGTAAACCCAGAGTAAGTGATTAATACCTGGGGGAGCAAACAGCTGTGCATCTCTCTCTCTCTGTGTTATAGAGGGCAGAAAATTTATGAATTTACCCTGTATAAGCTTTATACAGAGTAAAATTGATTTATTTGGGGTTTGGATCTTATTGGGAGCTGTGTGTCTGGAGGCAAGTAACCTGCTGAGCTGTTTTCAGTTTAGTCTGCAGCTTTGGGGGCATGGACCAGACCTGGGTCTGTGTTGCAGCAGGCTAGCATGTCTGGCTCAACAAGGCAGGGTTCTGGAGTCCCAGGCTGGCAGGGAAAATGAGCTCTGAGGTAATTTCAGCACATCAGGTGACAGTCCCAGGAGGATCTCTGTGACCGAACCCATCACAGCGAGGTCCTAACTTTTAGGTGCCACTTAAATGTAATAGGCCCGGGTTCACTTCTGGTTTTGTTCCTTATGTTCCTAAAGCTCATGCGTCAGGGTTTCAGACAGCCATGGAAGAGTCCAGAAAGGGGTTTGCTGCCCCATATATTTCGAGAGGTTTTTTGTTTTGTTTTTTTTAAAACCATCTCCTTCATCTGAAACATCAGAGATGGCCTGGCTGCAAATGGGACATTGGGCAGGGTATGGCAGAGCCCTGAGGAAGCATCCAGAATTCTCATCTATCAAGTGATTCTAGTGGTTCTTGCTCGCATGTTCAGGATCTAACTGACAGCCACAGGTGGAGCTAGGAAGATATTTCCCCCCAGGCAGTGACCTTAAGGGGTTTTCACCTTCCTCTGTAGCGTGTCAGTGTGGGTCACTTGCCAGGATTATCCAGGAATATTTCATGTAATCATTTCCCTGCCATAGCAGGGGCCTTGAGCATAGGTGCCAACGCCTTGGCTGCCCGGGGGATGGAGCACCCACGGAAAAAAATTGGTGGGTGCCCCAACTCACCTCCGCCTCCACTGTGAGCATGCCACATCTTGCTTCTCCTCCTTCCCAGCCCTTGAGCCGCAGGTAATTTGTGGGGCAAGGAGGAGGGGGAATGCCACGTGCTGAAGGGGGGACTTTGGGGGTGGAGTCAGGGGCGGGATGGGGTGGAGTCAGGGTAGGGGGGCGCGGACACCCACCAGCGCTGGAGAAAGTTGGCGCCACTGGCCTCGAGTACTGTTGCATGTTGGTCCCTCCTATTCTCTGCTCTGCCTGGAGCACATAACTGCCCATTCTCCTGAGGAATATAATTCTTTGGTCTTATTTTGGTTGATGGGTTTAGGGTGTGTGCTACACAGGAGGTCAGAGTAGATAATTGGGAGGTCCCTTCTAGTCTTTAACTCTATAACATAAATAGCTATATTAAGATAGTAATGCTTCCAAAATTGTATCCTTTTTATTTGTCTTCTTTCTGAATGACTATTAACAACTATACCCAACTATCAGAATAAAGAGCCAGCATAGGTAAAGCACACAGACATTGTTGGGTAAGTTTTCATACCAGCATGTGCACAAACCTACTTAACAACTTTTTCCCACCTCTGGCCTTGGCTACACTTGCAAGTTGCAGCACTGGTGAGGAGGTTTCAGCGCTGCAACTTAGCAGGTGTCCACACTTACAAAGCTCAGCCAGCGCTACAACTCCCTGTCTGCAGCGTTGGCTGTACACCTGGGTCCGTTACGGGTGTAGCGAATCCAGCGCTGCTGATGCAGCGCTGGTCATCAGGTGTGGACACTCACCAGCGCTGTAATTGGCCTCCAGGGTATTAGGACTTATCCCAGCATACCTTTTCAGCCTCTCTGGTCACCGCTTAGCACTCCACTGCCCTGGGCTCAGGTGACCCGCCCTTTAAATGCCGGGAAATTTAAAATCCCCTTCTGTTTGCTAGCCAGGCGTAGGAGTGCAATCAATCAATCTAGTTGACATGCATTCCATGCGTCCCAAACGAGCCCCAGCATGGAGGCATGCGAGCTGCAGGAATCTCATAAGTGTTTGGGATGAGGAAGCCAGTCGAGCCCCCGGGGCTTGGTAGTGAGGAACAGCAGAGGAGCCTGTTCCGGTAAAGAAGCTTTTATTTATAAGGATGGAAAATTTTTGGGAGCAGGGGGCTAATGGTGTCTGCAAGCATGCCTAGATGTGGAAATAGATTGATTTCTGTAGTGCTCTTTGTCTTTCACAAGTCCGAAACCCCTGGCTTTCCAGAGTGAAGAAACAGTCAGCCCCCCACACCCTGTGAGCGTGTGTAAGATGGCTCTGTGTTATATTCCCTGAACTGTAGCTTTCCACAAGTCCAAGAAACGCCATGGCTTCATAGAGATGAAGAAACGGCAACCCACCCCACCCCTGTGAGCTGCATGGTGTTCAAACTCACCATGTGGTATTCTATTCTGCAGCCGCGTCCAGTTTGCTATGGCACAATGTGTGTGTAAATGATTGCTACAAATAACTCTTAAAACAATGCTGCCTCTGTATTACATTTTATTTTTGTGTTTTTTTTAAAAGTGACCTTGAGTAATGCTCGCAGCAAGACTTCTGAAAGACTGCGAAACTTAAGAAAAAAAACCAAGGAAATCAAGGAAGACAATGCTGAAAAGCAGTATCATGAATCTGTATTCCACAAGAAAATAAAAAGTTTACATACAGTGAAGGGAGAAACAGAAGCCTTAAAAGAGAAGCAGCCAAGAGAAACCACAGATGGCTGCTTAAGGCTAATGGAAACGCCACAGACTCATTAGAGATCATGTAGACGCGGCAGGGATACCGTGCTGCTTACACCATGCCAAAAACTCACCATTGTGCCCCACTGTTTCTCAAACACCCTTCTGCAGCATCCTGGTTTCTTCAACCACCAGCACGCCCAACCACTATGTTCACCTCAAGGCCCTGCATATAACTACGACCTTACCTATGGCATCAACCCCATACCAAGCGATATTTAATCCTAAGTGACAGCAGTCGTGCAGAGGCCTCAAGGAAGAACATTAACCTGTGGACTGTACTCGTCATACCGTATCCCCTTTCCTGTTTAATGTAGCTATTTTTAATAAGGATTTCTTTGATCTTTTAGCAACAGGTTTTTATTATTACAGCAAGTTAAACATACTGTAGAGAGTGAAAAATAAATAGGCACTGCAAATATTGCAACCACTGCAGATAATGCTGTGGGACTGCACCTAACTGCTGTGGAAAGGCACCGTCCACAACATTACTTTGGCTTTCAGCTCAAAAGTGCTCCTTTAAAGATCCCTAATCCTTGATAGCTGTGCTGGGCCTCTCTAGTAGCACCTGCATCTCTGGCTGTGCAAATTCCACTCCAGGACGTTGAACCTCGGGAGGTCCATTACGTACTGCAGGTTTCACCCTTACCCTTCATCAAATTATATCGGAGAATACAACACGCAGTTATATCGCTGGGATGCTGCTTTCCCACGTCCTACTTTCCGAGAGACTTTCTATTCCCCTTTAACAAGGGCCAAGCACACTCACAAGTTCCATTCTGCAACCGGTCAGCTGTAGTTGAAACGGTTCCTATGCTCCATGCAAGCTCTGTTACGGTTTCATGAGAAAAGGCATTAAGGAGTAGAGGCGTTCCCAGGTATCACAATGGGCATAGTTTTCGATGTCTCCTCTGTGATTTTTGTCTAGGGAAAAAAGTCGTGCCTTGCCCGCTTCTGAACATGCTCACTGTTCCGAAAGATGCTTGCATATGCACCTTTCCATGCATCCTGTGTAAATGTCAGTGAAAACGCCCACAGGTGATCCTCAAAGCGTCTGGAGAACATAGCAGAATTAACCGCTTCGATTAATGTACGTTCCAGGTGGCGTGGTGCCAAGATAGAAATAGTGCGTCCTAATCTATATTGCCCTCCACAGTTAGGGAAACCATTTGTGCAAAACCATCTATCTACATTTCAGCACATTCCCAGAAGTCACGCTTCTTTTAGCAGGATATGGATTAATGGGTGCAAACTTGCATACACTATTCCAACGGTCGACTTCCTCCAAACTGGTTTGCGACGATCAGTAGTCTCTCTGGAGTTGCCAGCTTCCAGACTGCTATAACACGCGCTTCTCAAGTGACAGGGCAGCTTCCAGTCTTGTGTCTTGGCTGCAGGGTTGGGGCGAGCTCAGCACACCAGTCCATGAAAGTGGCTTTTCTCATCCTAAAGTTCTGCAGCCACTGCTCATCATCCCAGACTTGCATGACGATGTGATCCCCCACTGTGCTTGTTTCCGCGACCAAGACGGCGTTCCACGGTGCTGAGCACGTCCATTACTGCCACAAGCATTTAGTGTCAGGGCGTCAGGAGAATCTATTTCATCATGTCTCTACTGTCACTTTGGAGATAAGGAATAGCTCACTGCCAGACGTGATGTGCTGGCAACATTCATAGCATGTCCTAGCAGTTCGGGCTCCTTCTCTCTGAAATCACGTGCAAGACTACAATGGCACCAAACGGCGGAAAGGGAGCGATGCAACTGCAGGGTGGTTGGAACAGAGCAGATGATCCGCCCTTCCGTCCCTTCCCACACCACAGCGACAAATGGGGACTAGGTGCTCCGTGGGATAGCTGCCCACAATGCACCACTCACAACAGCGCTGCAACTGGTGCAAGTGTGGCCACACTGCAGCGCTGGTCGCTGTCAGTGTGGACACACTGCAGCGCTGGCCGTACACAGCTGTACGACCACAGCTGTAACTACCAGCGCTGCAAAACTGTGAGTGTAGCCATGGCCTCTGTCTCCTGGGTTCTGTTGCAAAGGCGTGTGCTCCTTTCTGCTCACTTTTACATGTGTGTTAGGCTGGTTGAATTTAAAAATCTCAGGGGATTTAAAAAAAGAAAAGAAAAGAGAACAACACTCGTGTCCTGGCCAATGTTCCCCCTCAATAAAAACAGGTTCTGATGTTTTAAAAGCTTTGAGAAATCTACTGCTGCGCCAATAATGGCCGCTGTGTTTTGTTTCTAGAATGAAATTCTCCTCTCAATTACACCCTGGTTCCCATGAAATGAATGGAGTAGCACCAGTTTAAGAGACTAGAATTTGTCTGTCTCTATTTTAAGGTATCTAACTCATCTCTTTGTAAAGCCAGATGGCTGAAATGGAGGAGTCTTGCTATATCTTTCTATGCCTGTTGAAATGAAGAACGGAAATGTAATAATATGCACAGGGCCTTAAGGTTTTTGTAAAATAATATAGACTGATGTGCATAAGAGAAAACATAGCATTCATGATTATAAATGGAAGGCAAAAAGACAGCAAAGGACCAGTGTTCTTAAGGACCTGTCTACTCTGCAGATTTTATCACCAAAGCATTAGTTAAAAGGCATGTTTCATTTCTTTTGGTGATGCTTGTTGTGTCAGCAGGGAAACAGACACAGAGCAGACCACAGGTTAGGTAACAACAGGAGCATGTTTATTTAGAAACCACTCAGGGTATGTCTTTACTGCTGAGATTGGCACCACTGGTCTCAATACTCAGGTTAGCATAGCCCCGGTCTGAGCAGACATGCTGCAAAGCCGGACCTAAGTTATTCTGAAAGCACTGGTGCTGTACTCCCCTGTGTATGGTGCTAGGTCTTTTGGGATCTATTCCATGGTTCTTTGTGCCACAGGAAGCTGTGCTGCTTTATGATTTGTTTCCTATTGAGTTGTGGGAGTATTTGTCTGTCTTTCTGGGCACAAATTGCAAGAAGGTATTAGAGGACTATCAGTCAGCATTTGAGTGATTTAGCCTGAGTTCTCACTGCAAAGTGGGTGGTTTACCAGCCTGAGTGAAAGCACAACTCGGGCTCTAACCAACACCCCTAGCTGTGAAAGTACCACCAAGCTCAGGTGCCTTTGCATAGGGAAGAAGGGTTAGGGTAACACCCAAGTAACAGCCTGGGCTAACTCTGCAGTGATAAACTTCAGAGAGAAGGTGACTTCTTGCCTAGCTGATAACTGCCCAGAAGGAACAATCTAAATTTTCAGAGCTAGGGGAAGGGCATACAGAAAATCCACAGAGCAATCAGGCTTTAGAAGAACAGACACCCAAAGAATATACCCAAACATGACAGTAGTCCTCTTATACTACATATCCTAATCCCTGGCAAGTTCCAGAGCCCACTAAAGTCAAAAGGAGTCTCTCTGTAGACTTCAGTGGGCATCAGGTCCAATGTGCATTTCAAACATTGTCATTACAGCCTTCATAATCACATTTAGTCTCCTCTCACACTGTTGTCAAGTTCTATGATTTTAATCGCAAATCTCATTATGTTTGGACTCCTGGAGTCATGTGATTATGTGACAAACCCCACTACCATTTAAAAAAAAAAAAATCGAGATTGTAGCCTTCAGGTTACAAATAAAAGCTTGGAAACATTAACTTTCAAGGCTAACGCCTCCACAAAGGCAAATAAAAATATGGTATTTATTATATTTTAGAGTGTCATGGCTTTCTGGGGCCTGACTCATGATTGTTGAACATGTGGGGTTGGCAACACAGCGTTTGGTTCTATATTTACCCAAAGGTATTCTTGTGCCTCTCAGAGGTGACCATGAGAAATGTGGCCTCATTTGGTGTGCTTGTGCATTTAGCAGTAAGTGGATTGGAGGAGACAAGTGTGAACATTTGTCAGTCAGTGTTTTTAAATTTTCTCTCTTCTCTGCCTTAGTCCCTTACACTTCTGCTTCTTGCTTGGTTATTCTTTTTAAACACACTTACTGCTGAGTATATTTATTTTGTTAAAGAGCTCCTAGTGGTAGACCTTGTAGATGTATACAAAGCAAAAAATCATATCCCATTGGCAACTGCCCAATGGCACTGGTTGACAGTGCATTTTGACAGTGCTGATGTGGTGGATGCCAAGGGAAATAATAAGATGAATAGAATAATTGCTCAAATCTCCTCCCACTTCACGAGCGTGCTGTTGCACATACTTTGTTCTATTCAACTTGGCATTATACTGCATAATTCCTGCTTAAAAAACAGGGAAAGGGCTCCTTTTAAACATGTATTTAAAAAAAATTCATCCTACAAAATTCAGCAACTTGGTTGGGCCATTTCCTGGAAATGAATGATCGGTTGGAGGTAATGGTACAAAACTCAGTTTAAGCCCATCAACTCCTTCCACATGATCATTAAATTCCACAAAATGCCATGTGCCGTGATATCTATTGCTTAATTAAACTTTAGTTTCTTCACATGATAAAGGTATGTACTGTATACTGAACTTTAGCCAATGTCTCTAAGCTTGAGTTTAACTGTACATGTGTACACACACACACGCCCGCTTGCCCACCCAAGCTTTTTTTAATTTCTCTCCTTTCATAGGGTTCCTTAAGAAAAAGGAAACTATCTTGTATGAAGGTAACATTGTTAGATGGAGCTTTGAGATATTTTCTTTGTGTTACATAGATACTATGGAGGTAACAATAAATATTCGGTACCAAAGAACCACATGCAACATGGCCTGTTTGGCTGCAGAGTGCTGCATTTTGTGAAAAGACATGGAAGTGTTCACATATGTAGATCAGTTTTCCCTAAAAAAATATATTTAGGGGAAGCTATGGAAGTGAGAGTAAAAGATGGAAGAAGAGACCAAGAGAAAGGGATCAAGAAAGGTTATCTTCCCCCCCTTTTTTCCTCTATTTTGTTCCATTTTCCTGTCAGAAAGAGGGCAGATGAAAGTAAGCAATTTCATTTTACATAAGGTTGGTAGTTGTCTTCAGGCTGACAGCCTGGGATAGGGTAGGTGCCTGCTTGTCCTTTCTTCCCAATCAGCCCCGAGAATTTATTTTGCTTGCAATCATTTTTACCCTGCGCACATTTCCACCCAGGAAGTCTACCTTGCCAGCATCATATGACAGGATAGTAAACTGCAGCACATGCACTCCCATCATCCCAGCTAGAGAGAAAGTTCTGATCTAGACTGATAAAAGCATCATGATCTATTGACAATCTCCTCCAAGTTCACAGAGCAATCTGTTTCTAAATTAAGGTAACTATAGTATAACTACTTTATTTTTTTGACTGCCATTATATTTTGCCTAGCATTAACCAGACACTGTTACTGTTTTGTGGCTGTGTCACTGCCAGTTAATGAATTTAAATATGATCAGCTGGTGCAGAGCGTCACAAGCCAAAACCTCTTCTGCTTATTCACTGTGGCATTGTTTAATATAAATAAATAAAATTAATGATTCTTTAATATATCTGTGCTTTGAACTACTTTGCAAAGCTACTGTTAACCATTTACATTAGAAGTTAGGAAACAGGGGCTTGATCCTTCAGAGCCTTACTCCTAAGAGTAGCCCCACAACTTCAGTAGAACTATCCACTTGGCTAATAGTTTGGAGGATATAGCCCAGACATTGTGTATACAACTCTGGAAACATTTCTCACATTCTCTGCCTTCCAGTATATTAAAATATGCTTTGTAATTGTCATCATTACATATCTTACATTAAACCAGCTATTTTAGAATGCAACTTAGGGCATTATGCATTAACTATCATTTATTATTTAATCCTCCCACAAAGTGGCTACAGCAAAAGGAATTAACATTTTTGTTGGGTCTCTCAGTTTCATAATAAACATATTTTTATTTGAGCAAGATGTGTGTACCATGAAAATATTTCAAGGAAAAATAAATTATTCATATAGACAGCTTTGTTGTAGATTATGCTGGGCATTTTTTCTTAGATGTAATTTATATCAGTATCATTTGTTATAACTGATAAAATACTAAAAGCTTTTAAAAACGCTAAAAAGATTTACCTTTTTTTATTGTCTAGACTTTATGTAAGCCATTGCTAATTAATACTGCCCTTCCTGGTGGTTTTGCAGAAGGCATAATTTAAACAAACCAATTATAAATGATTTTTCAATGTAAACTTTTAACAATGTAGCGCCTAAGGGTTTGCTGAACATAAGAGTACAATTTAGAAAACGTAAGGTTTAACTAAGGTCAGGGATATCTCAGGCATTGATGGATGTAGATGCAAAAATTGTCCAACTTTGGAAAGACAATCTTTCCTTCAAGACTAAACAAAATGCTAGTAGTGGTGATAAATAGATACAAAAATATACATGAAAGAAAGAGTCAGAAGGATATTTTGAGGTTCTGCCAAGCAAAATACAACTGAAAAAAGAAGCAACTCTTAATGCCATGTGAGTTTCATACCCATTTCTTTAGCAGAGTCAGTGGAGGCTCAAGGAAGCCAAAAATCCTCCCCGAGTCATACACGGTCTTGGTTTTATGCCTGAACCCAGAACTTCCCCCACCCACTTTTTCTCCAGATACTAAAGCACAAGTCCTACGTCTTTAGCCTCCTCTACATTCCCCATTGAAAGCAGCTGCGGCAAGACTGGGCACCAGAAAACTCCATTCAGTTGGCCCCATTTGAGTTGTGGGTTCTATGAAATCCAGCATTGGACTAGACTGTATGGAATTAACTCTTCTCAATTAAATAATGTAATGACTCACTGATTCTGTTTTCTAGTAGTTATCAAATTTCCCCCATCACATTTCCCTCATATGTAATAACTAGCAAACCAGGCTGATTGACAAATGAAGAGCTTGTTTATATAGTGCCTAGTACACTGAGGCCCCAGTCTCCAACTGGAGCCTGTGGATAGAAATTGAAGCCTGTAAGAGAAATAAATAACAATTATCTTAGTTGTTATGGAAACATCTGTTTATGTACTTCGGCTATTGTCGTTATTTTTTCTTTCCTCAAAGCGATGTGGCTTCAAGGATGAAGTCTCCACCCAGCTCTCTTGAGACATTTAATTACATTAATGGGGCGATCAATTATGTTTCTTCTGCTGAATGAGAATTTGAAGAAAACAGATCATAAGAAACTTATGAGTCAACAGTATCCTACCCACTGTGTAATACTGGAAGAGGGCATAGTGCGTGTCTGCGTGCTTAGGGAGAGAGGGCTAGTGCTCACAGTGCAAGCACTGAAGATAAATATATTTAAGCTCTCTTTAATAACAAACTCTCCTACTCCTTTTGCTTGTTTGGTTAGCAATCTTGGTGATTCTTTCCTCTGGTATCTGACTCTGCTGCTGGTGAGGCATTATGATTTATGATGTCACAGCGGATTATGGCCTCTTGATATAAGCCAGAAGCAGGAGGTGGAAGGGGACAGTATGTTCTGAGATAGTGTTTTTTTCAAGTGTCTCTTACAAATCTGAAGCTGATTTTTTATATATATTATATATACTCACACACACACAAAACATGGGGTTTAATAATATCCTGTGCTAGATCTAAATCATTAAAAAATATTTAATATTAAATCAAGGTAGAATTAACAGAACAATCACATACTTTTCTAATGATCAGACATAACACTCTACTGCATTTTAGGTAGCTTATGCATTTGTCATCTGGTTTGCATCTATCATTCCTATTTGGTTATTTCATTCGTATTTGCCCATTGCTATGAAGTTGTTTGGGTGATCCCTATTTTGTAATAGCAGTTGTACTACCTATCTAATGGAGACAGTCAGACCTTTTAAAAAACATCTGTTGCACTGGATTACGTATTACTGCATTGAATTGTAACATGCCACATATGTTAACATGCCTGAGCATGGTTTGGGATCATATGCAGTGTATCAGACAGAAGAGGAGGAAAAAAAAAAAAAAGTCTCTTTTAGATCAGTCTTCGTATAGTGAAGTATGACTCTGATGCAACTCTCATTGAAATCAAGGGGCACTGAATCAGCAGTTATAACAGCAGAGAGGTGTTCCTCCTTTTCTCCTTTTGACTCCATGCACTTGCAGAGGATACTGTCACTTTTGAGATGACTACTAAAAATGCCTCAACCTCATTCCCTCCAGAGAGCATCTGCTGCAAGACCAACCTGCCTCCTCTTCACTACCCATTGGAAGCAACTGCAGCAAGGGTTGGCATATCTCCTTTTAGTTGGGCTCATTGGGCATTTCCTACTCCTCCTCTGTTATTGAAGCAGGGGATAAAGAGAAAGTGATAATTCCTTTAGAGTCAGCATTTAACACCTAGCTGTCAAGTGGTAACTGCTGCATTCCAAGGAAAATAGACCACTGGGACACATTTGCAGTCCAATGAAACTTTGCCATAAGTGGAGTAAAGCTTCAGTGCAGATTGACAGAGCCATAAAAGTACCCAGAAGTCACCTACTACAAGAAAGACCCAACCAAGAAAGTAACAGAACACCACTAGCAGTCACATTCAGCCCACAACTAAAACCTCTCCAGCACATCATCAAGGATCTACAACCTATCCTGAAGGACGATCTATCACTCCCACAGATCTTGGGAGACAGGTCAGTCCTTGCTTACAGACAGCCCCCCAACCTGAAGCAAATACTCACCAGCAGCCACACACTAAACAAAAACAGTAACCCAGGAACCTATCCTTGCAACAAAGCTTGTTGCCAACTCTGTCCACATATCTATTCAGGGGACACCATCATAAGACCTAATCACATCAGCCACACTATCAAAGGTTCATTCACCTGCACATCTACCAATGTGATATATGCCATCATGTGCCAGCAATACCCCTCTGCCATGTACATTGGCCAAACCAGACAGTCTCTATGTAAAAGAAAAAATGGACACAAATCAGACCAAGAATTATAACATTCAAAAACCAGTCGGAGAACACTTCAATCTCCCTGGTCACTCGATTACAGACCTAAATGTTGCAATATTACAACAAAAAACCTCTTCAAAAAACAGACTCCAAGGAGAGACTGCTGAACTGGAATTAATTTGCAAAATGGACACCATTAAATTAGGCTTGAATAAAGACTGGGAGTGGATGGGTCATTATACAAAGTAAAATTATTTTCCCATGTTTATTCCCCCCCCCACACACCGTTCCTCACACCTTCCTGTCAACTGCTGCAAATGGACCATTTTGATTATCACTACAAAAAGTTTCTCTCTCTCCTGCTGGTAATAGTTCACCTTAACTGATCACTCTCGTTAGAGTGTGTATGGTAACACCCGTTGTTTCATGTTCTGTGTGATTATATATATATATATATATATATATATAAAAAAAAAAAAAAAAAT